>NC_071577.1:1868750-2191666 GCF_024509145.1 Vidua macroura
TGAACTTTCCCCCTCAAGGAGGGTTATTAGCAGGGTAAGGGAAGCCTTTTGCTTCACCATTGTTAACTGTCCTGTCTAGCTGCTGTTCCCTGAGGGAAAGAGCACCAAGGTTTTTGAGACTCTGACCAGGTTTTGGGCCCATTTTGGTTCTAGGGATAGATGTCTGTTAATAACAGTAATATGATGTTAACTGGATGATAATAATAATCCTACGTGGAAGCTTGGCGAGGAATCATCCCCACTTGGGAGGAAGGAGAGGAGAATTACCCATGGGCTGTCTCCAAGGGCTTTTTGGGTCTTCATCCTGATGAGATGAAATTTTTACCCTACTTATACACAGCCCAAACCCCCTCTCCTCCTATGTTATGTGCAGTGTGATCTTGGCAGAGAGTTGAGTAATGTATACATATGTGTGGTAGCCTGTACCTCATTAAGCTTATTAGCATACTCAGAGCGTGTATTTTAATATTTCACTGCCCTAATCAGACTAAAATTACATTTTTGCCTGAGGTGTCCTTCAACGTTCTGGTTATATGACTGTGTGAAGCAGAAAAGATTGATAAGGACTTCCCTGGTCCTAAAATTAAGACTCCATTTGCCCCCACAGGTGCACTGCTGTTTGTCTCTAGGCCTTTGGGTTGCCTTTATAAGAACAGGGTTGTGTGCCACATTCTGGGTCCTCTGCTGTTGTGGATGGATTTTTGGGTGCTCCTGCACTTGATAATAAAGGTTATCATTAATAACCAGTAGACCTGTGGGATGGTGTGGGTTTATACCCCTAAAAAATGGCTGGTGGCTTCAGTGTGACAGCAGATAATAAATACAAAAATGCACAAAAAATCAGGCTGAAATGAACAAAAAAGCTGAGGTTGTGATGTGAATATAGAGAATAATATGAATATATTGTTAATATTATTATATTTTATTAATGAATATATTATTATAATAATATATGAATATATTAATAATATTAATATCTTTTAACATATCAAAATAAAATAATATATAAAATATGTATTAATAATATTAACATATTAATGATATTCAAAATAGATTATTAATATATCCATTTATTAATAGTATCGACAATATTAATATAACAATATATATTTTATTAATATATAAAATAATTTATATTTAATTTATATATTAATATATATTAATAGATTAATATTAATAAATTAATATTTCATGATATATTTTAATATTGTTTCTTGATATATTTTAATAAATATTAATGTATTTTAATTGTAATAAGTTATATAAATAATATATTTTTCTGGATAGCGATATAGAAGCAAGGATAGGAGTTGAGAGCTGTGGTGTTTCAAGATGGGTTCTTGGTGAATTAAAGGAAAGTTGGGATGGGGGTTAAATGCCTGATTTTTTTCCCGTTTCCTTCTCTCTGGACACATCTCCAAGTGGTCAGAATAAAGCAGGTTGTTTGGTCCCTAGATTTTTTTGTAGGAAACCCCATTATTAGAGATTTGATTTTAATCCTTTAAATCAGGGTTTAAAGTCAGTCTGAAGCTCTTAGTGTTCAAGGAGGGACTCTCCTGAGCTCAGCAATCTTGTCATTGCTCTAAATAGGGTCATCAGATGCACCAGTGCAGTCTTTGATTTGCTTGGACAAATCTGGACTAGGGGAAGAATTATTATTTGGAAGTTAAAGTATAATGCCACAGAATGGTTAAGGTTGGAAAAGACCCTGTAAGATTATCCAGCCCGTGATGTTGTCATTGTCAGTGACAATGGGTATTGCTGGTAGATACTGATACTTGAAAGAATTTGGTTGTTTTTTCCCCCTTTTCTGTTCAGATTCAGTTTCCCTCTGGGATGACACAGAAGAAATTTGGAAATAAGGATTGGCAGGAGAGCTTTGGCTTGTAAGGTGTGTATTTACACAGGTGTATCCTCTTGACAGACAGCAGTGTTCATTAGCCCACTCCAATCTGTTTGCTTAGGGATTTGGGAGCTGAATTTTTATGGCCTTACAGTTTAATAACTTTTGGGTTGTTCAGAGCACACATACACAGCTTAGAAACGATTTTTTAAGTGTCCTAAAAAGGTCAGTTGGGGTTTCCTGTTGTAATTCACTTTGCTTCTAGTGGCTGAAGGAGTAATGAGTGCTGAAATGAGCTTCATTAGGATGTTTCACACTTGTTTAGCTTGAGGGTAAAACTGGGAATACAAAGTTAGCTCTATGTTTAATTTCTTTTAAAGCCTTGGATATTTGCTCTAATTCCTGGGGGGTGCCAGGGCATTCCTTATAAATTAAGAAGTTGTTCTTCTGTCCTGGTTGCGAAACTGATGCCATTGTTAAGGAGCTGCTGGGAGAGAGACCTTCTCATGTGATGATAGCAGTGAGCAAAACTAATTTGAATGCAGATTCCCCCTGTAGCACATTTTGAGCCCATTGTAGCAACTCTGTGATTAGTGCTGTTACCAGGTTCAGAGAGTTTCCAAAGCTTTGCTGTGGAGTGGAGAAGGAATTGCTTGTGTTCAGCTTGTCAGTTAAATAAGTCAAAGAAATAATGGCTGTTTGAACTAACTTAACTTACACCTCTCTTCCTCTTATCTTGGAGTTATGTTGCAGCAGTTTGTGCCTCAAAAGTGTTTATTCAGTCATGTCCAAATCATTATTTCTTACCAATTCTGGTAGGAGTGGATCTTTATAGTTAAGGCTACTTTGTAATAGCACTTGGTTATAATTTTTTAAGTGGTAATATCTGGGATTTAGTGTTTGCAGGGAATAATTACAGTGTATTTAAAGAACACAAGGATTTTTCTTTTCTCATCCTGTCACTTCATCGCTGACATGGGCTCACCTGTCAATGGGGTGACAGTGTGCCATCAGGAATTTGGTCATGACCTCAGCTTTATCCTTTCCCTATGGAAAAGGTCTCTGGAAAGGGATGTTTGGAGCTGTAACAATCTGCTCCTTCCCAGGTTGCTCCTAGGTGCTGTCTCCATCTCATCAGGCACCTGAAGTGCATTTTCCTGACACCAGGGCAGGTTTCTCTCAGCTCCAGGCAGCCAGGTGTGATAAGCAATTACCTCCTGGAGCAGCAAAGATCTGTTTTCTGGTGGATCCAGGCTGTAAGTGAAGCTCAAACCAGGGATTGATAAGTTTGGGGATGGTGAAGGAATGGATTGCTGAGGTGGCATTGCTTATTTGAAGGGTTCTGAGCTGTGAGTTACCTTTCCTTTCATGCATGGGTGGGTTGTGGTGGATGGTGAAATCCTGAGCCCTTGGACTCATCGCTGCAGCTCCTGTAGGCCTGAGTTTTCCAGCCTGAAATGTGCCTTTGTTTCTGTGCTGTGAAGCACACAGCACTGAGGCAGGTGCCACACCTGCTCCCCTGCCTGTCTCTGAGGATGTGTTACTGAGCCTCTCTGGGAATAAAACCGACCAAACCTTATTTTTGTAACACAAAGGAGTTAAATTTAGACTTATCTCCATTTCCTCCTCCTTCTCCCTCAGGGGTGAGGTTGTATCTTCTTGGCTTTTCAGCCCCAGTGGCAGGTTAAAGAAGAATGTCTTGGATCTGGTAAGAATTTGGCAACAAGGCACCTCTCGGCCAGTTTATTCCCTGCCGTCCAAAGCTGAAAGCACAGGATGTTAGGAGATCCCCCACGTGTGTGCCCAGTACTCCTGGCAGGGCCACAGCCTCCAGAAGTAGACCTGGGAGATGATCATGTTATCTCTAGACATTTATCTTATTACTACAGCTTTAGCAGTGAAGCCTCTCTCATTTGTTTAATGAACTGTTTTGATTCTTTCATTGAGTTTTGGATCAAACCACCCTTAGAGAGCTTTCTTTTCTGATTCCAGGTAATTGAAGACATTGAGTACCTGAAGTTTGACAAGGGGCCATGGGTGGAGCAAGATGATGTTTCTTTCCATCACTTGAGACTTTAGTAAGTGTGATATCATCCAGCCACTGAGCAATTCTTGGCATTAAATCCCAGGGAAAATGGTCAAAGCCATGAGTTTTTGAAGGTGGGGTTATATTTTGTGATATTGATGCTTGGCACTGGAACGTGGTGTAGCATTTTTGCTGCTGATTGTTGAGACAAGAGGCTCCAGACAAGTTTAAGAGTGGTTTTTATCGAAGATCCTTGTCTGCCCAGTTGGAAGAGATCAGACTCAGACACTGGAAAATAACTTGTTGGAATAGAATTTAATTTGATTTTAATAATTCTTTGCAAATGCATCATGTTTAATTTGTCAGTTTCTTTATATAAAATACAAAGATGTATATAAAGAATATAGCTGCACTTGTAAGGCTGTTAATACCAGAAGTGAGACAGGCTCCCCATTTTGCTGCAACTTCATCTTCATATTGAACGTGCAGCTGGAAATTTCAGTATAGTTACATTTCTAAAACAAAACGTAAGACTTATATTATTTTCATTATTTCATTATTTCATTATCTCACAGGTTAATAGAAACACAGATTTTTAAATTGAGTATGTGTCCCTAAGTTTGTCTTTGTGACAGGCATTGGAGAAGCAAGTTAAACTTTTTTTGCAGAATTGTGACATTTCTTGCATTTTACTTTTCTGTGCTGTTACTTTAAATACCTCCTAAAGATAGAGATAATGCTCCTAATTGTATGGTTTTTCTATCAAGGAGTGAAGATAAATTGCAGAAGAGCAGTGCTGGGTGGTGTCTGAGAGGATCAAGTCATGATTTGGGTGCATTTTCTGTGTCAAAGATGAGGTTTCTTTGTGTAGTGATTGGAGGATAAAATCTGGTGACTTAGGCCCTAAAAAATGATCACAGTCAGACTTCCTTTGAAAGAGGAAATAAGTTGCTTGTTTTCCTATAGCTCCACACTACTAATGCAGTATTAGGAAAGGATTATTAATTGTGATGAGTAGGAGGGAGTTGAAGGAAACCTTACAATTACAGAAGTGTGTGAAGATACTGTATGAAAATTCTATTTCACAGTTTTAGAAGGGAACAAATTGCTTTAAGGACTGAAGTTTTCATTGAACCTTGGAGGGGGGTGAGTCTACTGCACGAGGCTCTTGTCACCGTAGGTAATAAGAAATTTTTCTTTTGGCAAAAACACGGGGTTGTTTGAAGATCCTAGAATGCAATAAGCTGCTTATTTAAACCACAGAATCATAAAATATCCTGTGTGGAAGGGACCTGCATTGAGCCCAGCTCCTGGGGTTTGCTTTTGATTTTTTTTTTTTTTTGTGCTGGGTTGTCAGAGCATCGATAAAGGGGTGACAACACATCCTGCGCCAGCCTTGAGCTCATGTTTTGCTCAGCAGAGTGAGGGAATCCTGGGCAATGTCTCGGGCAGCATGGGAAGAGACTCTTTGTAAAAGTGTGTGTTTGGACATGATTTTTCCCCATGGTAACTCCAGAAAGGCAGGGAGCCTGCTGCAGGTTGGCCGTGTTGGAATTGCATGCTGGATTCAATGCCCAGCTCAGGTGTGAGTCCATGAAGCCTAAAGCTGATGCTTTTCTCCCTTTTTCCAATGCCCGAGTAGCAAAGAGCCTGTGGTCCCCACAGTTGTGCAGGTGTCCCGTGCCTATGGGAATTTTTCCTTTGGAAAGTGGTTTTCCTGCTTTCCTGGCACAGGTTCCCAGTGCCTGCCTCGTGTGCAGGCACCTGCTGCCCTCTCCTGGCTGTTCCTGGCAGGCTCCAGCAGCTATTTAGGATCGTTTAGGTTGGAAAAGCCCTCTGAGATCATGGAGTTCACCATTCTCCCAGCACTGCCGAGCCCACCGAGAGCCCATGTCCCCAAGTGCCTCATCCACGTGGCTCTGGAATGCTTCCAAGGACAGTGATTCCAGCACTGCCTGTTCCAATGCCTGACCACCCTTCCAGTGAGGAAATTTCCCCTCACATCTAATCGAAGTTCTGCCCTGTTGGGTTTTCCATCTGCAGTTGCTTCCTTTGTTGACCTCCCAGCTCTTGGGGCTGTCAGCCCTGCTGTTTTCTTCCACCCTCAGCTTGTACCACTGTGTCTGGGGGACCGGGATGGGTGAGCAGGACCGAGGAGAACTTTTTATTGCACATGGATAGGATCTAATGCATGGAAACCCCAGCAGGGCCTCTGAGTGATTAATGCAGCTCATCAAACCGCTGAGCCCAACCCATGGGCAGTCAGTTGCATAATGATCTCTTTTCTCTCCCTGCCTGCCCTTAAGTGCTCTCCCTTGCCCTGACAGCTTGGTTGTGGGGTCTTGGTAAAAGATTAAAAAATGCTGCATTTGTGGCTTGGAAGCTGGAGGTGTTTTCCAGAGGATGTTCTTCACATCTTCCCTTCCTCTCCAACAGAAACCGTTCTGGCTTTTTAAATGTCTTAGGGAGCTCCTCTGCTGCCACTGCACTGTTTCAGGCATGTTTTTATCTGGGCCCTTCCTAGTGCCATTTGTCTGTCTACATGTATTGCAAAATAAATTGCATTTGCGAGGAGGAGCTGCAGGCTGTGTAGCCTTGCCTGTGTTATTTATCAGCTCGGGGAACTTGCTGTGCTTGTTGCATCAGACAACTGCACAACTAAATCTGATCTGTCCCTGCAGCTCCTTCAGAACCTGGCAGAGAGGGACAGAGACCCTGCAGCTCTGCTTCCCAGTGTAGCTTTGCCTAGCAAGGGGAAGAAGTGTCCCTGTTTAAATGTCTGATTGCAAACAGCAGGACTAGAAGGGCTGGCAAGAGATGGGTTGGACCTGGCTTTGAAACTTCTGTCATGGAGACTCCAAAAATCTCATGAACTATTAACTGTAAAACTTCTGGCACTAGAAGCTATTTTCTTTAGCACCTTGGTTCTCTCTTCATCATAAAATAATAGAATCCCAGAATGGTTTGGGTTGAAAGGGACCTTAAAAGCCCATTTCATCCCTCCCCTTGCCGTGGGCAGGGACACCTTCCACTATCCCAGGTTGCTCCAAGCCCTGTCCACCCCGTCTTTTTGCTGCAGTTGAAACACTTCTTTTGTGATTTCTTCTTTGCAGTGGCTTTTCTAGGTTTGAAGAGCTGTTGTTGCACCTTCTTCCCTTTTCTTGCAGACCTGCTTTTTTTTGGAATTTTTTTTTTTTGTTCTTGATGCTGATGTTGAGTGTTTGCTCACCAAGGGAGTTGGCTGTGCCTCACCTTGGCCATGCCGTACCTGTTCTGCCTGGCTAAATGAGGGAACTGGAGTCCCTTTGGCAGAAGGAAGGATATTAATTTCCTTTATCAACATAGAACTTATCTGGAATGGTTTTGTGGCGTTGGCTTTTAGGTCTCTCTTGTCACTTGAGGTTTTGTGAGTATGCCAACATCAGGTGTTGAGAAATCCCAGCCCAGACTATGCAAACTCAGGTGGTTTTTGTTGGGTTGCTTCATTAATTTGTTTTTTTCTAAGCTGTTTCCTTCCCTTACCCCACCTTGCACCTTTAGCAAGGTGCTGCATGCTGAGAGCTCCTTCAGGAAAGTCTGGTAAAGGGTCAGAAAAGAATAAACAGTGACAGTTTTCTGCTGGGGGAGAGAAAGAAAACGAAAGAAAGATAAAAGAGGTCTGTAAATGCTTCCTGCTGAGCAAGGAATTAGTCCTGGCAAGTGGCTGTGGGTTTGTGGTTAGACATTGTTGTGGCAATGGGTGTGCTTTTGCTTAGTATTCCAAATTATTTCTGAAGGTGCAGAGAACATGGAGAAGCCATCAGTAGCTTTCATTATTTTCTTGTGCAAATAGCTTTTAGAAGCAGCAAGTTTGTCATTTGGCCCTTAAATAAATGAATTGTGCCTGGGAATTGTCCTTTCCAAATGGCCACTTGGCCGAGATTCGGAAAGGAGTGGATTCACTGCAGCATGGGTGACCACAAAACCTTATTTCCATGTGTGATGTTATGCTTTATATCTGCCCGGACTCCCTTTTGTGCCTTCCAGCACGTGAAATGCACCTTTAATGTTGTTGAAGTTAAACATTGTTGTAGTTTATAGGAAGCATCTTTGCTGTTGATCCTCATCTTGGAAAAGAGCATTTATCCTCACCTCCTTCCATCTGAACTTCGACTGGATTATTATATTTCCTTACAAATCTGTCTGTAGTGGGATAATTTAAAGAGTGAATATCAGGGTATGTTACTGGTTCACTTTTTGGAGCTCTTCACTGCTGGGAGGAAAGGTCCCAAAATTTATGATTTGGGGGTAAAAATAATTGCTTGAAGATGATGAACTTTGCTTTGCTCAGGGCATGTGCTTGATGTGCACGTCAGTATTTGCTGAGAAATGCAATTCACTGAAAACAACCCAATTTGCAGAGTTTCTGGTGCTGGATTTAGGGTTTGGTCAGTGCTGCCTGGAAAGGGATGTGTTTTTGCCAGCCACGTGCAGGTGGCACTGGCAGCCTGTGGATAACCACAGGCAGCAGGAGGCTTTCTAGCAGTTTCTCAGGCATTTTAAATTTGGGATATCTGAAGTGCTGGTGTTGTGCAGAGTGGTGGATCCCGAGATCCATCACCAGAGCTGCTGCAGCTTCCTCCAGGTATTCCAAGGCAGGGTGCTGGAGGTTCTGCCTCCTTCCAGACCCTCTCACTGTCTCAGTACTGGTCCATTTAGGATGGGAATTTGGCAAGGTAGTGTGTGGCATTCAGTAAAACCACTGGTTTTTACACTGCTTTTATAGAAAGCAAAAAAGCCAGAGGGGATTCATGGAGAAGGGTCCCAGGAATGATGGAGCCATCTCCAAGGAGGATGAACCTGGGAGGGGAAATGGAGAAGCAGAAAACTGGAGCAGGAACAAAGTGGAGGCAAGGATGAGGGGCAATACATCATAGATTTGTAAAGAGAAGGATAAGTGTTTGGAAAATAGCTCAAGTCTTTGGAAGCTGTATTTAACAGAAAAGTAGTTCTTTAATCATAGAATGATGATAATGAGTCCTAGAATGGTTTGGGTTGGCAGGGTCCTTAAAGCCCTGGCAGTTCACCCCCTGCCATGGGCAGGGACACCTTCCACTGGATCAGGTTGCTCCATCCCAGCTCCATCTAGCTGGGCTCAGAATATTTCCAGTGATGGGGCAGCCACAGCTTCCCTGGGTACAATACTTGGCTGTTGCTGGGGCAGGGTGTGAACCGAGTGCTCCTTTTCCCTTCAGCGTGCAGGACAAGGCTGGAGTGCTGGATTCCGTGTCCATCCCGCGCTTCGTCCCCAAGATCACCATTGGCGGCTCTGAGTACGACAAGATCTATTATGAGTACCGGGAGGTGAGTGCTGCTGGGGACACGGCCAGGGGACATGGCCAGGGGGCTCCTCACTGCTGGGGACACGGCCAGGGGGCTCCTCACCATCGAGGACACATCTGAGGACACGGCCAGGGGGCTCCTCACTGCTGGGGACACGGCCAGGGGACACGGCCAGGGAGCCCCTCGCTGCTGGGGACATGGCCGGGGGGCTCCTCACTGCTGGGGACATGGCATGGGGACATGGCTGGAGGCTCCTCACTGCTGGGGATACCTTGCCCATTGCTACTGGGAACTTGTGCATTCTGCCTGAATCCCCACCTTTTTTGAAGTCTATCTTCCCCCCAAGAGGAATAAGGAAGCAAATGTTTTTTTTTCATAATCTGATTTTTTTTTTTCTTTTTGTCTTTAGATGTGGACTAAAGGATAAATGGGTTTTATTTGTTTCTGTTTCTTGTGCCCTGATGGGTCTGTGACCTCTGAAATCTAAGAGGCCCTTAAGTCAGGCAAGAACACTGGAAACCCATGGCCACTCCTTATCGAATGCTGAGGGAGGGAGGGTTTTTTTAGAGGAGGAATTGAATGCTGCCTCGCTTCCCCAAAATGCTGCTGCTTTAAATAGAGTGTTTCTGCACGTGGGCACACATCCAAAGCCTGTTGTGCCCAGTGCTCTCATACACCTCATGCAGGCTCCCACACAGGGTTTTAATTAGCTCCTGCCTTGCTGCTTCTGGAGACAGCAGCTTCCAATCCCCCTGGAGCTCTGCCCTTGTGCTGCTCAGTGGTTCCCTGGCATGGTGTCCTCACCCCACACGGGGCTTGCCTAAGGCCCAGGTATTGGAAAAGCTCCTTGGAGAAGTTGTGGAGCTGATAATTAATAGTGAGTGGCCAAAGTTACAGGTGAGCCTCTGTTTTCCAGTTGGGCTGAAATCTTCTCTGCCACTGCATCTTATGATTTTCCAGGCAATCCTGAAGAAAAAGGGAGGAATATACAATATAAATGGTTAGAAGCCACGATTTGCATAATCCAAAGCCTATCATTTTTCTTTTCCTGGTAGTATAGAGTCTTTTACTGAGATTAAAATGTAAGCTACAGATTTATGGACTTGTTTGGAAACTGATCTACCAGTGTTTTCTTCTGGAATAGACAGAATATTCCAATAATTTGTTCCTCCTCGGCTGGCTGTGTAGTGGAGAGGCTCCTGGATTCACACTGTTCTGCCTCATTTGAGATGTGACCTTTCCAGCTTGTAAAAGGGGCTAAAGGTTAAAGCAGCAGAAAGCATCTGAGGTTGTCTAATGGATTTGAAAACTCCCTGGTCCAGCTGAGAAATTGCTCTCAGAATTTCCTCTTCCTTGCTGTCACATTCTTAAATACAAAACTTCAAGCTTGGGCTCAGGATTTTTGGAGCCCTTCCCTCCAAGAGCTGCCTGTGTTGTGCAGCACAGACTTGAGGAGGATCTGCTGCATGACTCGTCTCTAGCACACAGCATCCATCTGCACTGCCTGTGCCTTTCTTCCCCAAGATGAGAGGGCTTTTCTGGGGCTGAGATGTCCCTTTGCAGTAGAGCTGGGAATTACTGAGGCTGCCTGACACACAGCTAGATGTGACCTCAGTGCTGTGTGCTGAGAGCCTGGGGTGAGACTTCTGAAAGCCTTTTTTCCTCTGGCTGTACAGCAGCACGTGCCTCTTTGTGCTGGCAGGAAACGGAGAATGTCCTGGCTCATCCAGTGACTGGCTGCCAGGAGAAATTTGTGACTTGCCTTGCAGATGTAGCAAAGGGATGCTTAGGAGAGGGAATATGGTTACCTGGGAAGGAAAGCTGTGCTCTCGGATTGCTCTGCTCCATGCCAGTTAGTTGACAGCTGAAGCTGAACAAAACAAACCATTGCCAAAATATAATCTCCCTTCTGCAGCCTTGTTTGTAGGCCCTGATTCAGGAAAGTGCTGTGGAAAGTGATAATGTCCTTTGGAATCAGGAGGAGTTGCTTGTTTCAGGAAGTATTCTGTTAAAATTAGGCTACATTAATACTAATTTTCTCTCTTCTAAATGCTTGCATACTTGTAATCCTTCAGTAGTGTGGGGGCTGTACAGGGATGGTGCACAATGCAAAAGATGCTGAGTTTTCCTGTTTTCCATCAGCTACTGGAAGGGGAAACACAAAGCCAGCCCCACCTGCTGTTTTATGTTCTGAGAATTGCATTCTTTGTGCTGCAACTTTGAAGATCTGGGTTTTTTTTTTTTACCTTACAACTTTATTTAGCAAATGAAGGGCTGAATTCTTTTCTCAGGCAAGGCTCCTGTGCAGAGGTGATCCAGCAAGAAGCCAGTCAGCACAGGCACAGAGAGCAGATGAGCTTCCAGACACCCAGATTTGGGCTGGGAGGTTGTTGGGTCTGTAAAGAGGGAATCACAGCCCCTGCCTTGCCCGTGGCTGTGCAGGGATGGTCACAGCTGTGCTGCCACTTTGGCATTTAAAGATAAAGGGTTTAGGTTCACTTGTAAGTAAAAGTTTAGGCTGACTTGTAAGTAAAGGCTTAATTATGAGATAATTACAGAAGTTTAACTTTGCCTTGTGGGAAATGTGTGCTTTTAAAGTTGGTGTAATGATGTTTACCACATAAATACAATGATTTGCATAGGGGATTTTTTCCCTCTGTAACTACTCATAAATCCTTGAGCTCTCCAATAGGCAGCAAACTGCTGTGCTTTTCAGAGCTCCATGCACACAATTCATGCTGCCTAACAATGGTGGTTTTCAGGGAGTTACAAATTCCAGGTAGAAGCTGGGTTTTGTTCAAAATATTCATTAGAAGCAACCAAGAAGGAGGAGGAAGGAACACTCTTCAGAGTTCAAGATTTTAGTGCGTGTGCTTTTCCATGAAATAATGAGATGGCCACATACAGTGCTGAATACTCGAAACTCACTTTTTTTTTTAATGTATATCCTCTAAATTATGTAAGGGGTCTTGTCATGTGTGAGGAGGTGGCTTTCTGCAGCCTTTTTATACCATGAAGTCCTCTGGCAGGGTCCAGCAGGTCTGCTCAGGCATTCAGGAACTTCTAAGGATGCTCTTCTGGCAAGGGAAAAGCAACCTTTCAGTCAGGTTCTGTAGATCAGAGATAAGCACATTCGTTCTTCAGGGAAGCAACATTATTTTAGGAACTGTCAGACTAGTAAAGGCTTGACTACCCTTTTTTTTCCCTTAACAACTGCTGTATCTCTCTGCCTTTCTTCCAAGTGCACACAATCCCCAGGGATAATGCTCCAAACTCCGTGTGCGCCCTGTGAAGCTGGAGAGCTGGAGCACTTAGGCAGATGTGTTTGCAGCGAAGATGAAAACAAATGGCTCTGTTTAATGGAATCAGTGTACTTAAATACTGTGCTGATGTACTTCATGCTCCTGCTGCATCTCCTGGAGTGGGGAAAAACGGCGTCTTTGACGTGCGTGTGCTTTTCTGTGTACATAAAAGTGCAGCTGTTTGCTGGAATTTGGAGAAGCAAAGAATCACAGAATGCTTTGAGTTGAAAGGGACCTTAAAACTCATCTCATTCCCAACCCCCTGCCATGGGCAGGGACACCTTCCAGTGTCCCAGGTTGCTCCAAGCCCTGTCCAACCTGGCCTTGGACACTTCCAGGGATCCAGGGCAGCCACAGCTGCTCTGGGCACCCTGTGCCAGGGCCTCAGCACCCTCATAGAGGAGGAGTTCTTCCCAGTATCCCATCTAACCCTGCCCTCTGGCAGTGTGAGGTGTTTCCTCCTTGTCCTGTGCCATGGAAAGGTGAGACAAGGCTCTCATTTTATTTCCCTCCCTGTTTTCCTTGGTGGAAGACTGCTTTTGGAATATAGGGATGCTGAGCATGAAGCAAGGAAAGCTTGAGCAGATCAAAGTCCTGGCTACTGCTGTGAGGTGCAATTCAGCTCCTTCCACAGCAACTGCACAGCTCGGCTGCCTTGCCTAACTTCATCTTTGTGCCCTGCTCCTCATCCTCCTCCCTCCTGCCCCAGGGCTTGGGAATGTGTGGCTGGCAGGGCCCTGCAGTCCTGGCTAGCAGCAAGCAGAGAAGAGGGAAGAGGATGGAGGGTGGGGAATCCCAGACTCTTTTCCCAGGCTTTTCATCACTCTTTTCCATAAGGATGCAGCCTTAGGAGGGAAGATCCTCCAATGTCTGCCATGCCTCCAGGTTGGAGGTGGTTGCAGGACAGTAGCTTTGAGTGGTGGAAGGTGAGCCTGCAGCATGGGTCAGCTCTGTCCCACCACCCAACACTGAGAGTGCTGGAAGAGCTTGTGTTTGCAATGGGAAATCACAGCCAGCCCCAAAGAGAGGGTGTTAAGGGAAGGCTCTGCAGGTCTGAGGGGCCCAAGAGCTGCTCTGGCCCCTCTTTGGCAGCTGTGGGGCTGAAGGTGGCTGCTGGCAAGCAGAAGGTTAGCAGGGCCCTTAGCTCTGCTGAGAGTGCAGGGACCCCTTCACATAAAAATCTCCTGAAAGAGCTACAAAAGGAATACTTGAGCTTTCAGAAAGCCAGAGTCTGGATCAACAACAGGATCAACTCTTGCCTTTGCAAGAGCAAGGAGCTTAGGATGTCTTTCCTTCTCCATGTTTGCGATTGTTGCCATAGCTGCTGCCTTTGACAGAACCTTCTGTTTTCTCTCTCCTGCCATTTTTTTCTTGGCTAGATGAAGCTTTCATTCTTTTTAGGATCAAGATCTCCTTTCCTAACTCTGTTTTAAAGGAGGTATTTGACAGCTGTAATGCCCAGCCCTATCTGCTCTTGAATCCAGGAAGGAATGAAAACAGACACACAATAAATTAGAAGAGGCTTCATTTAAGGTTTTTTTTTTTTTTCTGTTTTATCTCTGCAGAAGTATTTTTAGCCCTTTCTAAAGTAACAAGATGTTGCCTAGCTAGGTATCAGTAAGACCAAAAGAACCTGAGGAATAACAAAAACCTGGGAATGACAGAGCTGTTGCTCAAGGATACCTGGATTTGCTCCTCTTCCCACCTTCCCACTTCTCCTCTGCTCTCACTAATCCTGTCCATATGGGGAGAGTGTGAGAGCATCCCCTCTTAAGGAACAGGCAGCTTTTCCACCCTGCTCACCCTGAAAAGTATCATGGACAGTTGGCAGGGATATCTATCCCAGAAACAGTAGGGAAGGAGCCTGACAGACCTTGTAACTGTCTCAAATCTTGGGTTTGGTGGTTGTGTCTGTTTTATTTTAGGTGATGGTCCCTGCTGTCCCAGGCACGGGGTGCCTCTGTGAATCAAAAAGACAGTCAAATCTCACTGGCATTAAAGTAATCCATTTTCATCTTGATAGTCTGTCCCTGTGAAAGGAAACGCTTTTTTGTGTGGGAGCACATCCCCCTTTCCCAAACCCCTCTTAATCCCGTACCTGTGGAGGGATGTGATCCCCAGGGTAGATCTCTGTTAAATTAAAATTAATTGGAATCTAATTTAATAGAGGGGTAGCATCTCCATGGATCTTACACTGTGAAGTAGAGTCAGTTTGAGGTGTTTAACTGTGCTGTGTGGCTTGGATTAGTTCCTTGGCTTTTCCCTGCACTCTCTAGTGGATAACTGATCCTCTTATGGGCACTTCTCTTTCCAAAGGATTTTTGTCTTGTTTTTTCAGTGAATGAATGAAGGGCAGGACAGCAGTCATTGAACAGTTCCAGCAAACTGGAATTATTTTAGCCTCAGTTCAGCAAAACTTCTGGGTGCTCTTGTTTTTTGGGCTGCGATGGATGTTAACAGCATTGAGGGCTTTATTTGAGTAAGGGATGGCAGGAGTAAGGCTGTAACAAACATCTGTCTGTGCCAGGCCTTTGGGAACCAAGCCACGCGCACCTCAGATGTGCGTGTGGAGGGCAAATTGTTCCCCTTCCTTGCTTTAAGTGCTCTGGAGCACAAGATCAGTGGTGCTGGAGAAGATCATTGAGTCCAACTTAAACCCAGCAGTGCCAAGGCCACCACCAGCCCATGTCCCTAGGTGCCACATCCACATGGCTTTTAAATCCCTCTAGGGATGGGGACTCCTGGGCAGCCTTTGCCAAGGGTGACAACCCTTTCCATGAAGAATTTTTTCCCTAATACCCGATTTCAATGTCCCCTGATGCATTTTGAGGCTGTTTCCTCTTGTCGCTTGGGAGGAGAGACTTGACCCCGCCTGGCTACATCCTCCTTTGGTGTAGCTGTAGAGAGGAACCAGAGGAGGAATCATATGGAGCGATCAGGAACCAAACCCTCCCAGAATCCAGCCAATATCTGCAGCTCCATGTTCCTAGATTCTCTCAGCTTTTAGCTGTGTGCCTACAACACTGACAACCCTTTGGAAGCAAGGATTTCTCCTGTAGGAAGCAGTCATCTGCTCCCAGCAGTGGTGGAAGGGGCTATTACTGGGCTGTTCTAAACAGCCTCGGGGTATTGATGAATGAGCCTGAGCTCCCAGAGCAATGACTCTGCTTTTAAGTGCTCTTTGATCAGTGCTGCTCTGAGCAGGCTGTTTATAGAGCTCTTGGAGCTGTGGAGCCCAGCCATCAGCACAGAGTAGAGCAGGAATAGAAGGCAGTAATGGCAATTCTGTTTGTTCCCCAAAGGCTGGAAAACAAGGCAGGCTCCTCCTCAACAACCTTTCCAGGTGGTTGGAGCTCTCCAGAGCTCTAGCTGCACGTGCCTGGTGTGGAATGATCTGGAGCAAGCAGCTGGCTGGAGCTGCTTGTTGCTCTTCCACAGCCTCTGCTACTTTATAGGGCTTTTCATCATGTTTATAGTTTTGACAGGCACTTCTGTGGCAGGTTCTTAATTTAACTGATGAGACGGTCTTGTTTTCATCTCTTTTCCTAATGCTCTTTTAAAGTTGAGCAGTTTGATGCCTTTGAGCTGGCTCTGCCTTTGGGTTCAGCTCATTTCAGGAGTTTTGTGCTATGTGTGATGGATTTTATCCCATCCCTCTGGAAATAATCCTCACTGCCAACTTTTGGGCTCTGTGGAGCGTAATGCAGCAGGGCAAGGCTTCATTCTCACTCAGTTTCCATGGAGTGGAAAAATTTGTTCCTTGGTGACCTGGCAGGAGTTGCAGGAATGTGGGGGAGCTCTTGGGGCTGCCTGGTGGAATCTCTGTGATCATAAAATTGTGGAATGGGTTGGGTTGGAAGGGACTTTAAATCTCATCTCAGCCCCGCTGCCATGGGCAGGGACACTTTCCATCACCACCCCGTGGTGCTCCAGCCTGGCCTGGGACACTTCCAGGGAACTTGTACTGCAAGAGAAAGTGAATATTCAGTCCCTCTCTGTTGTCTCAGCTGCTGGCAAGTCCCATAGAGCTTTCTCCTGTCTCCTTTCCATCATCTCTTACAGCTGGGCTGCCCAGCCTAGACAAACCCAGCAGCCTCAGGGCTGGTCCCTGATTTCCATCCCTGGCCTTGTGCTGGCCAAGAGCAGCCTGGGAATTTCAGCTGGGTGCACTTTGGAACATCAGCCTAACCAGAACCAGCCCATCTTACCCCTTGCCCTGCATCCCCACATCTTCCCTGGTGCTCCTACCACACCTCTCTGCAGAATCCTACCCTGTTCCAGCCATGCAGCTCCTTTACTGCAGTCACAGCTGGAAAATGTGGGATTTGAAGAGCAAAGTTTGGCAAAGTGGCCGGTGTCACTTGTGCATCTTGTGCACAGAGCATCAATTCCCATCATCCTGCTTCCTAGGTAATATGGGAATTGTTTACTCTGCTTCCCTCTTCCCTTTTTTTCCCTTTTTTTTTTCTTTTCTTTCTGATTATTTTGAAAGTTTAGCTGTAACAAATCCCCAAACTCTCCTGCCTTTGCCAAGGCCCACTGTGAATGATGGAGTTATGGATGAATACTTATAACACTTGCTTTGATGTCTTGCATGTCTTTAACCAAAGGCACACAGGGAATTTGTTTTGGACAATGAACGCGAATTCTGTCGGGGTTGATATTGTAGCTTTTTTAAGAGGGCAGATGTACCCAGAAACAAAACTGTAAACTGCTGTATTTTCCCAGAGATCTCCTGTTGCTTTAATAATCTACTTCTCTGGGAATCTCTTCAAGTATCAAAGGGCCAATTATGTGCTGCCTGGAGAGGACCAGGGAGGGCTGTTTTTGTGTCACAGGCTGGTCACAGTTCCTCCCTGGCTCACTGCTGGGAATCCGTGGGGCAGAGATAGTAATCATTTCTGTTCATCTCCCATCTCCTCTTTGCTCAGTGGGGGGAACCTCTCAACAGGACTGTGTGGTTTCTGCTGATGTTTAGACAAGACATTAATTGAAAAACCTCAGAAAAACTGATCACAACTGGTTTGTGACAAGGTAGGGTGGGAAGTGTCTCGTGGAGGAGGTCAGGTCTTCTGTCAGCTTGATTTTTAGGGAAAGAAGTGTCTTGGTTTTTAACATTCAAGTGAATAGAAACGCAAGTCCCCTTCCTCAAAACAACAGGCTTCATCTTTTAATAAATGGTTCATTTTTGTGGCCTGACTACAGACTTTATCAAGACTGCATCTTGCTTCTCTCTGCAGGGGCAGCTCTCCCCAACTGGATCCTCTTACATGTTTTTTTGGAAAGGGAAAATCCTCAGGACAAGTCTGGGGTCTTGTGTGAAACCAGTGTTTGTTTGGAGACAGAGCAGATGATCTGTGCTTAATTATTTGGAGAGGCTGCCAGCAGATAGCTTATTTCTAAAGGAAGAGTTTTATTACAGCATCTTTGCTGGCTTCAGCCTTTCTCACCAAACTCATGGGCTTTTTTCCAGTATTTGAGCTCAGAGGTGTTCTGTTCTTTCTTTTTGGTTCCTGGAGGTAGGAATAGATGTTCTGGAGATGAGTTCTGCTTTTAGAACCAGGATCTCACCATCTCTGGCATTCCAGGTCGTGGTCAGTACCTTCCAAAGGGCGCTACTTCAGCACTGAGACTCACAGGCTGCTGCTTAGGTCCCAGGGTCCTTGAAATTCGGGTAAAGGCTTCAAAAATCTTTGGGTTTTTCCATCAAAAAGTGGTTCCTGACTTTGCTGATGAAGGCAGGCAGATACTGTTTTTGCTTTAATGAAGAAAAGTTCAGCTCTTGAAGGCTAAAGCTGCAATTTCATTTGAACAGTTTAATTTAACGTGGTATTTAACTCAATATCTCACGCATGAAGTATTTCATATATTTAATAATGTGTGTGCCTATTTTGGAATGAGATTCAGTTCCTCTTCTCCATGATACAGTTAGGGGAGCCATCTCAGGCTGGGAGGAGCTGGATGAATCCAGGTGGAATGTGGTGCTGAGATCACTGGCCTCATTTTCGTATTTATATTTTGGCTTTTGCAGTCCCTCCTTCAGCTGCACAGCTCAGTCTTTTCTGAGAGACTGGTTTTTCTGTAAGTTTTATCATTACAATGTAGAAACAGTATTTCATGTTCTGTAGATCTCACGAGGCACTTCAGAACTTTGAGGGGAGTGACCAGAGTTCTGACCGAGCTTTCTGCTTTCTTTAGCTCCCTGGGCACAAGTACAAGCCAGGCTACAACGCTGATGTTGGGGACAAGTGGATCTGGCTGAAATGAAATCTGTTCCTGCTGGAGCCCTGGCCAGGATGGACCACAGGACCTGAGGGAAGAGGAGCCACGTTCAGTGCACCTGCTGCACATCACTTGTGTAGCACCAAGGAAACACTGCTGAAATCATTTCCCGTCCCCAGCAGAAGGGAGTAGACTCCCAGAAGGAAAACCACTTCATTCTGGTTTGTTTTTCCCTGAGGAACTCAGGGATGTTGGATAGTCAGTGTGGGATAGCCAAGTGAGCTGGGGCAGGCTGAACATCAGAGCTGAATTTTCTCTTCCTCGAGACTGTGGCACATTATTATCCAGGATTAGTGTTGTTCTGCTGATTCAAGAGGAATTAAACCTGTACCCTCCTGGCTCTCACAAAGTTAATACCTTGTTCTGTCGTGCGTGGTGTTCTATGAGGTTCATTAGAAGCAACAACGTGTTCTGAAAGGCACTGACTGGACCTCAGCAAAGCATAAGAAGTTCTTTGAGAGATGGAAATGAGTTATCTCAATTAATACAGCAAAAATCTCTGCTTAAAATTCTAAAAAACAGTCAAAATAATTGCCAGCAGTTGTACTTACAGCTTCTTGCTTTGATTCTACTATAGAGTGAGATGTTTGTTGGCTATAAAAGACAAGTGAAATTATTATTTTTGCACGTTCCTGAGAGTCCAAGTTGGAAGGGTTCTTTTAAAAGAAATCATTCAATTTAGTATTAGTCACAGAAATGAGGTACCTTGGCATTGGTTCAAGCACCACTGTCCAGATTTAGGCTGCAGTTAATTTTGCATTTCCAGCATGGGGCTCGCTGCTTCAGCCACTGAGGAAAAGGGCTGCCAGGCATTCCAGAATTTAGGGCAGTGCCTTGGAGTTAAGCAGCCAAGTCTCGCTTGTGCCCCTTCCTGTATCAAAACCAGTATGAAGAGTCCCTTAATGAGAGCCTTGGGGGCCTGGTGAGCTACTGGATGAAGGAGCAGTGGGAAGAACTGTGGCTCTTTTTGCTGATCCTGTGGGGCTTTGCTTCCGTGTTTCATGTCTCATCCATCTGTCCTCTGGGAAGGGATGCCTGAACCCTTCAGGACTCCCAGCCAGTGCAGTGAGATCCTGAGCAGTGTGAGCCTCCCTCCACCTGCCCAGAGCACCATGTCCCAGCTCTGAGGGGTGTGGGGATGAAAAGAGCACCCGCTGTGGTTTTAAGATTCCTCTGGAGAGTGCAGCTCTGTTTGTACATGTCTCCTCCATCCTGGTGTCGCCAACTTCTCTGGGTGCTGGAATTCACTTGGCAGTGTGTGCAGCCCAATGCCAGATCTGGAGAGGTGTTTTGTGCTGTGGGTGGAGCTGGAGAAGCTGCTGTGGGACACTGTGGGGGGCTCACTGGGGTGCAGAGCAGCTTTAGGAGCCTTCCCCACCCACTCCAGCAGCACGGAAGGCTGAGCTTTGGATATAAAAGACTTTAATTCCAGTCAGGAAAAGTAAGGCTGGTGAGCCCTGTGGTATGACAACATGCATCTCAAGCACTTTCAAAAACTTTTGTTCAGGCTTTAACTCTGCTTTAAAACTGTTTATAAGCTAAATCTGTGAAGGAAATAACTTTATCTCCCTTTGCTGTAGGAAGGAGCACTAGCTTTTCTCTTCCCTCCTCTGTGTTTTTCTCTTCCCTCCTTCCCACTCCAACACCTCAAGAAAAATCTCTTAGCAAACCAGGTGTAGAGATTTGGGTTTTGGAGGCTATGCTGTGCCAGTTGGATGAATCTATCTCCAGTTCTTAGTTGGATAGGGAAAAATAATACGGCTTGAATCCTCTCCATGCTTCTGCCTAGGGGCATGTATGAAACCCATCTGCAGTCTGTCCTCTCTCTCCAAATTCCAATTGCCTGGGGTTTGCCACTTGCCTGTCCTGTCCTGTGCTTGGCTCTGCCTGCTTTCCCAGGGCAGATTCTCTGGGGAAGGTCACATTTATGGGCAAAACCACCAGCTTTCCCTGTGGTCACTCCAGCTCAGCAACAACCTTGCCCTTGGCTTCACTTTGCACAGGAGGGGAGAGAGGAGATGAGTGACTGGTGCTTGTCTGTGCTATCCCAGTATGTCTATTAATAGCTTCCCCCTCAGCTGGGGAACCAGGACCTGGATCAATCTGATCGGTCCACAGCCGTGATTTAACACGAGAGAGGTGGTGAACCCTCTTGAAAAGGCGTGTCCGGAGTCCCTGCGAGGGATCGGGAAGACAAGACACCGTTGGGATCCTCTCTAGGACCAGGTGCAGCCCCGAGCAGTTTGCCGTAGCCGGATGCCTCTGCCTTCCTTTGGAAGGTACTGATTTTCTGATAATAGTACTGCCCTGACCTGGGGTGGACTTTAACTTTGGGAAGAGATGTCTGCAGACCTGAGCACTCGTTTTTATTGTGTAGATGGTCTTATGTTTGCCGTCTGGAGAGATCTGGCTCGGAACCATGGAGTCTCTATCTCCGACAATGATTTATTGGAGTTTCTTCAATTTGCAAACAGTCGTGGTTTTTTTCACGAGTCTGGCTTTTTCCCTGGATCCAGAGGCTTGGAGGTCCCTGTATTTCGTCGTCAGGCAACGCGTCAGGCAAGATTTCCGAGTAACTCAGTACATGATAGGTTTTTTAAAGCTTTTTCCGATAGTCCTGGGATGGACCCCAGTGAGCACGTCTGTACGGGGCAGCGGGGTCCCCCGCACCCAGCGGGGGCCTTTCAGCCCCCCCCCATCACGGCCGGATGGAGACCAGTTTGTTCAAGGACAGTCTTCGCTGCTTGGTGCCTGCCGCGCAGGGCGCGGGGCAGAGCCTTTGTGCAGGGCTCAGAAGTTTTTTTTCTGCTTCTGCACAAGAGGAGCCGCCTCCACCGCCGCCTCCTCCGCCTCCTCCTCCTGCAGCGTGCGAGCCCCTCCTCCTCCCCTCGGAGGCTGCGGAACCACTGCCGGCCCCGGCGGAGGCACCGCCTCCCTTGCCGGTCCGCCCGCCAGCAGCCGTGCCGCCTCCTCCTCTGCCCCATTCGGAGCTGAGAGAAACACTCGCCACTGAGAGCCAGCCTGAAACCGCTCCAGCGAAAGCGGAGACGCCGCCTCCCCGCCGCTTCGCGCCGCCCTGGCCGCGCCCGCGCCGGCCCCGCTCGCCGCGTCAGCCCCTGCCTCGGAGTCGGCGGCCGCGCCTCCGGCAGTGACAGCGGCGCCTCCGGCACCGCCCGTCATGGCTCCGGCGGCGGCGGCCGCGCCCCCTGCCCCGGCGGCCGTTCCCTCCACGGCGGCCGACCCCGCCGCGCCGGAAGCGACTGTTCTCTTCGTGCACCACGCCGCGGAGGGCGAACGCCTGCTACCTGCAACCTCCGCTCCGCAACCTGCCTAGGACAGTGGCTTTGAAGTAAATAAGAAACGGCCAGGAGACCTTGCGCTCCTTTCTTGATAAGGCCTTTATTAAAAGATAGCCTAAGGGGGCGGGGGTACAGCATTCGCGAGGCCACCACTACTCCCAGGGAGTCGACGTTCCAGAGGAGGGGGCAGCGTCGGGATCTTTGCCCTCAGAGGATACATCCAGAGACTCAATTATGGCTCATTGGTCTAAGGGGGTTACTCCGTTCGGACTTCTCTCCAGTCATGGCGACCGGCTCCAGGGGTATTGAAGGCTTTCTCGGATACTTTGAGACTTTCCTGTCCCGTAGATGTGGATTGTTGTTCAGTCCCTACTTTGGTTTGTGGTCTGAGTCCAGTTTTAGTCCTCTGCTGGGGTCCGGCAATTAATATGCAGCATATGCTAGGCCTCCTGGGAATCAGGAAGTCACCTCAGGGAGCAGCGGCTGAACTACCCGACGCCATGAAGGGGACAAAGAGGGTTCAACTTACTAGGCATAAAAGGGTTAACACCAGGGGAACATACCAAAACTAGGGGAATACAACCGGAGTGTGAACTGGGCATAGGGGCACATACATCAGGTAGGGAAAATACGGACAGGGTGGAATCAGTGAATACACTCAAGTGAACTTCCAAACTGTGGAATAAGCAGACAAATGACTGAACATACAAACAATCGAACAGCGGAGTAAACATACAAACAAATGGTTAAACCTTAAATTTATTCATAACAATCCCCCCTCTGTTACTTTGACTGGGTGTAAGCCCGCCTCAATTAGCAGTTTCTGGCTCCTGATAGTAAAACTTCCTCAGTCTTTGGTATTTGTCATACACTTCCTTGGCTGTCATTCTCTCTGTACCCTCTAACCTCATTATATTAGTTTTTCTTTTCCCTTTCTTTTTGGAGGCTTCTAGGGAAGTGGGAATCATGCTGCCTGACTGGATTGCAGATATAATTATTTTAATTAAGCATGGTATAAGGCAGGGAAAGAATAGCAGTCCAGCTAACCCTGCTACTGCGATAAATGCTACCTTTTTCCACCAACTAGTCTTCCATGACCAAAAGTTATCCCACCAGTCTGTGTTAACAAGCGGAGTCCACTCTTGGGTTCCGACATAAGCAATTTTCCTGATTTCCTTAGATATGTTACAGATGACTTCACTCCTATTATCTATCTCAAGGCAATGCTCTGTGGTGTTAAACTTCCCACATATTCCTCCCTTGTCTGCTAGCAGGTAGTCAACAGCTAATCATATCTGGTATACAACAGTGCAGGTTTGGGAAAGTTGTTCACTAACGTGGTCTAGGGCTAGGGCAGTCCTATTGGAAATGGTTTCTGTTACTGCTTGGAGTTTAATTATACGTTTTAACATGTATATAGGGGTCCGGTACCCCCGCGAGCCATCTTGTGCCCAGGTGGCAGGTCCATATGTCTTAATGCTTTCCTCAGGAGTCCATGTTTTTCCTTTCCATTTTTGGGTTCCTCCCAATTCCACCAGACTCCTTTTTTCCCTTTTCGAAGATGTTTTCAGATTATCATATAAAGGAACTCCTAACCCTGGACCTGCCTCTTTGGGAAGTAGGAAAAAGGATGGCTTTATGATTCCTATTGTGCAACTGCCTGCCCAATCCCCTGGTAGATGCGTATAAGCTGCTTTCCCACAAATCCAAAAAAGATCTCCCAGAACCTTCCAGAACCCTTCCCCAGTTTCATGAGGGAATTCCCAAAACTTTGATATAGACGTCATTCCCCAAAAGGGGTTAATTCCTTTATCTGCACACTCAAACAAGTCATAACCTTCATTGTATACACACCCCCTTTCTCTTTTACTCATACTCCCAATACCGGTTGGGTTCCTGGGGAACCCAACGCATGATGAATGGTGTTCCTTTTGTTATTAAATATCGCTTACAAGCCGTCCTTCCCACTGGGGTGCAGAACTTGTTTCCTGTTCGTAAAATGCATTCTTCTCCAATCACACTGTTCTTTAATTCCCACCTCTCCTTTCTTCTATACTCTGGTGTCACTTGTCCCTCCTCTGTTTTGATTTCCAAAATTTCTCTTGGTTTGAGGCTCATGCCTTCCCAAGGCCACACATCTGACATTTGTGTGCTCCCACAAACCCAGCATCTGGTGATGTTTAACTCTTTGCTGATCTTTTCTACCAAATCAATGAACAGGTTCTTCCCACCTAGATCTTCCTGTTCTTTGTTACTAGTTTCTATATTCACTTTCTTTTCCTTAATTATATTCACTCCCCCTTCAGTTATATCTTTTTTTCTCCAAGCATAACCAGTTATCTTTCATGGGACAGTCCCCTAGGAGTCTTTGCCTCAAAGAGGCCGTATTCTTCGTGAACCAGTAGACCTTCCCTTCCTCTTTACAAGTTTCCAATTGGGACTGATTGTAACAGGAAGGACTCAAATTGGTATGTACTCTTACTAGAGACTCCCAAGTTCTCCCCGTCATACAAGGGGTGGTAACACTTGATACAGGAGTCCATTCCTCCTGTACTAGAGAGACTCATAATCATGATTATCATCACTTTTATAGAGGGTCGACTCATTTTCCTCAGGAGTCTGGTAGGGGTCATTTTCCCTTGACCTCCCCCGGTCTTGCCTCCTGGGATTATCTTCCGTGTCTCTACTGCACAGGGGAACTGAGTCTTAAGGTCTTTAAACCTTGTCCTTCCTGTCTCCCTCCCCTATTCCCTGTTTTGGACTTTGCTATTCCTGAGGGGCACTTGTCCAAGGGAAGATATATCTTCTAAGGAAGTGGAGCTATCTCTTAAGGGGGTTTTAAGGTAACAGTTTCAATACATTCAGAAAACTTACAACTTATTCACTTGTAACAGAAACTGTGCAGGCAACAACTATTACTGGTGCAGTTTAACAACTGTATTAATTTTTGGGAGTTTTCTTTAATTTCACCTTTAAGGCTCCAGTGGGTATAGCAGTCCAGGCTGGGGTACTGTCCGTTGACCCAGCCTCTTCCCTTGGGGGTTCCACAGGTCCTTTTACTCGTGAAATGTGCGTCCACCCTTTTTCCCTGGTCCTGACGGCTGTGTGTGTAGTAAGTAGGACTTGAAATGGTCCTTCAAATCATGGGCTAAGAGGAGCAGTAGTCCAAGATCTAATTAGAAACCAATCTCCGGGACTGATGTTATGGGTGCTTGTTTCTAAAGGAGGGGTCTGGGGGAGATATCCCTTTTTCCTGAGTTCCCCTAGTGTTTTTATGATTGCTTCTAGATATTTCCGGGATGCTTCTTCTCCCTCTACATATTGCGCAGTACTGTAAGGGGAGATTAGAAATGGGAGACCAAACAACATCTCGTAAGGAGACAATCCCAGGTCTGCTCTAGGTTGAGTTCTGATCCAAAGTAAAGCAAGGGGGAGACACTTCACCCAGTCCAATCCTGTTTCTAAAATCAATTTTGTGAGTACTGTCTTGATGGTCTTGTTCATCCTCTCTACCCTGCCGGAGCTCTGGGGATGCCATGGAGTATGTAACCTCCATTTTATCCCTAGAGCTTGCGTGGTGTCCTGCAGAATGCGAGCTGTGAAATGTGGGCCTTGATCAGAATCAATATTATTGATTCGCCCATACCGGGGGATAATACTTTCTAATAAAATTTTTACTACTGTCCCCGAGGTCTCGTTTCAGGTGGGGAAAGCTTCTGGCCAATGAGTTAGGTGATCTACGATCACCAGGAGATGTTTATATCTCCTCGCTGGGGGCATTTCTGTGAAGTCAATTTGCACATTTTGGAATGGTCGCTCAGCCAATTTTCTTCCTCCCGGTATAGGTTTCCTCATCACCTTTTGGTTTACCTTCTGACATGTTATACAACCTTGTGTGATTGCCCTTGCTATGTCGTATATTCCTACACAGACGTAATCCCTCAAGAATTGGTCACACAGTCCTTGTGTCCCCCAGTGAGTAAGCTGGTGTATCTCGGCTAGAACTCTCCGTGCTAGAGCTTTGCATATAAACTTTCTCCCATCTGGGAGAATCCACTCCCCTTGGGGCCCTTGTTGCAGTTTTAGTTCTTGTATAACTTTTTGTTCTCGCTCTGAGAATACCATGGGTTCCTTAAGGTATCCCCTTCCCCATTTGTGCTAGTAGCATCTGTTAACTTCAGAACTCTGACCGGTTCTTTTGGGTCTTGGGCTGCTTCTTTTGTGGCTAAATCGGCTGCCCGGTTCCCCCGTACTTCTAAGGTATTACCTTTTTGGTGCCCCCTCACATGTACTACTGCAATTTCTTCAGGTTTCAGTCACGCCTCCAAGATGGACTTAATCATCTCCCTATGGGCTAAGCCTTTGCCCTTAGAATTCAGGTAGCCCCTTTCCTCCCAGATTTTACCAAAGGCGTGGACAATACCAAAGGCATACCGAGAATCAGTGTAAATTGTTCCACACTCCTGGTCCAGAAGTTCTAATCCCCGCTTTAGAGCATACACTTCACATAATTGGGCAGACCAATGTGCTGGTAATTTTCCCTTCTCTTGGACTTCTAGATCTTTCTCATCAGATACTTTTATCACTGCATATCCTGACATCCGCTTTCCATTCACTACTCTCGATGACCCGTCACAAAAATATATTTCTCCCTGTCCTAGGGGTGTGTCTCCTAAGTCCAGTCTGACTTCTGTCTGCAAACTAATAGCTTCCACACAACAGTGTTCCAAACCGGGGGCTGGTCCTCCAGATAAAAATTGGGCTGGATTTACTAATCTGGTTGTGACTGATTCCAGGTGGTCTGAACTCATCAACATAATTTCATACTTTAGTACTTGGGCATCGGAGAGCCACTTGTGTGCCCCCTGACTAAGAATGCCCTTAATGTCATGCCGGGTATATACTCTGATTTTTCCTTGAAATGTCAATTTTTGAGCCTCCTCAACTATAAAAGCTGTTGCTGCTGTTGCCTGGAGGCACGTTGGCCATCCTCTGGCTACGGGATCTAGGAGTTTTGATAGATGCGCGATAGGCTTCTTGTGACTGGCCCATTCTTGAGTTAAAACTCCGTGTGCTACCCCTTCTTCTGCATTAACGAATAGATGGAATTCCTTCTTTAAATCTGGCAACCCCAGGACTGGTGCCGAGATAAGTGCTCCCTTGAGTCTCTCTAACCTCTCATCATCTTCTCTTGTCCATTCTATTGGGTCTGGAAGAACCAGCGTTTCATATAGAAATTTGACGTTCTGGGTGTAATTTTCCAACCATAATTTACAATAGTCAAATAAACCTAATAATTTCCTAATGTCTCTTTTTGTTTTTGGGGCTGGAATTGATACAATCCCTGAGATCCTCTCAGGATTCAACTTTTTGTACCCATGTCCAATCATGTGTCCCAGGTATATTACCTGAGGTTCCACAAACTGTAATTTGTCTTTTGATACTTTTAGTCCGATTGTCCCTAAATAGTTTAGTAATTTGATGCTGGTTCTCTGAACTAGCTCCTGGTCCTTCCCTGAAATTAAGAGATCATCTACATACTGGAGTATCTGTACTCCTTCCTCGGGGGTGAAGGCCTCCAATACTTTTTCTAGAGCTTGCCCAAACAGGTTAGGAGACTCACAAAAGCCCTGGGGCAACCGGGTCCACCTTAGCTGCATCCTTCTATTCCCCTCAAGGTTTTCCCACTGAAAGGCAAACCAGTCCCGACATTCCGGAGCTAATGGACAGGCCCAGAACGCATCCTTCAAATCTATGGTTGTGAACCATGCGTGATGATGAGGGATTTTGCTTAGAAGGGTATAGGGATCTGCTACAGTAGGGTGTCTCGCTATTGTTCTTTTGTTGACCTCTCTGAGGTCTTGTACTAAGCGATATTTCCCTTCAGCCTTCCGGATTGCCAAAATCGGGGTATTATGCGGTGACATACACTGTTCCAGAATACCTTTGCTTAGCAGAGATTGAACAATGGGCTCTAAAGCCCTTCTGTTCTCTAAAGACAATGGATATTGTTTGACCTGTATAGGAGGTCCCTCTGTCACCTGTACCTTTAAAGGGGGAATATCTGCCCATATTTTCCCTTTCCAGCCCAAACCTCTTGACTTATTTCCCCTAAATCTATTTCAGTCAACCTCAGCATTTTAACCACCATCCTTCCCCCTTGAGGAATTATTCTTATCCCTAACTGCACCTGGAGGTTTCTGCCTAACAAATTAGTATCTAAATCAGGGAGGTAAACCAAGTCTACCTGACCAGCCCAGGAATTTCCTTTTATTAGTATTTTTTCCAAAACTGGCGCTGGAAAGGGTCTGCCCTCTGCCTCCACAATTTCACAAGTCCTACCTCCCATTGTTACTCCCAGTGGAACTTGATTAATACTAGAACGATCTGCTCCAGTATCAACTAAAAATTCAAACTCTTGAAAGTAGGGACCTACTTCTAAAGTTAGCAAGGGCTCAATAAAATGGTACATGAGGTCCCCCAACACATAGAGCCCCTGACACCCCTAGTCCTGCCCTCTTAATATTCTTTCAAGGGCCTCCTGCTCTCTCATGATGGCTTCATCTCAAGAGGCCTTCTGACAATCTCTCTTAAAATGTCCTACCTCTCCACAATAATAACATTTGAAATCCTCAGGCCACCTGGGCCTCACTCACCAAGCTGCTACAGGAGCTTTATTAAAGGGTGTTCTCCCACTAGGTGGATTGGAATTCTCCTTCCCTTCAGCTATTTCTTTCCCTACCCCTACACTTTCTCTTGCCACTGCAATCATCATTCGTGCTTTGCTCTTGGCTTTCTCTTCTTCTCTGCGCAAGTACACTCTTAAAGCCTCTCTTAGCCAATAATTGATTCCTTTTTCCTGCCAGTCTTCCAGCCTCTCTAGCTTCCTCCTAATGTCTGGCCATGCCTTGGATACAAACTGAACCTTTAGCAAGACTTGGCCCTCTTGGCTCTCCGGATCTATATTGGAGTATTGCTGAAAGTTTTTTTTCAACCAGCCCAACCAAGCAGCGGGGGTCTTATCCTTCTCCTGACAACAAACGCCAGCTTAGAGTTGGTTCCTTTGGGGACTGCCTCTCTTATCCCTCTGATTATCAGAGTCCGGTACTCCTCCATATTCCTCCTATCTTGTGCCTGGTTGGGGTTCCAACTTGGATCTTCTACAGGTAACTTACGGTCTGCAGGAACCCCAGTTTGATTTTCCCTGTCCCAAATTTTTATGGCAGCAGCTCGAACCAACTTTACTTCCTCAGGACTAAATAATATCTTTAAAATGGAGGTGAGCTCCCCCCAAGTATAAATATGAGGGCCAAGAAACTGGTCAAGTTGTTGCGATACCCCTACTAGGTCCTCTACTAGATTACCCATTTCTTTCTTAAAGCCTCTTACCTTTGAGGAGGTAAGGGGTGCGTTTACGTGTCCTACCCCACCAAAAACTCCCCCCATAGGTACCTGTCTTAAGGGGAATAACCGATCTGCCCGCATAGCTCGGGATCTTGTATTACAATATGGACCCTCATCTAATCTCTCCCGTGGGGTCTCATTGTGGGGTTGGGGAGGTTGCAAATCCTCAGCTTCAATGGAATTATCTATTGAGGGCCGGGGTTCTCCCCACTGACGAGGGGGCTTAGGGACCACCTTTAGTGAAGGAGACATGAACATAGGGGTAGCAATTTTTGCTAACGGGTGTTCAGAATAAACTAAAGAACTCAGGGTATATGGGGAAGAAGTAGGGGTAGAGAGGGAGTCAGGGAGTTGAGATGGGGCAGGGATGGGAACCTGGCGCTGGGAGGCTTGAGGCGGGTTACTGGGGGCAGTAGAGACAGGGGTCTGTAGGGATGACTGAAGAGGGGTTAAAGGAGTTATGGACGATGGCGGGGTAGTAAGTGGTGGAGACAAGGGAGAAGACACCTGAGAAGGAGGGGGAAGTACTGGGACAAGAGGTTGTGGAAGGGGAGTTTGAGGAGCGGGGGAAGTTGTTAAGGGTGATGAAGCAGACAAAGAACTGGTAGTTTGGGACAGAGAGGTTTGAGGGTCAGGTGAAGAAGAAGGTAAGGGAAGGAGGGTTGGAGGAGGGGGAAGAGGTATAGGAGTAAAGTTTGGTGGAGGGGGTAATGGAATAGGATTTGGTAGTGGCGGTAAGGGTTCTGGGGAACCTATAGGATGAAGAGGAGGAGGCAGGTGATCTAGGGAATCCCATGGTTTACTCTTTTCTTTCTGTTCTCTGTCTGGCTCCTCCTTGCATTCTTTTAACTTGCAGATCTTAACAGACTTCCTTCCAGACTTTTCCTACCCCCAACAGGCAGCGTATACCAGTTGTTCTTCCTCTGGCTCGGGTTGACTACGTAAACTCTGCATTAATTGAGCACACATCCAGGCGTCCTCTGACCCGAACCACGGCCATTCAGTATCTAGCTTTGGCCATACTTCCATACAAAGATAGATCATCTTAATCTTATCTAAATCCCGGGTTGCCTTATTCATTGCCCAGTCATCTAACCTTCTCCCGAGGGGGCTGTTCGGGGGAATGTTCTTAACTCTCTTGGCCTTTCTACCACGGGAGCTCCTTTTGCTAGTACATTGACCCATCCTGAGGGTATTACAAAAAAAACTCTTAACGTGCCCTACCCAAACACAAAACAACTGACGGACAACACAAATTAGACTAAAACTTACCTCTTTCTCAACAACTGATTCACTCAAAACAAACTTCTACCTCCTGAGACCAATTAAGAATCCACCGAAACAAAACAAAACTGCAGTCCCCCTCAATCCTTACTGCGCTCGACTCACACTTCCCCAGGGTCCTGAGTGCCTGGGTTAGTCTGGGGCCTGCAGGTCAACACCCTAATGCTCTGTCCTCCACCTGCCCGAAGGAACACGCTTCACACACACACTTCCCCAGGAGCCTAAGTGCCTAGACCCTAACCTGAGGTCTGCAGGTCAACACACCACGACTTTCAAAACCCTTCTACCTGCCCAGAGGGTTGGACTGCGCCCGACTCACACTCCCCCAGGATCCCGAGCGCCCGGGTTAGCCTGGGTCTGCAGGTCAACCCACCGCCACTTAAAAACTCTTCTACCTGCCCATAGGGTTGAAACAAACTAAACAAAACACACACCAAAAGACAGGGGAACTACACCAACTCAAATAAAACCTAGGGGTCCCTCCCCACACCTTCTCCTTCAGGTTGGGTTCCAATGGCCAACCCCTAGGGGGGGGAAGTTTTGGAGTGAAGTCCTAGCAGGCTAATCCCTCCCCCAGTCCTTAACTCCCCCTTTCCCAGAAACCCAGAGCCCGGTCCCAACAGGGTAGCGCTATCCTCTTCCAGCATTCCTGGGTCCTGACCTAGAGGCCGGGTCCTAGCGGAGATCTCGGGGGCCCTTTCTGGCCCCTACTCCCTCCCCGTACCTCCCATGAGGCTAGGTCTTAGCGGGGCCTGGGTCCTCCGTCCCTCCACCTCACAACTTAGTCAGGGGAAGCTAATCAGCTAACCCCTGAGGGAGGCGTCTCACTCGCTTCACCGGGCCCAAATCAGGCCTCTTTTGCTTCCCCCGTTCCCAGCCGGCCCCCTCGCGGGAGTCCGGAACCCCAGTACTAGGGGTCCTCACTTGCCATGGGGGTCCAAGCTGCCGGCCCCCGTCTCACTTGCACACACACTCGGTCACCGACTTTCCCCGTAGGCTGTCTTCGCCGTCCAGATGTGGACAGCTGTCCTCCGAAGGTCCGAGGTGGATGGCCAGTCCTCCTGGGCCCTCGTGGGTGTGGTCTATCCCGGACGAGCCCCCAATTGAAGTAAATAATAAATGGCCAGGAGACCTTGCGCTCCTTTCTTGATAAGGCCTTTATTAAAAGATAGCCTAAGGGGGCGGGGGTACGGCGTTTGCGAGGCCACCGCTACTCCCAGGTGAGTCGACGTCCCAGAGGAGGTATAGACGATCCTGTCGATTACGGCAGGGTCGGAGTCTTTGCCCTCAGAGGATACGTCCAGAGACTCAATTATGGCTCATTGGTCTAAGGGGGTTACTCCGTTCGGACTTCTCTCCAGTCATGGCGACGGGCTCCAGGGGTATTGAAGGCTTTCTCGGATACTTTGAGACTTTCCTGTCCCGTAGATGTGGATTGTTGTGCAGTCCCTACTTTGGTTTGTGGTCTGAGTCCAGTTTTAGTCCTCTGCTGGGGTCCGGCAATTAATATGCAGCATACGCTAGGCCTCCTGGGAATCAGGAAGTCACCTCAGGGAGCAGCGGCTGAACTACCCGACGCCATGAAGGGGACAAAGAGGGTTCAACTTACTAGGCATAAAGGGGTTAACACCAGGGGAACATACCAAAACTAGGGGAATACAACCGGAGTGTGAACTGGGCATAGGGGCAATTACATCAGGTAGGGAAAATATGAACAGGGGTGGAATCAGTGAATACACTCAAGTGAACTTCCAAACTGTGGAATAAGCAGACAAATGACTGAACATACAAACAATCGAACAGCAGAGTAAACAGACAAATGGTTAAACATACAAACAAATGGTTAAACCTTAAATTTATTCATAACAGCTTTGCTCTGCCCCCGCCGCCTTTGGAAACCAGCCCCCCTGCGCCACAGCCGGCAATCGATCCATCAGCGGCAATGCCCGCAGCGCCGGCCAAGGACCTCCCCCCACCAGCTCCGGCATCGGCCGTGACACCCGCCTCGCCCCCCTCCCCGCTGATTCTACCGGGTCACCAGGCGCTGCGAACAGCGACAGCAGCGAGCACCAACAGCCTGGCTCCTCGCAGGGGTGTGCACTCCCGTGGCTGTGCACCAGCCTGATCATGCTGTGGAATCTGAAGGTTCCTCTGGGGAACACACCTTCCCTGCTGTGTCCTGGGGCAGCCTGTGCGTCCCGCTTCCGTTCGGGGGGCGGGAGCCGCGGCGTCCCAAGGGGCTGTGGCTTCAGCAGCACCTGGGTGGTGTGGGGGGAAGGCAAAATGCTGGAGGAGTTGCCGTGACGCTGGCCGCATGGTGAGGGTGGGCTGTGAAGATGAAGAGCCCGTCCCACTGGCCGGGCTTGGGCCGCCCGCCGGGGCTCGGGCCACCACCCTGCCAGCCGGGTCTGGGCTCCTTGGTCCAGCCTCCTGGCCTGGGGCCCCCGTGCCCCCCACGGCCGGGTTTGGGATCCTTGCTCCGCCCACTCGGACCGCGTCCACTGTCCCGCCCAGCACCGCAGGGTCCTAAAACCTGCTGCTGATGGGCATTCTGATTCTGAAAAAAAAAAACCAAAATCATTAAAATTAGTTTTAAGATTAATTAAATAGAGATGGTTGAAAAGACAAAACATGAAAAAGTGGTTGATTTAAGAGCTTTGGCCATAGCATTCCAGGAATTTTCTCAGTTCTTTTGAATTTGGTGATGGTTTTTTTTTGCACGGGAAAGGTATGTTTGCATGGTTGACGATCACCCAGATGTATTTGCATCAAAATCAGGGGAGTTTGGAAAATCATGATCCGGAGATGATTTCCAGCTCTGCTCATTTGAGTTTTATCAGCTGTTGCAGTCTCTGAGACAACATTCAGTGTTCTGGTGTTTGATAATTATATGATGTCACATTTAGTGGTTTTCTATGGTTTTTTAATTGTTTCAGGACTTTCTTCAGTTCTCTGTTTCAGGATTGAGAAGGACTTTTAAGGATGTCAAGATCAACATCTCCAGTCAATGAACACCTTCTCCTGACACTCAGCTGTTTGGACTTTGAAACTTGAGCATTGTTTTCATTGTTATTTGGGTTTTTATATTGTAAGCTTTGTTTTAGAGATTTGATAGAAGTAGGTGTTTGGCAGGTAAAGGATCTCTTTGAACATGCCACATTGGCATCTGATTCGGCTTCTGATTGATAATTAGCAAGTTGATAAGGGAACCTCTTGAGATGTGTTTGCTCTCTCTTTTGCAAGGGCCCTGCAGAAGAATTGCAAATGCAGTTTTTATTTCTTTTTAATTTATTTATACAGAAAAGGGTGATATGTGGCAAGCACATTTCTCTCTCTCTCTCAGGATTTTTCATAGAGGTGCACAGAGATAGAGAAAACAATTTCTATGTCTGCTCCTTGTTTTTCCTATGTGGAATGTGTTTGGAGAATTGTTCAACTGGGGTGATTGCTTGATTGGATTCTGGTGAGGATTGTTTGAGCCTGATGGCCAATCCAATCCATCTGTGTCTGGACTGTTGCGAACAGGGTCACGAGTAGTTAGTGAGTTAGATATGGTAGTTAGAAAAGTAGGTATGTAGTTTTAGTAACTTCCTTTATATAGTATAACAATGTATTATAGTTTAGGTATAATAAAGAAATCATGCAGCCTTCTGAAATGGAGTCGGACATCATTTCTTCCCACCGGGTTCGCATGCATTTTACAATAGAGCACCACGAGGCCTCTGAGAGCCAGGGGACGCCGCTCCCTGCACTCGCTCTGCAGGTGCCTTGACATAATCTCCAGCATGCTGTCACCACATTTAGTCGTGTCCAGGCGCTCGAGGACCTGGAAGGCACAGGGCAGTGACAGGGGACCCGGCCGGCAGGAGCCCAGAAGCGCACAGGGCTGGGCCCAGGCAGCAGCACAGGGCGTGGGCACTGTCCTGGCAGCTGTGGCTACGAGAGGGCAGAGAGCTGGGAGGCAGCTCAGCGAGGCAGCGCTGGCCAACAGGCTCACCTCCACAAGGAATGCCAGGGCAGGTAGATCCCAGCACGGCTCCTCCCTGCTGAGCTGCCGGAGCAAGTGGAGCGTGATGCAGGAACAGAAGGGGACCAAGACATTGCACATCTCCCTGGCAGGAGGAAAAAGGCATCAAGACCCTGAGGTGGGGAGACCAAAGCTCTCCCAGCACTGACTCACAGAGCTCTGGTCTTTCCCCAGCATCCCTGGAGGGGATGTGGACCGTCTGAGAGGCAGCCCCTTCTGGGCGCCCTCCTCTCCCAGCCTTTTCCAGTCTTCTTGGCCATCCCTCACTGACGAGGCCCTCTGGCCCATGAGCACAGGGACTGTGTGGGGCACAGGGCACAAATGCTGGGGGCAGTGAGCAGAAGGGGGTCTCACCTGGCCAGCAGACCCACGGCATAGTGCTGGGTGTGAGCACACAGCATCATGTCCCAGCCACCCTTGCGCTCCATAGACACCACCACATGGTCACACTGCAGTCGGCAGCGCTCAGTGCCGAGGTGTCCATGGGGCAGGGCCCAAGGGCAGAGGCAGGGGGAGCAGCGGGCCTGGTGCCCCCTGAGCCTGCCCCTAGGCCAGGTTTCAGCCCAGCGCCTGAGGCGTGGAGAGGATGGTGAGCTGCTGGAGAGGTGACCTGGGGCTGAGCAAAGGCCCAGAAACTCACAGCCAGGGCAAAAAGGTCCTTGTTGTCCCCATCGGAGGTGCACATTCTGTGCAGAGGCCAGTCCTCCATCACACAGAGCAGTGTTGGCAGCGCTTTCTCCAGTGCTGGTCCCGATGAGCCTATGGCTCTCCACATCTTTGCAGCAGCTCTGTGGGATGGCAGCTCTGTGTCAGGGGCATCTCAGTCACAGCACCATGCCCTGTGCAGCTGTGGGGGCCCAGGTGACAGAGGCCTGGTGCCCTGAAGGGCAGGGGGGGAGCATTGGCAGCAGGCTCAGGAAACAGAGGGGCCCGAGGGTCCTGGGCCTCTCTGCCTGTCTGGCAGAGACCATTGGACAGGCTGTGCAGGGCCACGGGCCCTAAAGGCTGCTGAGCCCTGAGCTCTCAAGGCTCGTGGGCCCCGTACCTGTCACACGTTGGGGCACAGCGCAGGAGGGTCAGCACCACGTCAGCAGGGTGTTCTTCTGCCAGCCTCACAATGTCCGTTTGCAGCCTGGCATCCACAGAGACGTGGGACATGAGACTCTGGTGGATGTTCTTCACCTTGGCTGGCACCTGGAGGAGGCATGGGGGAGACTTGGAGCGCTGTCCAAAGGAACAACTTCCCCAGCTTCCCCCAAGAAGTGCTTCTGTTCCCACCACACTGTGCTGGCCTCAAAGGCTGAGGGGGCCCAGAGACCATGGCTTGAGGGGACACACCATCCTGGGAGGCCTCCAGGTGTGGACCCAGGCTGCTTACCTGCTGCTGCTGGTGAGAAGAAACACAAGGCTCCTTGAAATAGTCAAATATGAGTTCCTGACTCAGAGTGGGAGTGGGCGTGGTGTCAGTATTTGCAAGGCCCTGAGTCTCTACACTGTTGGCGTTTGTGATGGCCACATCCTCAGTCACTGCCATGTCAGCCTTTGCCCTGTGATCGTTCATTGCAGCCTCAGAGCCTTCTGAGTGCTCCAGTGAATCTGGGCTGGTGTCAGTAGTTGTGATGCCCTGAGTCTCTTCATTGTCGTTGTTTGTGATGGCCACGTCCTCAGTCATTGATGTGAGAAGAGCCTTTGCCCAGGTTTCAGTCTCTGAGGTCTCAGCGTCTTCTGAGCGCTCAGCCGAATCTGGGCTGCCATCAGGCTCTGCCTGGAGCCCGGTCAGCCCCGAGTCAGGCTCGGCTGTGCCCTCAGCTGCTGTGCTGCCGGTCTTCCTACGCTGAATGCGCAGGAACTGCCGGAACATCTGCAGGAGAAGAAAGGCCAGGGAAGCCCGGGATGTTCCATGGAGTGCTCCAAGCGTGGTGCTGGGCTGAGCAGTGACAGCAGGCCCAGCCCAGGTGGGGATGGCTGCTGGTACCTTCAGGCTTTTGCGGAAGCGGCCACGGGCGGGTTCCTGCTCTTGTGTCCGGTCCAGGGCTGCATCTGGCAAAGAAGCAATGCAAGGGCTGGCTGGAGGGCATCCCCCCAGAAAATGCTCTGGTCAAAAGAGAACTGGGGGAAAAGATGAGGAAAATGAAATGTCTGGTGAATGCGGGTGCAACACATTCTGTATTATATATAGAGTTGGAAAAAATTGGTCCTGGTAAAGTTTTGAATGTTAGTGGAGCCACAAGTCACCAGCAGAAGTTTTCCCTTTTAAAACCACAATCTTATAAACTGGGAAAAACAGTAGGAATACATCGGTTCCTATATATGGCTACGCCCCCCCAAAACCATTCGTCCCACACAGATGGGAGTGGCTTTGTAGGAGCAGATCAGTGAAAATCACTGATATGATATACAGTTAGCACAGAGCAACAGGGGATAGAAGCCCTACCTCTACGAGTTTTTGTCTCTATAGATTGGTTTTTTTTGGATTATTTCATTAATTTTGTTCATTTTATTAATCTCAATTACAAGAATTCCAATTTGGTATTTTGGATTATTACTAGTTATATTTAGTTTGATCTTTTTATTGTAATCTATTCAGATTGATTTATTTAATTGTTTCTGTTAGATTCATTTGGTGTTCTAATAGTATCATTTTATTTTGATTCTACATTTTAATAATTTTATTACAATTTATCAATTATTTTATTTGATTGTTTTACTCTACAAAGTTTTGTCAAATTTCATTATTTAATTTCAATCATTCAATTTAATTATTTTATTTAAAGTTGACAATTGTGATTCCAATTATTTAATTTCAGTCATTCTGCTTCAAATCTACTAATTATTTCATTTTATTTCAATGATTTGATTTTCAGTTATTTAAACCTGAACTGGATTAGAAATTGTTATTCCAATTGTTTTATTTCAGTTGTTGTATTCCATTTTTTAATTTCAAGTTATTAATTATTGTCATCAGATGACACAAGGAAAAACGACGCACCACAGCTTTGGTCACAATGAAGAGACTAATTTATTTTCTCTGACTCCAATCTTTTATAGTTCTCAAAAGATGCCAATGGATTGGAGGGTGAACGTGCCACCTCTCCAACGACACTGGACAAACTACCTGTGCATCAAATTTCTCCGCCTCTATGAAAGAATGCAAAACAATAGGTTGTTTACAGAAAGTTGTGTGGGAAAGTTCTCTACAAGAATGTAAACTCAGAAGGCTTTAGAAAACTCTTGAAAATCAGGGCGACAAATTATTTTATTCAATTGTTTTAATTTTAAAATTGTGTACAATTGTGATTTTAATTATTAATTTCAATCATTCTGCTTCAAATCTACTAATTATTTCATTCTATTTCAATTATTTGATTTTCAATTACTCTCATTTAAATCTGAACTGGATTGAATGTTGTTATTTCAATTATTTTATTCCAATTGTTTTATTTCAATTTTTTTTCAATATCTTATTTCAATTGTTTTACTTCAATTCACCAATTATTTTATGTAATTGTTTTAATCATTTCATTCTATTTCAATTATTTGTTTTTCAAATATTCTTATTTAAACCTGACCTGCATTAGAAATTGTTAATCCAATTGTTTTATTCCAGTTGTTTTATTCTGGTTGTTTTACTCCAATTGTTTCATTCCAATTGTTTCATTCCAGTTGTTTTATTTCAATTGCTTTATTTCAATTGATTAATTATTTAATTCAATTGTTTTAATCGAAAAAATTGTGAACTCCATTATTTTGTTAGATACAATACTTAAAATTAAATGATCATATTCTAGTCTGATTGTGGATTTCCAATAATTTTATTGAAATTTAATTGTTTTACTCCAACTGTTTCTTTATTGCAATTACACAATTCTCATTTTGTGATTCCAATTAATTTAATTCTGATCATTTTTACTTTAATTCAATTATTTTATTTTAATTATTTATTTCAATGGTCTTAATTAAATGCCAATACATTAATTTTTTGTTTGATTTCAATCACTTGATTATTCAATCTGGTGTTAATTAGGTTATTTTAGATTGTTGTATTCAATATTTTGGATAGAATTTATTTTTGACCAATCAAGGTTCCAATTGCTTTATCAGTTTACTTTGTTAAGAGTAATTTCAATTGTCCTATTTCAAATAAGTGTAGATCCTTTCATGGGCTCATTTGAGTTATTGTTTGCTAGGTTAGTTAGTTGTCCAGTTCATTTATAAAATGGGGCTGTGTACTAGTAAGAACTCCCGTAGGGGAAGGACTGAGAAGGGTAAACTGAAAGAAATTCCACCCAGTAGCCCTTTAGGAGAAGTGACTGAAAAATGGGAAAGTGATGAGAAGTTTAAGGAATTAGATAAAATAAAGATGAGACAGTACTGGGTCGAGGTATGGCCAAAGGAAGCTCTTCAAGAAGGGTCAGTTTACTGGCCTTGGTATGGTTCAAAGGACAGGTGGTTGTGTTTAGCTGTAAACAAACATGTGAATTCGAGGGAAAGTGTGAGTAAAGAAGAAACTAAGTATGCAAGTTGTTGGTTAGAAAGTAATACCCTGGAGGAAAAAGCTAAAGCGTACAAAGTGTCCAAGGACATTAAGGACGTGGAAGACGCAAGGGAAGAGCCCATAAGAAGGTGAGACCCTTTAGATTATCTTCCACCCTCTCCCCCTGCTGTTCCTCCAACACCTCCACCTGCCCAACCTGCTCCTCCAGTACCTCCACCTGTCCAACCTACGCCTTCAACCTCTCAAATTCCTCCCCATATTCTCTGCACACCATCAGTAGGAAGTACATTAACAACCTCAAGTCAGCTGGTTATAAGCCCTGACTCCAGTATTAATGTTTTGTCTTACCCTCCAAACCTCCTAATATCGGGTGCTAATCAATCTCCTCCACAGAATGTTGTCTTAACCCCTCCAAGACACATAAGTGAGACAAAGATCGAAGAGAGAGCGGGATCAGTAACAAACAGTGATTGGCAGAATAGTGTGCAAGGTAATAAAGTTCAAGGTTGTAATTGTGGTAAAACTGAAACAGATAGTCCAATATCCCGCCGTTACAACAGTCGATTGAAAACAAAAGAGTGCTGCTCAGGAGGAGAAAGGGCAGAAAGACTATTTCCCCTAAGGGAAGTTCCCATGGGAGGAGCCAATGGGGGAATAGGATTTGTGAATGCCCCATTAAGAGCTTCCGAGGGGAGGAATTTTAAGAAAGAAATAAAGACCTTAGTAGAGGATCCCCTTGGAATCGCAAACCAGCTAGATCAATTCCTAGGTCCTAATATCTATACCTAGGAAGAATTAAATTCAATAATGGGGATTTTATTTTCTCCTGAGAAGATACAGCTGATATGAATTGCAGGAGTAAAAGCATGGGAGAAAGAAAATAGAAGGGGCAACCCTGCAGATGTTCCCCCCGGGGATGTTAAAATGCCTCTAACACCACCGGATTGGAACCCGAATAATGAAGCAGGGCGGAAAAGTATGACGGAATATAGATCTCTGATCATAGAAGGAATCAGGGGCGCAGTTCCCACAGCAAACAATGCAAAGCTAGCATTTGATAGCCATTGGGAAAAGGACGAGGCTCCAAGTGCGTGGTTAGCCCGGTTCAAAAGAAATTTTCAACTTTACTCCAGTGTGGACCCAGAGAGCCAGGAGGGAAAGGTACTCATTAGGGTACACTTTGTGACAAGGGCTTGGGATGATATCAGGAAAAAATTAGAAAAGCTTAAAGATTGGCAGGAAAGGAGTTTAAATGAGTTACTAAAGGAAGCACAAAAGGTGTATCTAAAGAGGGAGGAGGAAAAGGCGAAAATGAAGGCAAAGATCATGATAGCAGTAGCAAGGGAAAGTCAGGGAAAACAGGAAGATACCCAAAAGGAGGTAGAATGGTATAAGAGGGAGAGAAAACCAGACCGAAGAGGAGAATTTGAAAAACGAGAGTGCTTTTACTGCGGTAAAGGGGGTCATGTTAAGAAATATTGTAAGCAGCTCGTAAAGGACCAGAAATTATACAGAGAAACTGAGACAGGAGTTGGAGAAGGAGAAGATTAGGGATGTCAGGGGCTCTATTCTCTGAGGGCAGTAAAAGATTTAAAAGCGGAGCCCTTGATAAATTGAGAAGTAGGCCCTCAGAGAGAAGAATTTGAATTTTTAGTAGATACAGGAGCTGATAGGTCATGCGTTTTTAAGATACCAGAAGGAGCAAACTTAGTAGAGCAACTTGTAAAGTAAGAGGGGCAAGCAACAGTCCATTTGAAGTACCTGTAATTAAACAAGTAATAGTGAGAGGAAATTCAAGGGAAGGATGTGTTGATTCACTATTTATGCCTAAGTTGAACTGTAACTTACTCGGCCGTGATTTACAAGTAAAGATGGGGATGGGGTAGTTCCGAAAGAAGGGAAGATGGTAGCAACAATTATGAGATTAAATAGAGAAGACGAGAAAGAAATAGATTCCCAGGTGTGGGCAGAAGAGGGTGGTCGAGGTTTATTAGACATACCACCGATAGAGATAAAAATGAAACCCGGAACTACAGCCATTCAAGTCCATCAATATCCCATCTCAGCTGAAGGAAAACAGGGGTTAAGTCCCGTAATAAAAGGATTGATTCAAGATGGGATATTAGAGCCGTGCATGTCACCCCAGAATACACCAATTTTACCAGTTAAGAAACCGGATGGAAGATAGCGATTAGTACAGGATCTAAGAGAGGTCAATAAGCAAACTGTAGCCAGATATCCAGTAGTGCCCGACCCTTACACTCTGTTGAATAAAAAACCACCAGAACATTCCTGGTTTAGTGTGATAGCTCTTAAAGATGTGTTTTGGGCGTGCCCATTAACAGAGGAAAGTAGGGGGTGGTTTGCTTTTGAATGGTATGGTGAGAACGCAGGGAGAAAACAACAATATCAATGGATGAGATTGTCCCAAGGGTTTACTGAATCACCAAATTTGTTTGGACAAGCACTGGAAGGGTTATTAGAGCAATTTGAGCCAAAACAGAATACCCAGATTTTACAATACATGGATGATCTATTAATTTCAGGGGAGCAAAAGGAACTAATATGAGAAACTACTGTAGAACTTTTAAATTTTCTGGGAAAAAAAGGGGTTAAAAGCATCAAGGAAAAAAGCTCCAATTTGTAGAGCAAGAAGTAAAATATTTAGGACATTTAATTGGGAAAGGTTATAAGAAATTAGCAATGAGTAGAATTGAGGGAATCCTATCCCTGCCCTCCCCAAAGACAAAAGGGGATGTAAGAAAATTATTGGGTTTGGTTGGGTACTGTAAATCCTGGATTGATGGACACACCAAGTTAGTTAAATTTTCATACCATCAATTGGTTGAGACCAGGACTTTTGAATGGACTGAAGCAGATGAGGGGAAATTAATGGAATTGAAGGAAAGACTGATGAAAGCTCCGGTTTTAAGTTTGCCTAATTTGGAAAAACCTTTTGAACTGTTTGTAAATGTAGATGAAGGAATTGCTTAATGGTGTATTAGTGCAAGAGTGGTGCGGAGAAAGGAAACCAGTCGCGTATCTATCTAAATTGTTAGACCCTGTGGTGAGAGGCTGGCCCACCTGCCTACAGTCAGGGGCCACTACTATGACTCGAGTTGAGGAAAGTTATCAACTAACTTGTGGAGGTAAAATTAAGGTACATATCCCCCATGATATAAAATTAATATTAAGCAAGAAAGCTAGTCAATGGATTACGGACAGTCGATTACTGAAATATGAAATGAAGTACTCACTAATATTGATAACATAGAACTTACAACTACAAAAGTGCAAAACCCTGCACAGTTTTTATATGGGAAATCAGAAGGCCACCTTGAACATTGTTGTGAAGAATTAATTGATCTGCACACTAAAGCAAGATCTACAAGAATTCCCTTTATTAGAAGGGGAAGTGTTATTTGTAGATGGCTCTTCTCGAATTGTCGAAGGGAAAAGGATGTCAGGTTACGCAGTCATAGATGGGGAAACGATGAAAGTAATAGAGAAAGGAAAATTGCCAACGAAATGGTCAGCTCAGTGCTGTGAATTGTATGCCCTAGTAAGAGGTCTAATTTGGTTGAAATACAATAAAGGAACTATCGATACTGATTCTAAGTATGCTTATGGAGTTGTTCACACATTCAGTTAGATTTGAGGGGAAAGAGGGTTCATAAACTCTAAAGGTAAAATGTTAATTCATGAAGAATTGATAAAAGACATATTAAAAGCACTAAAAGATCCATTAGAAGTCGCAGTAGTACATGTTAAAGGACATCAAAGGTGGACATCAATAGAAATACTCGGAAATAATTTAGCGGATCAGACAGCTAAAGGGGCAGCTTTAGGAAAAGAAGAGCGGCTATTTAAAATAGAAAACCTAAGAGTAATAGATGGGGAAGAGATTCCAATATTCACAGAACAAGAGCAAGAAGAATTGCAAAAACAAGGGGGCGTTAAGGATGAATTTGGGAAATGGACAATGCCTGATGGGAGGCAAGTATTGAATAAAAATCTATCTCGGAAAATCCTAGAAATTCTGCATGCCTCTACGCATTGGGGAACTCAAGCACTGTGTGATCACTTCTTAAGAACATATGTGCGGATTGGGTTATTTGGGCTAGGAAAAGCTGTAACAAAGGATTGTATGACTTGTCAGAAAAGAAACAATAAAATAATGGAGGGGGAAGAGAATTAGCTAAAAGGCCTTTTCAGAATATACAAATTGACTTCACTGAATTTCCTCAAGTACAGAGGTTTAAATATTTATTAGTTATCATCGATCACCTTACCCATTGGATAGAGGCTTTTCCAACAGTAAAAGCAACTGCAGAAACTGTTAGTAAAATTCTACTTGAACAAATTATCCCATGTTATGTTATAGTGAATACAATAGATTCAGACAGAGGGCCTCATTTTACTGCTAGAATTTTACAATATGTAATCAAAACCCTTGGTATGACTTGGAAGTTGCATACTCCTTGGAGGCCCCAAAGCTCAGGAAGAGTAGAGCGAGCTAACCAGACCCTGAAAATTACACTTGCCAAGCTAGTAGATGAAACAAAAATTAATTGGATCAAATGCCTCCCATTAGCCCTGATGAGAGTGAGAACAAAGCCTAGATCTGATGTGGGTATTTCCCCTTATGAACTGATGCTTGGACTCCCATTTTTGACCACCTCACATTGCATGGGGACATCCGAAGGAGATAAAGGTGTGAAAATTCACCTAAAAATAATTGCAAAACCATTAGAAGAGTTAAGAAGAAATGGCTATTGTTGCATCCCGGAGTTTGGGTTTAGATTAGGGTTTTTAATTTATGCTAAAATAAGTCAAGTTCTGTAATCCCGTGTTTCCCCTGTGTTGTTCCCCCCCGCGGTTTCTGGCCCCATGTTGCCTGCTGCCGGCTCTTACCCCTGTGCCGCTCCTGTAACCACCCTGCCGTCCGGCCCTGGGAAACCCCGTGCTGGCCACACGATCCCGCTCAGCCCGCTCTGGCTCGGTGCCCGCCCCTGCGGGGTTCTCTGGTTGGTTGCGGTTGCTGGCGTCACCGCCACGGCAGCCGCCCCTATTGGGCGGCAGGCCGTGGATCCTCTCGCCCCGCCCCTCTATAAAGCCCTATCCCGCCGGCAGTCAGGCGCCATTTTCTCCCATGCGAGTGCCGGGAGCGGTCGTGTCTTTCCATCGAACCGCGCCACGTGACCAATAAACCGTTCCTGCCAAGCACGGAGTAAATGGACAAATTCCTTCCTCTTTGCCGGGTCCCTAGCGCACGGTAACAGCGGTTGGCCAGCCCACGCGCCCGAGACACGGAGCCGTGTCCGGGAACCCGCGGCAGCAAACCCCGGTAGCACGTGGAAGCTACGCCACAGCCAGGCTCCCAAGAGCCGCGTGCAGCCGGGGAGAGCAAAAACCCACGCCGCAGCTATCTCCCGCAAAGTACTCCTATTGATTTTAAAATCCATAAATATCAAGCAGGAGATTGGGTATTAAATAGATCGTGGAAAGAACAGCCGTTAACCCCCAGATGGGAAGGCCCGTACCAAGTTTCATTGACTACCAAAACTGCAAAAAGAACACAAGAGAAAGGGTGGACCCATGTTACCAGGGTCAAAAGTCCAGTTCCGGCTCCCACAGAATAGACTATGGGAAATTCGACTAACGTCAAGCAGCACCTCTTGTTTTTATAAGTGTTGTTCTAATGTTGTAATTTGTGAACTGTTATTTAAAGATATTGTTTATCAACCTGTTGTTTAATATCCTATTTAAATCCAGTATTAGTGTAAAAGTTAAGATAAAGAGTTATATGAATATTTATTGTCATATTTATTCAAGTGTTACTATTGAAAATATTTGTTGAAGTTAGAAAAGCATCTCTTTGATTTTAAGAAGTAAAAGTAAAACATTCAACTAATGGCAACTAATTACAATTTCTGGTATTTCTCATTACAGAATCAGTGACAAGAAGTCCCCATAAGATAGAGCATTCGCCCACCATAGTAGTGATCTGACCCTAAAACGGAAAAAATAACAAGTCGACACAGGGAAAGAGTGGAGTGAGACGTGGATACCGGTAAGAACGTAAGCACAGGGGGCAAGCCCAGATCAGGTGACAGCACTCTTACCATCCGAAGCTGACTAAGGACCATGAGAATCAAGAGAGTAACCTGTACTGGACCCCTATGGGGGTTGATAGCAATAATGACTGTGAGTCTCCAGGAGAGCTCACCAAACTCCTGTGATAAGTGCTATCATGCTGTCTATACCGGAAATGCGCGAAGCGCAGTTCTCAGATTCCACACTAATCTTAACCCTGAGTGTGTTGACTTGTCACAATTACAAACCTGTGTAGAAGATGGAAAAACCTATTGGCTATTTGAAAATGAATGGACCCCTAAACAGAAACTAGTGGGGGAATGCCCTACAAGGGAGAAATGGTTATGCACTGACAAGAAACCAGGGAATAAGGTCATTAAAGGATTGGACTTAATAAAAGAAAAAGAAATTAAAAGGGTGAATAAACCAGGGGTAGAAACAAAATTACCGAATGGAAAGAATTTGTTTTCAGATCTAGTAGAAAGAATCAGCCATGAGTTCAACGTATCGAATATACGCTGGATATGTGGGGATACCGGGAGGTCAGAAATATGGCCCTGGGAAGGAATCGCACTCAGCCCTCAAGAAACTCTAAAAGCGATGAAAAACCTAGATAGAGATCGAAAACCAGACATCTGGAATGCAGAAGAAGTTTGGAACTTAAAGTCCGAGGTAATCAGGGAAGAATGTATATGGAGAAAAGGACTGAAATTTCTTTCCTATGTAGGTGAACTGTCTTGTAAAAGGTATCTAACTACTAATGATACCCATGAGTGGTGGATTCCCCAGAGTAAACATCTGTATTGGGCACAAAAACAAAAGCCAGGCTCAAACTGTTCATATATACAAAGAGAATAGTTGTAGGAGTGTCTAGCTAAAGAACCGAATCTAGTTCAAGACGAACCCTGGTTGTCTAAATTTTGGAACAAAAATGAAGTTAGAAATACCAGATCACTAAAATTCTGGAAAGGCCCGAAAGGATTGTTTTGGATTTGTGGAAAGATGGCATATGTGATGCTACCAAAAGACTGGAAGGGCAGTTGTACATTAGGTGTAATAAGAGTGTCATTCTTTTTACTTCCAAAAGATGACCATCCAGATTTAGGGGTACCCCTCTATGATGAATTAAAATGTCAAAAGAGATATCTAATTGGAGGAACCCAGAGCTGGGGAGACGAAGAGTGGCCCCCAGAGAGAATTATTGAAACCTATGGCCCTGCCACCTGGGCCCAGGACAGTTCATGGGGGTATAGAACCCCCATTTATATGTTGAACAGAATTATAAGGTTACAAGCACTTCTAGGAATAGTTTCTAATGAGACAGCTTTAGTTTTAGCCTTGTTATCAGTACAGAGCCGCCAGATGAGGACTGCCATATATCAGAACCGGCTAGCCTTGGACTACCTGCTGGCCGAAGAAGGAGGGGTATGTGGAAAGTTTAATTCATCTGAATGTTGTCTAGAAATTGATGATCATGGGGACCTAATTAAAAATATAGCCACCAGGATTAGAAAACTTGCACATGTACCAGTACAACGATGGACCCCATTGATAAAAGCTAATTGGTGGGATAACATCTGGAATGGAGAATGGTGGAAAAAGATACTGCTTATAGTGGGGGGGGGGGGGGGGGGGCACTCATAAATTTAATTTTCCTTCCTTGTTTAATACCTTGTCTTATCAGAATGATTAATAACATTGTCCAGACTTCTCTTGAAAGGTCAACAGATGAGAAAATTATGATGATGAAAGAAAACCAAGACGGAAAAGGAACAGAGAGCGCAAAAGAGATGTATGAGAAATACCAGAAGTTAAGAGAATTTTACTGAAAGTATGAAAGTCCAGTTTGATAAGTTAAGGCTGATGCGGGCCAAGCCCGATCAAAGAATTAGAGGGAGGATTGTTATGAACAAAAATAAAATTTAAACCTTTGGGGAACTTAGTTGACAATGGTTAAATGTTGTTACAAAGTTAAATGTTGTTAATACCAGTAACAAAGTGTGATTAGTTCTATGAAAACCCAGTAGTGTGGTTCATGTATAAAGGGGGAGTGGAACCAGGGAGGAGATGGGGTGCCAATCTTTGTGCAGGGGCAGAGAAACTTCCAGGAGTATTCCATCATAGAACACAACCACAACTTGGATCAAGATTGGAAGAGAGACCAACCAATGGGAGGTGAGAATTCCAAAATGATTGGCCAAGACTGCACCAACTTATAAGTCAATCAGCAACGGAGAAATAGACCTGTCACAGCACGGATCCTGAACGCCCCAATCAGGAGACAAGAGAGAGACTTGAAAAGGCCTGGGGTGTCTAACTCCCGCGTCTTTCCTGGGAGCCGCTTTCCCTGGAAACACCCCTAGGTTACAATTACTAAGCTGTTGAAACAGTATCTGGACCAGCCCGAGGTTTTTGCTTCCAGTTGTTCATTTTGTAATAAACAAGCTTACTTTTTTAATCAACATGCCTCCTTTTTGTTAGTTTAAAGTTTCTTTCTAAGCCTGTTTGCAACATGTACTGTGGACTATGGAGAGGATCTTGCAAAAGAATTTGCATCAGGATAAAGAGAAGGGGAGAATGAAACAAGGTCTTTGCTTGACATAAGCACAAGCAATTCACAGAAGTAAACGAGTACTTAGCACAGATATACATAACTACTTAGCACCAGTTAGCATAAGGAAAAGCTGGAGGGCCAAACCTGACAGGAGAGTGACTTGACAAAAAGCTTTAGACATAGTCTACCAGAAGAACTAAGGGCAAGTACGGAATCAGCCCTGTGCAGGGAAACCATGAGGAGGAAGTGCTGCTTTAGGGCATGAACACTGCTCCTGGACAGCGCCTGGGCATTAGCTTCGAGGACAGGAATCTGACAGAATGTATTTCTAACCTCCTGCCTATCGAATCACCGCAGCAGGGTAAAGATGGATGGTATTTTTGATACAATTCCTACATAAACGCACTGAAATTGATACATGGCAGAGAAGCGTGTTAGTGGGGTGCAGCCCCCTGCCCTCCCGCCAGATCAATAAAAGGGCTTTTAGGGGACAATGCATTTGTCTGCTGATTACTTTGAATTAGGGAGGCCCCTCAGGACTGCAGTATCCTGAGGGAACACCATTGGCCTTGACCTGTAGGCACCTGCAAAAGCTAAAAGTCAGCTGCCTCAGCTTTCAGAGCCTCTCTGGGCCAGCATCCTGACGTGGATGCAGGACTGCTGCCAGGCACTGCTGGGACCCAGCGGGACAGGACCGGCTGTCTCGTGTCCACGTAGCACCCCTGACACAGCCAGGGCTGTCCTGAAAGCAGACAGACGCTCCCATGTCAGCAGAGAGGAGTAAGGAGCACTGGGCTCCTCTCAGCTGGGCTCACCACTGTGCTCCAGTGGGAGGGGCAGACAGGCCACCCACCTTCAGGGCATCCCCTGCATCAAAAGGACGTGCATTTTGGCCTTTTCGTCCCTTCACCCCAGAAGCAGGCCTGACATCTCCTCCTCTGGAGTGGAGTTTTTCCAGTTCTGATGTCATCTCACGCTTGGCCAGCGCCTGAGATGAGCTGCAATGGCTTGTGATACCACTTCCACGCCAAGCACAGCTCCATTGTCTATTGTTCCTCTTTCACAGGTTAACTTCCCTTCGATTGACCAACCCATTGTTTCTTTTAAGGGTCAAATTCACAGTAATTTCACAATAAGGTTTCCTTCATTGTCTGTTCTTCATTACCTGCCTGATGTGCACAACAGCAGACCAAATACGGCAGGGCCTTAGACACGATTTCAGTCCCTGACACACAGGCTCCTTGTCCCACTGCCGGCCTTCCGTGTGCTCGGCAAGATCTGCAACTCCACAGTGTTGTGGAACTGCACCTTCAGCACAGGCACCTTTCCAGCCTGATCTGCCCTCGTTGCTCTGTGCGTGTGCACAAAACACGGCGTGGAAGAGAACGGCAGCAGGGGCCTGTGTGTCCAAGGGCTCGGGATTTGTGTCACTTCATCTCCACAGAGATGCAGGCAAAGTGAAAAAGCCAAACTGTTTATTAATAGAAGACAAACCAAAGGGATGGGGTGGGAGGGAAAAATGGGATGGGCAGGATCTGAGGGCTAGAGGGAAAGAGCTGTCAACAGGGAGGGAGAGTGGAAGGGAAAAAAGGGGATGGGCAGTGTCTGAGGGCTGGAGGGAAGGAGCTATCTATAAGCAGGGAGAGGGCTGAAGCCCTGCAGGTTTCCCACAGGGTCAGCTGTGCCAATCATCAGCTGTGCCTGGAGCTCCAGCTGGTCTCTTCTGGTCTCAAGGTAGTCTCATCTTCCATGGCATTTGGAGGCCTGATGCAGACACTGGTTCCTCTGAGCCACTTCTGCAGCTCTTTCACTGAATGTATCATGAACTACTATGTTTGTCTGGGAAGGACTGTAATCTCTCCACAGGGCCTGAAGGGCTGGAAGAGAGAGGGACAGAGCCCCGGTTAGAGCCAGGATCTGTGGGAATCCTAGCAGACCTTCCTGCGAGGTCCATCCCACCCAGCTCTAGCCATGGCCACAAGAAAAAGGGGTGTTAACTGGATCAGCCTCCCATGAGTCTGACCCTCCGAGATCCTGAAATCTCTCTGTGCTCTGCCCATGCCAACTCTCATCCACACAAGGAGCAAAGCCCACCACAGCAAAAACAGGGATTGCAGCTCCCTGCCCAAGCATCGCACCTCCCCTGCCAGCCCCCGCTGTCAGTCCGCAGCCCTCACTCACCCTGACTGAGGGCATGGAGCTTTCCCTGCTGCCCCCTCGAGCTGCGCTCGGCCATCCCTGCGAACACAGAGCCTGTCACGGCCCAGCGGCACAGCTCCCTGCCAGCGGCGCTGCCAGCCCAGTGGCCACACGGCCTCGTGGCCCGGCAGGGCTCAGCCCGGGCCCTTGCCGCATGCTGCCGCCCAAGGGCACGGCTGCCGGAGGGTGACAGCAGCGCCCAGGCCAGGCGGGGCTCCGTGGCGCCGGGCCCGGATGGCGCTGCCGGGGCAGCAGGCGGGGCTGGGGCCGAGCTGCGGCGGGGCGGGGAGGGAGCCCGGGCTCCTGGCTCACCCATGAACCTGACGGCCGCCTCTCGCAGGGGCCCCTGTGGGCTCTGCAGGTAGGGCCGGGCCCGGCGCAGGTGCTCGGCCGCTCGGCTCCTGTCCTCTGCCAGCTGGAGAGAGCGGCAGGAGGGAAGGGTTGGCGTGGGCTCAGCCCCTGGGCCGGGCACTCCCTGCGCCCAGCCCCGGCCTCCCCTGCCCGCACAGCCCTGAGGCCCGGCCAGCAGCCGCTGGCGCCGGGCTCTGGAGGGGGCAGAGGGCCGGCTGCTGCCCGGGGAGCCGCGGTGCCACCCCGCAGCCCCGCTGGGCCGGGGCTCCATCGGCACCCGGCTGGGACCCACGGGAGCCGGGAGAAGAGCCCGCGCGGCCTCTGGCTGCAGCAGCGGGCAGGGGCACAGCTGCCAGCCCACACACTGAGCACTGTGCCCATGGGGCTTCTCCAGCCTGAGCCTGGGCCTTCCAGGCCATCCTTACCAGGACCTCAGCAAACTTCCACAGATGCTCCTTCTCCAGCAGCTGTTCGAGATTTCTCCTCTTCAGAAACTTGGCTGCACAATGCAGCGTTTCCCGAGAGGCCTGGAGAGCAGCAGAGACCCCGAGATGGCCCCACAGCCCAGGGCACAAGACCTTTGTCCCTGTGCCAAGGCCTGGAGGAGGCTGCAGCCCGCCAGGCGCCAGGGAGGAGGCAGCCGAGCCCCCTCCCAGCATCATAGAAATGCTCACCTTTGCCACGTGCCAGTTCTCATCATGACAGTAGATGAAAAGTGTGTCCAGGCTCTTGTTCACAATTGTCTTCAGGGACTTTTTTCCCTCATCCACTACCAAGTCCATCACCTTACAGAAGAGTTGAATGGAGAGCAACTGCACATGGCTGTTGTCCTAGAGGAAAGGAAAAGACCTACACCAGCTACTCCAGGCCCACCTGGGCAAAGGCCTGAAAATCCACAGGGCACAAACTTTCTGGGAAGCACCCAATGCCTGTGGATGCAGAACCTTACGTGGTCAAAGAGCAGCAGGAGAGCCTCAGCCAGCTTCGGGGCAGTGGTGCTGGATACCAGGATGTCTTTGTGCTGGAGCACATTTGTGAACACACGGAGGCTCATGCTGACCACCTCTCTATCTTCATCCCCCAGCAGCTGCAGAAGGCTTTGAGACACGCTGCACATTCTTCTGGCCTGGGTGGAACACAAGGCTGTGCTGGGAAGCCATGGACGGCTGCACGGCCAGCAGCGCCCTGGCACTGCAACCCCACCCTGCTGCTGCAGGGCCCACAGGCCAAAGGCCTGTCCCAAAGCACTGGGGCAGGTGAGGCAGGAGAGCTGGGAGCAGCTGCCTCAGCTCCTGAAGCCCTGCCAGCCCAAGGGGCTGCTTTGCCCGGCGCAGCTTCAGCCGCTGCCCCCTTCTCACCATCGAGGGATCCTTGCTGAGCACCACGAGGCCTCTGAGCGCCAGGTGACGCCTCTGACTGCATTCACTCCGGAGGTACCTTGACATGATCTTCAGGACGCTGCCACCACATTTACTCATGTCCAGGCGCTCGAGGACCTGAAAGGCACAGGGCAGTGACAGGGGACCCAGCCACCAGGAACCCAGAAGCGCACAGGGCTGGGCCCAGGCAGCAGCACAGGGCGTGGGCACTGTCCTGGCAGCTGTGGCTACGAGAGGGCAGAGAGCTGGGAGGCAGCTCAGCGAGGCAGCGCTGGCCAACAGGCTCACCTCCACAAGGAATGCCAGGAAGGGCAGATCCCAGCACGGCTCCTCCCTGCTGAGCTGCCGGAGCAAGTGGAGCGTGATGCAGGAACAGAAGGGGACCAAGACATTGCACATCTCCCTGGCAGGAGGAAAAAGGCATCAAGACCCTGAGGTGGGGAGACCAAAACTCTCCCAGCACTGACTCGCAGAGGTCTGATCTTTCCCCAGCATCCCTGGAGGGGATGTGGGCCCTCTGAGAGGCAGCCCCTTCTGGGCACCCTCCTCTCCCAGCCTTTTCCAGTCTCCTTGGCCATCCCTCGCTGACGAGGCCCTCTGGCCCATGAGCACAGGGACTGTGTGGGGCACAGGGCACAAATGCTGGGGGCAGTGAGCAGAAGGGGGTCTCACCTGGCCAGCAGACCCACGGCATAGTGCTGGGTGTGAGCACACAGCATCATGTCCCAGCCACCCTTGCGCTCCATAGCCACCACCACATGGTCACACTGCAGTCGGCAGAGCAGATCCTTCATGGCCTGCACTGCAAACCTGTGTGCAGAGCAAAGCCCAGGTCACACTGGGAGCACTGCCGCTGGCCACAAGGGCACGGGAAGGACAGGAGGACTGGGACCTGTTGGGCTCGTAGGGAAGGCGGTGTTTCGCCTGGCATGCACTCCAGAAGTTATCAACTTCCTCTGGTGGCATCTGCTGTGTGGTGATGACAACATGGGAGAGCAGAGCCACAAACAGTTGCCCAGAATAAGGGATCATGGCCTTGTTGCACTCAGGCACAATCACCCAGATCACCAGAGTTGCCTGCAAAAGAAGCAGCCCAAGGCAGCGCTCAGTGCCGAGGTGTCCATGGGGCAGGGCCCAAGGGCAGAGGCAGGGGGAGCAGCGGGCCTGGTGCCCCCTGAGCCTGCCCCTAGGCCAGGTTTCAGCCCAGCGCCTGAGGGGTGGAGAGGATGGTGAGCTGCTGGAGAGGTGACCTGGGGCTGAGCAAAGGCCCAGAAACTCACAGCCAGGGCAAAAAGGTCCTTGTTGTCCCCATCGGAGGTGCACATTCTGTGCAGAGGCCAGTCCTCCATCACACAGAGCAGTGTTGGCAGCGCTTTCTCCAGTGCTGGTCCCGATGAGCCTATGGCTCTCCACATCATTGCAGCAGCTCTGTGGGATGGCAGCTCTGTGTCAGGGGCATCTCAGTCACAGCACCATGCCCTGTGCAGCTGTGGGGGCCCAGGTGACAGAGGCCTGGTGCCCTGAAGGGCAGGGGGGGAGCATTGGCAGCAGGCTCAGGAAACAGAGGGGCCCGAGGGTCCTGGGCCTCTCTGCCTGTCTGGCAGAGACCATTGGACAGGCTGTGCAGGGCCACGGGCCCTAAAGGCTGCTGAGCCCTGAGCTCTCAAGGCTCGTGGGCCCCGTACCTGTCACACGTTGGGGCACAGCGCAGGAGGGTCAGCACCACGTCAGCAGGGTGTTCTTCTGCCAGCCTCACAATGTCCATTTGCAGCCTGGCATCCACAGAGACGTGGGACATGAGACTCTGGTGGATGTTCTTCACCTTGGCTGGCACCTGGAGGAGGCATGGGGGAGACTTGGAGCGCTGTCCAAAGGAACAACTTCCCCAGCTTCCCCCAAGAAGTGCTTCTGTTCCCACCACACTGTGCTGGCCTCAAAGGCTGAGGGGGCCCAGAGACCATGGCTTGAGGGGACACACCATCCTGGGAGGCCTCCAGGTGTGGACCCAGGCTGCTTACCTGCTGCTGCTGGTGAGAAGAAACACAAGGCTCCTTGAAATAGTCAAATATGAGTTCCTGACTCAGAGTGGGAGTGGGCGTGGTGTCAGTATTTGCAAGGCCCTGAGTCTCTACGCTGTTGGCGTTTGTGATGGCCACATCCTCAGTCACTGCCATGTCAGCTTTTGCCCTGTGATCGTTCATTGCAGCCTCAGAGTCTTCTGAGTGCTCCAGTGAATCTGGGCTGGTGTCAGTAGTTGTGATGCCCTGAGTCTCTTCATTGTCGTTGTTTGTGATGGCCACGTCCTCAGTCATTGATGTGAGAAGAGCCTTTGCCCAGGTTTCAGTCTCTGAGGTCTCAGCGTCTTCTGAGCGCTCAGCTGAATCTGGGCTGCCATCGGGCTCTGCCTGGAGCTCGGTCAGCCCCGAGTCAGGCTCGGCTGCGCCCTCAGCTGCTGTGCTGCCGGTCTTCCTACGCTGAATGCGCAAGAACTGCCGGAACATCTGCAGGAGAAGAAAGGCCAGGGAAGCCCGGGATGTTCCATGGAGTGCTCCAAGCGTGGTGCTGGGCTGAGCAGTGACAGCAGGCCCAGCCCAGTTGGGGATGGCTGCTGGTACCTTCAGGCTTTTGCGGAAGCGGCCACGGGCGGGTTCCTGCTCTTGTGTCCGGTCCAGGGCTGCATCTGGCAAAGAACAAGCGCAGCCAGAGCTGAGGGGCTGCGGGAGAGGCCGGAGAACACAGCCCAGCCCTGCACTCCCCAGGCAGGGAGAGCCCCAGAATGCCCCAGGGGATGGAGCACGGCCACGGCGGGGTGTCTGCCCGGCCCCTCCTCCATCCTGTCCATGGGCCTGTCCCCAGGGGATGGGATGGGATGGGATGGGATGGGATGGGATGGGATGGGATGGGATGGGATGGGATGGGATGGGATGGGGCCAAGCTGACTGCAGCCATCAGCCCTGTGGCTCAGCTCTGCCACTCACCATCCTGCAGTGTCTGGAACTGCTTCGCTTCTTCATGCTGTTGTGCTGGGTCAGCTCCAGGGTGTTTCTTTTTTTTCCCCCTAATAACTTTGAACACACTGAGAAATCTGTCTGCCATGCCAGAGTCTGGACTTGAGGGCACCTTGAAGGAAGATGGAAGGGTGAAGTTCTGAGTCAACAAGTCGTGTAGTTGTGCCTTGAAGGCATCTGAGGCAGAGAAACCTCAGGACGGCTGCAGGACAGCAAGTCCTGCACTCTGGTCTTGAGGGCTCCTGCCACAATGACAGGAGACTCCTCGTAAGGCTTGTGGTCACCAATTCCCTCAGTCTGGCCTCGCAGGCACCTGCAAAAGAAAAGCCTCGGGAAGGCCACGGGCTGCCAAGTCCCACAGTCCTGCCACGAGGTCACCTGCAGGAATAACGCCTCGGAAAAGCTCCGGGTCAGACACGAACAAGCGCGCTGTGCGAGGGCTCCTCACGGCACCGCTCTGTCCTGTCCCGTCCCGTCGCCTGCTCCGAGCACTGTGGCGTGCTCTTGTCACCGCCAGCTCCTATGTCACCACGTGTCACAAAGGGAGGGCCCTTGGACACCCTGGCCTGTTCCATGACACGGTGACCGTGCTGCAGCGTGTCACAAAGGGCCCTTGCACACACTGCCACCTGCCCTGGGGCCACCCCCAGCCCCACCCAAAGTGGCCCAGGCTGGAAGGAATCCCTGGCCCCAAGTGTCTAAGAATGCCCAACAGGATCTTTAGGAACAACTCAAACCATCAGCAAACCCTGCCGTGTTCTGTGGGATCAAGTAGCTCCAAAATTTGCAAACTTCTCAAATTAATAGCGATTGCCGGAGAATGTGAATGATTTGGAAGTTTGTTCCTACCTAAAAGCAGCAACTCATTTGCCTTAACACATTCCATTGGAAGTCCCTTTTGAAACATAGCACTATACAGAGGCAAAAAGAAGGCCATTCTTTGGTGTGCAAATGGTTTTCGATGAAGGGATGATAATATCGTAATTCTCTTAAGGAATAAAAGCTCTCAAGGAATGAAAGTCCACTCAGTGGTACAAAAGTAGCCCAGACAAATGAGTAGATGGACAAAGGGCTCGTCCTCCCCCAGTACAGATATCTAAGTGGCCAATAAAGTACAGCTCTCCCATCTTGTTCCTTGCAGGAGAATCAGGACCATGAAGAGAAATAGTCACAGATATTCCTTCTGGCCTCCATAAGCAAAGCTGTGCCAAACCACAGATGCTGCCTTCAAGCTGACTCAAATTCCAGCCTAGACCTCTCACCTTGCAGACAACTCCTTCCCCAACACGCTCCCCAACACCAACCCCCTGCAAACACCCGCAGAGAAGCCCTCAACAGCCTGCCAGGACTGTCCCCACTCCTCTGAAGAGCTTTCCCACCCTCCAGCAGACCCCCTGGTTCCCTGTACGTGCTGTGGGATGGCACTCGGGAGCATCCGCTCCAACGCCTTCCCTGGCAGCAAGCTCAGGCTGCCAGGCCTATGGATCCTGGCTCATCCTTCCCACCGAGCCTTCCTGTGCACGGCTGCTCCATTGGCACATCTGCGCTCAACTCGGACTTCTCCACTCAGCCAGGGCTGCTGGGAAAGGATGGAGAGCAGCCTGGCAAGCTCTTTCTCCAGCTCCCTCTTCCCTCTCGGGGGAGGTAGAACATTCCAGAGGAAAGCAACTGGTGCCGCAAGGAGTGGGTGGCATCAGGCAGCTCTGGGGAGGCCCCTCAGGACTGCAGTATCCTGAGGGAACACTGTTGGCCATCCCCTGCGTGTATCTGCAAAAGCTTAAAGTCAGCTGCCTCAGCTTCCAGGGCCTCTCTTGGCCAGCATCCTGACGTGGATTCAGAACTGCTGCCAGGCACTGCTGGGACCCAGCGGGACAGGACCGGCTGTCTCGTGTCCACGTAGCACCCCTGACACAGCCAGGGCCGTCCCGAAAGCAGACAGACGCTCCCGTGTCAGCAGAGAGGAGCAAGGAGCACTGGGCTCCTCTCAGGGTATCTCAGCTGGGCTCGCTCCACAACCCGCCCCCATTTTAAGGCCTGCTGATGCCCAGCTGCCAGAAATGCCTACCTTGTGCTCTCCAAGATGCACAGGGAGAGCCAATGAGCAGGACACTTGGGGAGGCAAACCTTCCAAACCTTTCTGAGGCCAGGGACACACCAAGATCAGCCAAGACTCTCCACGCTGCCTGGCCCACCCAGCCCAGCTCTGGGCTGGTCCTGGGCCACAGCAGCTCCCACCAAGCAGGAGGCAAATGCGTATTGCCGAGAGTCGAAACACAGCTGTCTTGGTTTGGAAAGACAGGTGTCTGCTAAGGAAGGCGGGAGCCTCCCCTGAAATGGAAATTGTAGACCTCTTCCCTCTGAATTGTTAGAAGTTTGAAATTAAGGGGGGCTCTTGGGCAAAAATATGGGAGCAGGAATAACAGTTCTTTACTAGGGAAGAAATTAAAAGATAAAATAAACAATGCAGTGAACTAAAACAACAGGAACAGAGTCAGAATACAACCTGACACCCTGTTGGTCAGGTTGTTGGTAGCAGTGCAATTGGAATTGTGGCTGCAGTCCTCCTGGAGTGTCAGGTGTGGTTCTGTTGGAGTAGTGATCTTGTAGAAAAGGGTGCAGTCTTCCTCTGAAGAGGCAGTGGAAGAGGCAGCTGTTCCTCTGGGAAAATCCAGCGCAAAAAAGCTGTGCTCCTGGGCCAGAATTTCAAGCCTATATTTGCAGGTAGGAATGCTTGGCTCCTCCCTCTGGCCAGAGCCTCTCCCAATGGGAAGTTAGAGTTCTTATCAGTCATGCAGTGACACTCAATGGCCCCTTATCAGCAGATGTCTCCCCATAAGGAAGGATTGATTGTGGAAGAGATAAGGAACAAGTGCCCACTTAACACAAGACAACACAAGACAATTTGCCTTACAGATGGCAAATAGAATACATCTTGCTTTTTCCAGTATGGGACAACAGCAGCCAGGGAAGATGTGAAATGTGAGTGTGTAAAGGCCTTTGAATTCACAGCTCCCAGAGAGAGCTTTGCTGCTCACAGCAGGACAGAGATGGTTCTGCTCACACCTCTGTCCAAAGGGGGGTAACACATCCTGCTGCAGGTGCTTGGGTTGTTCTCTGCAGCTCCAGGTGGATGCCAAAGCTGCTCTTCACAGCCTTCTTCCTGCCCCTCTGCCAAGTGCAATGAGCCTTCAAGGACTGAAAGGAGCACAGAGAGCCAAAGGGGGACACTTGCAGCTGCCTCACTGGGAGCTCCCTGGGGAAGCACTTTCCTTGAGAAGCAAGCCCCCTTCCTCCAAAGGCGGTTCCCTAAATGTGCAGCTTTTCCGGGGAACACCAACACAGCCTTAAGAAATGTTGGCAAGGCTGAAGGAGTTCAGGTCCTTTCAGGACAGGCACTCCAGCTCTAGCTCATATTCCCCCAAGTGCTTTTCCAGATGAAGGTTCAGACCTACAGCCCCAGGCCCTCTACCAATAGAAGCTGCTCACTGCCTCTTTGTGCCGGATCAGTCCGTGTCTCACAAACGGGATGGGACCCTGACTGGTTGCAGACTTAGGATTTATTATCTGTCTGTATCATACAAGCAAAAAGTAAGAGACACAGGAAAATAACAACATCCATGCAAACACAGATCAGAGGCAAGATGGCAGCCCATGCAAAGCCTTTTTCTACATATTCTTTGAATCAATAGCAGAAAAGAAAAGGTGTAAATGCATTATACTCTAACCAGTTACAAAAGGACCCATGTGGGTTTAACGTTAACAAAAGGACTTCTATGAACCACAAACAATACACAATTATTCACTCTTTAAGATGGAAACTTTTTCTATCTTTGCAAGGCATATATCTAGGACTTCTCACATCTTGAGCTATCAATAAGTTCTTGTTCTTTCTTGTTCCTCGTGATAAATATCAATGTATTCACTTGGTTCTTAACTTCCTAGCTTTCTCATGAGAAGGTTTATAAATTTCCCAGCCTTTCTCAGCTTTAGAAAGTGTCTTTTACCTTTTTATATTCCTACAGATGTGGACTTGGGGATGCCAGTGCTCCCCAGGGCATTTCTGTGCGCCTTGGAAAACATTGAGTGACTTTTCCAAACAGTTTATAATCTGTGGGTTTGGCATTTGTCTGTTTCACTTGGATGGCATGAGCCTGCTCTGCTTGGCACCGTGCCTTTGTTAAACAGCTGAGGCAAAGGTTAGTGCTAATTTGACAGGGTTTGGGATTGGGTCCAAGACAAAAATGGTTGTGTGTGGCTTGGTGTTACTTGAAGAGTTGGGAGCTCCTGGTTTTTGGATGCCAGGTACCTCTAGAACCTGTTCAAAGAGAAGTGTTTGCCATGCGTGAAGCTTGTCAACTCCCCCCAGCGTAACCCAGTCTGAGAGAGCAGATCTGGCTCTGGGGTTGTTACCAATAACCTTTTATTTTCAGTGCTAAATCTATGCCAGAGGCAAGGGATGTGTTTTTGTCTCCATGGCTGCCTTGCCCTGCTTTTCTTTGGGAATGTGATGGGCAAAAAAGTGAAGAGATTAGATGACTTTGCTCCTTCTCCCTTCTTTCTCCTGCTGGAATTTTTTCCTCCATTGCAGGGCTTAGGAACCTCCTTGCAGAGGCAAGAAAGCCAATCCATAGGGGGGTGCTCTTGGGGATGTATGGGGCACATCCTGATTCATTGATGCTGGAGGCTCTACTGATCCTGTCTGGCATCTTCCCTGGCTGAGTGAAAGCCTTGCAGTCTTTGGGGATCACACCAGCAGCAGGAACCCTGCAGTGCTCTGGCTGGTTCAGGACAGAGCTGGATTTTCCCTTACTGTCTTAAGAATTACACACAGCCTCTGTCCCAGCACTTTGAAAATGTAAGTGACAACCACACCTGCTCCAGCAGATGCCTGGGACTTACCTGGTAATGCAGATGGCTTTTGCCACGGTCTTTTTCATAGAATTACAGAATCATTAAGCTTGGAAAAGACCTCTGCAATCACCAAGTCCAACCATTAACCCAGCACTGTAAAGCCCACCACTAACCCATGTCCCTAAGCACCACATCCACATGTTAATTCCCATTAATTGTGCAAGATGCACTGCAGGAGATTGGAAAAACTGGGCACAAACAGCAAATGTGAATTGTCTTATTAGCCAGTTACTTTTGTTTTGTGGGTATATTATCGATTGGATACATGTTGGACCTGTTTCCTTTAATCCCATTAATTTGTGGTCTCAGCTGCTTTGTGTGGGAGTCTGAACTGCTCCATTAGAAGGAGTGTGTTAAATGGGATGAATTAGCCAGCTTTTAATACAGCTCGTCACCTGCTTTGTCCTGCCTGGCAGCCAGCGGGTCTCTCTTCCTCCTGCCAGCCACTGTTTCCAGTCCATCGTAGCCATTGGCCCCTTGGAGACCTGGCTTCAGCAGGCTGAGGGATCCGTAGCTCCGGGGGGGATTCCAGAGGGTGGCATCTCCCCATCTTGTTTCAAGCAAGGGGATGTTTCAGGAGTGACCCCTCCTTCCCATGAGGTTTCCTGTGTTGTAAATGAGCTGGGATATGGTTAAAATGTTGGGTTTTCCCTTCCAAGTCAAAAAGTGACTGGGAATAGTCTCTGTACCCTTGGTGGTTGCATAGGCCTGGAGTCCTCTACCTGGAAGTGCTTGGGTTTCTCTTGGGATTGCTCCCAGTCCCGATGCCTCTTGGCAGTTTGAGAGAGGATGAGTTCAGAGACCTGTTTGAAGGAGGAGAGCCACAGGAATAACATGGCCCCTGGCTGTGGATGGTGAGGACTGGGCTGGATATGACCACCAGCTGCTCCACACCACCAGTCCTTTGGTGGCAGACAACATCTCTTTGAGTTTCCTCCCCTCTCTCCATGCTCCAGACCTTCTCCCCAGGTCAGGTGTGTCCCATGGGAGACAGCTTCTGGAGGATTTTTGAGCTCAGCTCTGCAAAAATGGACTGCTCTGTGTTTGAGAGAAGGGGAAGTGAGCACCTTTGGTGGGAGATTAAAAGCCCCTTGCTAAGATCAGTGGGAGAGGTGAAGAAATTTTGCTGGAAAGCACAAAATGGGTATTTCCTGCTGGATTCTGAAAGCCACAGCAGCTCTCCCCAGCTTTCCCTGCAGATACTGCTGGTGGATGCTGTGGGAGAGAGCTGGAGACCAGATGCTCTCAGGATGTGCATGCTCTCAAAAAGTTCTGTGCCCTTTTAGAGCTTTATTTTGGAAGAACTTGCTTCTTTTTGAAATCCCCTGCCAGCCTGCCTCATTTCAATGCTTTCGAGAGGAGTCAACCCTTCAAAAGAAATAACATTTTAAATGAGAATCAGTGTTTCATTTTGAAACTATTACACTCCATGAAGTGCAAATTGAAGCCATGTGGTCTCGATGGGATTTTTTTTCCTTGAGCATCACTCGGCTATCATGTGAGGAGGCTTTTTGCTTGGTGTCTCCAAGCAAAGATTCTGTTGAATCTCGTCTTTCCCAACCTTTCCCAGAGGTCTCACATCCCCTGAGCAGGCTGGTCTGACAGCACAGGATGGAAAAGAGCAGAAGCCACGGCTGATGGATAAGGTGGAGATGCTGCCTGAGCATCTCCAAGGAGTACTGAAGGTTTGAGGGAACAAGAAGTATCCCAGCTCTGCCAGCGATGGAGATGGAGGCTGACTCTGCTCCAGAGCACCCTCTCCACTGCTATTTGTGTCACCTTGTGCAAGACCTGCAGCTAGTTACCCTAACCCTACTGTATCCATACCTTGGTTGATGAAAGCCTCCACGGGTGGGTACTTGTTGACACTCGGGCTCCGGGTGTAAATACATCCCAGGGATGCTTTGATTCCAAATTAGTTTTGAATTCAAGCATGCCAATCCATCACATTTGCTGCAAAGCAAAATGTCCCAGATCAGCAGTTGCACATGAAACTGCTTTAGATTCCAAATTTGGTTTTGAACTTAGTGTTACCAGGGAAGAAACCAAACAAACCTTCAAAACATTTCAGTGGTGAAGTGAGAGCTTCTGCCAGGGAGAAAATTAAATGTATGGTCAGACTTGGGATGGTTTGAGGTTCTTCCTCATATCCAGCTTTCAGAGGATCTTTTCCCTTTGGATCCAGCACCATCTGACAGCCGGGGCTGAAATGGGGCAGGCAGTGCTCTCTGCTGGGATGTGAATTACACGGGGGGTGTGAGCTCAGTCGGTCCTCAGGGAGCTGCATGAGCTGCTGGTGGTGGTGGCAGATGTGGGGTGGCTCCTACACAGGAGCTGCTTTGAGCTTTTCTGTGATTTTCCTTTTTTTTGTGTGAGCTGGCACAAAGACATGTCTTGAAAATCATCCTTTTGCTGGCAGGTGAGCTTGGATTGAGTTTTTTCAATGATAATCAGCAGATAAAGGATCATGCTGGAGATTTGCCTGGGAGCCCCTGTCCTCATTCCTGTTCCCTGAACAACTGGTTCTGTGGGAGTCCTGTGATGCTTGAGGTCCCACAAGCAGGGCAGCAGGAGGTTTCATGCTGGCTGCACCCAGGGGTGTTGCCTTGAAGGCATCCAGTGCTGAAGCATGAGGCAGCTCCTGAATCAGCCTAGGGAGGTCATGGCAGCAAGTCCTGGGAGCTGAGAGCTCTCAGGTGTCACTGGGAGTACCATGGCCGCCAGCTCTTGATCTGCTTCCAGGCAGCCAAAGGTGGAAGGGAGAAAACAAGTATGGGTGCTTTGATGGCATCTGAGGTGCTTTGGGAAGCTTTGTTTCTGTCATTCTCTAACCCTGAAGGGCAGCGGAGCAGACAGAGCACCCCAGTGGGGTGGCTTGGAGCCAACTCCAGCTCTGCCAGGCTCTAACCAGAAGCCTCCTGGCTGTGTTGGGTGGTGTTCTCCAGCCTGGGCAGCAGAGAAGCACTCAGCCCCCCTCTGTCCGTTGCATCTCTGCCTCACACCCTGGCAGGAGTGAGGTTTCCCAGAAATGAGATCAAGCAGGGGAAAGAATCTCTTGGAGGAAGCCTCAGGCAAGCTGGGCATGGCTCTGTAAGTGGGCTCTGTGCCAGTTCCCACTGATGGTCACACCTTCCTCCACACTGCGCTGGGTCCACGGCATCCAGTAGCTGCATGAGCAGCCCTGGGGTGGGAAGGAGAAGTGGGAGGCTCCTGCCTTGCCTCTTCCACACTGATTTCTTGCCTTCTCACTTGCAGCTACAGCTCCAAACGTTGGCAGCTGCATGGATCAGCCCAGACCCCCAGGAGGGGACAGATGGACAGAGCCGCAGGGTGACAGGGAGCTGTTTCCTGAGGGGGAGCTACTGCTGCAGGTATGGTGCTGTGGCTTGGTCATTTGGGGTCTCCCCAAGCTGCTCTGGAGCTTGTGGTCGCATCTGTGGAGCGGGAGGAGACCCTGCCTTGCCCAGAGCTGCTTCACTGTGATTCCTGCAGGCAATGAGTTCCTGGGGACAGAGACCAGTGGCACTGCCTGGCTGGGATGGGTCCAGATCCCCATTCCCACCATTCCCTCTCATCCCACAGCAATTTGCTGCCCCTTTGATTATATTACATCTCATGGACGTAAGCTCCATCCCAACCAAGAGGTTCAGGGATGTCATATGGTGGTGTAAGGATTGATCCCTGAGTAGTTCCCAAGGTGCTGGCTTGGTTCATTATCTTTAGCAAAGGCTAAGAGGAGAATGTTGAGAGCTGTGGGACAAAACATCCCCCAGGAACTCCTTGCCTTACCTGGGGCATTGTGTGAACTCTGGAGGGATGAGTTCACAGCCTGCCTAGGATGGGAAAAGCCCAGCTTCAGTTTGTAGGTTTTGGGGGAGAAAAGAAGAGCACTTGGATGTTGGGCAACAGTGGTGGACAAAACCAGTGGGAAATGAGAGCTATGCTTTGTAGAAAGGCCACGTGTGTCTCATGAAACAGCTGACAGTGAAGCTCGGAGCACGAGGGCCTGGTGAATCAGCCTCCCACAGTGCTGCTGCTTTGGGCTGCCATCTATAAATGTCAGCTGGAAGGGCCTGGCATGGAAGGTCACATAGAAAGGCTGACTGCTGAACAAGCATCTGGGCACATCAGCTGAGGAACATGCTTACTGGGGCTGCAGGACGAGTCTGTGCAAGACCTTCAATCATTCTGTGTTCTTGGCATCTCCCATGCCTGGCCTTTCACAGAATCCCAGAATGGTTTGGGTGTGAAGGGACCTTAAAGGTCATCTTGTGATGAGCTGCCATGGGCACAGACACCTTGCACTATCCCAGGTTGCTCCAAGCCCCATCCAGCCTGGCCTTAGTCACTTCCAGGGATCCAGGGGAACCACAGCTTCTCTGGGCACCCTGTGCCAGGGCCTCACCACCTTCTCCAGCTCTCCTATAGGCTTTCTGGGCCTTCAGTCCTCTTCTCCCACCTCTCCAAACACCAGCAGATGAATGCTTGGCTCTCTTTAAGCCTGGCTTTGGTTGCTTCAGCCCTGCTCCTGCAGAGCCCTCCAGGCAGCAGGCAGTGTGAGCAGACCCCCAGCAGGAGCCTCCATGTGGGATTTGGGTGAGGCAGTGACTTCTGGGAGCTCAGTGTGACTGTTGGCAGTGAATCTTGGACTACACGAGGTCCCCCATGGTCCCAGCTGTGTGCCAGTGTGATGGTCACAGAGGAGCAGCTGGATACCAGGAGGGAGCCCGTGACTGCCCCAGCCCCAGCATCTCCTGAGCACTCCCCAGGGCTGTGGACTTGGACCATATGATGGCAATTTGTTGAGCCATCACCATCAGAGCATTGGCAGGCTGGGGTGACTGAAGGCATCTGGAAAGCTTATGAGGTGTTACTGCGACAGAAATCTCCCCCGCTGAGCTGCCTGGTGGCTTTTTTTCCTCCCCACAAAGATCATTTTAAGCATATACTGTGATTTGCAGCAATCTCTGACTTGGGATCCCTCAGGGGGCTCCCAAACAGCACACAAAGGGAAGGGACTGGTCCCTCAGCAAGCTGGATCTGTACGCTAAGATTCCATTTCGGGTGTTCTTTCCCTAATTTCTCTCCTTCCATTCACTAATAAATTAAACACATCACAGTGAAGAACAGGGGGCATGAGTTACTATCTAGTGCAGTGCTTTGCTTTTGAGGAAAATCAGCCTGAAATGGACACCAGAATCATAGAATATGCAGAGCTGGAAGGGACCCACAAGAAGTGTCGTGTCCAAAGCACAGCCCTAGGAGAGTGGAGCTATTCCCAGCTGGAAAGGAGGACTCCAGATCCTCCATGAAACCTCTCCCTATCTGGTCCCTCCTGACGCAGGAGCTGCCCTGCAGTGAGAGGGGGTTCCATGGGAGGTTTGGAGAAAGTGGTCAGTCCAGCTTGGATCATTGCTTGTGCTGAGAAGAAGAAACTCCGCAGAAGAGAATCTTGCATGGTTACCAAGTGCTGTCCTTCTTTGTGGGGCTCCTTGTTGAGGAAGAAGGTCCCTTCCTGTCCCTGGATGCTGAAGAAACAGCTGGGGGATTTCATCGTTCAGCAGCGGGATTGAAGCTGGGCAGAGTAAGTTTGGACCGAACTTTTGCTTTCAGGCACTCAATGGATTTGCCATCGCCGTGACTGGAGATGGCTACATCTTCTACATCTCCCCTGCCGTGCGGGACTACTTGGGCTTCCACCAGGTGAGCACCATGTTTTCCTGGCTGGAAACAGATGGATGCAGTCCTGGTGTGGGAAGGAGGTGCAGATGGAGAGCAAAGCTTCCCAAAGGGCAGCAGCTCCTGTGGCAGGGGAAGGAGCTGGAGTTTGCCTGTTCTTTACACTCAGTCCTGCACTTTAGTGCCCAGGAAGGGAAACCTTCTGCCATGTCCTCCTCCCGACACCTCTGCCAGGCTGTCCAGGAGCAGACACTATTCTGTTTTGTCATTCCAGTCGGATCTCATCTACCAGAGTGTGTACGAGATGATCCATGCGGGCGACAGGGCCGTCTTCCGCCGCCAGCTGCACAGGACCCCACTGCATGCTGCTGACAGTGAGTGCCAGGGTGATCCCTGCAGGGGTTCACTTGAGCAGCTCTGATCCGTGAGCTCAGGGTGTGCAGCACAGTTTGGAAAGCTTCCTTTTGATTTTCCAGCTTTTCCCCTTGAGCAGCCGCTGCTTGCCAGACGCAGCGCCACGTCCAGCCCCCAGCACCTCCATGCTGAGAAGCAATCCTTGGTGGAGAGGAGCTTCACCTGCCGCTTCCGCTGCCTGCTGGATAACTCCTTGGGATTCTTGGTAATGCTGGGACACCCTTCTGCTCCTCCTGTGCCTGCAGAGTGTTCCCCCAGAGTCACTTGTGTCCCATAGGGATGAGAGCACAGCCAGTTCCCACCACCCTGTTTGCTTCACACCCACATTTTCTAATCCCTGTAAGGCCTTGAATTTCCACCACCATTACAGGGTGCCTGAAGTTCCTTCTTGGGCAGCAAAAGTCAGCAGCAGACAAGTCCCCAGTTGCTCTCTTTGCCATTGCCACACTCCTCCAGCCTCTCTCCATCCTGGAGCTCCAGACCAAAACACTGATCTTCCAGACAAAGCACAAGCTGGACTTCACTCCCATGGCCTGTGATTCCCGGTAAGGCATCTCTCACTTTCCCTGTGGCAAAATCCCTGGTGCTGGACAGAAAACTAGATCTGGTGGGGACAAGGAACACCTGACCCAGCTCCCATGGCCTGATGTTTTTGTCCCTCTACTGCAGGCCCCCAGTAACACAGGGAGCAGGTTAACAGGGCACCAGCACTTCTTGTCTGCTGTGGTTTGCGTGGTTTGTGGAACAGAGGATGCAGCTCAGCCCAGGGCGAGGTTGCACCATCCAGAGTGGGGGTCTGGCCAGTGAGGTGCAACTGTGGGGGATGCATCCCTGGTGTCACTGCACTCCTGTGCTGTTTCCAGGAGGAAGGTTGTCCTGGGATACACAGAAGTGGAGCTGTGCAGAAGAGGGTCCGGATACCAGTTTGTTCATGCGGCTGACATGATGCACTGTGCAGAGCACCATGTGAGAAGTGAGTGCTGGGGGACTGTTGTGGGGGTGTTTGTGGGGTCCCTCAAGGCTCTGGCTGTACTATTGCTCCTTGGTGCTGTCCGTCCCGGGGCTGGAGTAGCTGTGACAAAGGCTCTTCCTCCTGGATGAGCTTGGGCAGCTGGCAGAGAGACAGCACACTGCATCTCCTGCCCCCGTAGCACGGCCACGAGGTGATAGTCAACTTCGTGGCAACTTGCGTGTGTCATTGGTCTGCCTCCGTGGAGGAGCTCTGTCAGTGGCAGTTCTTTTGTGTCCCTGCCCCAGTGATGAAGACAGGGGAGAGCGGGCTGACGGTATTCCGGCTGCTGACCAAGAGGAGCAGCTGGGTGTGGGTGCAGGCCAACGCACGGCTGGTGTACAAACGATGATGCCCAACTGCATCATCGCCCGCCAGCGAGCCCTGTCGTGAGTATTGCTGGCCCCCTTCAGCTGCTCTGGGCTTGGGGGGCTGCCCGAGGCACACAGAGGCCATGAAGGTGGAGGAAAGGGTAGGTGAGGTTGGCACTTTGCAGCATTTGTCCTCCTGTAGTGTGAGTGAAACAGCTCTGAGGAGGTGGTTGTGGACATGCTCTTGCCTGAGAGCAGCAGCCCTTCCCTGAGCCATGCAGACCTCCCTGTGGGCTCCCCAGAGCTCTCTTTAGCCAGCCCAGTCCAGCCCCCTTTTACTCTAGAAAAGCCAGGGCAGGGCTGTGAGTTCCCCTCTTGCTGTCAGAAGGGAGGTTTTGCCTGGCCTGGAGGAGCTGCTCATGCTGTTTCCATCCCTTTTTGCCTCCACACCGAAGGAATGAAGAAGGGGAGGAACATCTCCAGAAGAGAAACTTGCCGCTGCCTTTCAGCTTTGCCACAGGGGAAGCAGTCTTGTGTGGGAATGACCTTCCTGGGTTCTTTGACTCGTTCCAAGCCAAGGAGGAGTTGCAGGTGCAAGCAAACTCCAAGTCAAGTCAGAGCAGCGCTTGGTAGACCCCAGCTCTCTCCTTGGGGCCATGATGAAGCAGGATGCATCCGTATACAATTCCCACGCTGATAACGTGCCTCAGGTCTCCCTGCTAGCTCTCATTCCTGAGCCTGATGGGCTGACTCAGAAGGAGGATGTCAGCAGGGCCAAGGAGGACAGCAACTCCCTCCTGGTGGTCATCGAAACCCTCTTTGAGAAGAGTGAGGTGGATGGAAACGTCTGCCAGACCCTAAAGGTGGACAGCACAGAGCTGCAGCAGTGGGAGGAGGATCTGCTCAGCCTGGGGGTAGAGGAGGAGCCACTAGCTCAGGGGCTTGGCCAGAGGCCGGGCACCAAGGTGACATCCTATATAGAGCAGATGCTCCCCAGGGAGGGTGTTGGAAAGAGCCTGGACTTCCCACACTGCCATGAGGAAAACAGTGCTATGGCTCACTTCCAGCGCTGCTGGGCAGCTGGTTCAGCATTCCCAGCACAGCCCCAGGCAGCGGGCACATGGGGAGGCCAGGGGGCTGTGGGCTCCGTGGGCTCCGTAGCCTCCGTTACCTCTGAGGGCAGCTTTGCCCAGCCAGAGCAGCAGGTCCCGTTTAACCCAGCCGGGCCGGTGGCAGGGACTGTGCTGGCTGTTCCCATCTCCAGCAGCAAATCCTCTGCAGACTTCAGCTGGCAAACCAAGCGTTTCAGGCAGAAGCTACCCCCTCTGGTCCTGTAGATAACACTCTTCCTACTGCTCAGAGCCAGCCTGGGTGCCAGCTGGTGGGCTCAAGCTGCTCACCCCCATTGCACTCAAACACGTTGGTGACTCTGTGGCACAATAAACTCCTCCAGGCAAACCCAGTCAGTTGCCCATCGGAGGCTTTGCTGGCCATAGTTCCAAAACAGCTGGAAGCTGCAGGAGCATACGTGGAGTCCCAGACTCTGCCAGGTGGCAGTCCTGAGAATTCCCCGGGGGCTGGGCTGTGGTGGCCACCCCCCTCCCAGTCTTTTCCTTGCCCTGTCCAGGGCTTGCATCAGTCCCTGTTCTCTGGGGATGGGAAGCTCGATGATGTGGAGGCTGCTCTCCCTGCACCCTTAGAAGCCAGAAGGCTGCCAGGGCATGGCGGCTTCCCCAAACAGCCCCTGGTAGCCCACATAGACCCCAGCTTTTCCTGGGAGGGGGAGCAGGCAGTGCTCCGAGAGGACAAGGGGTTCTCACAGCTGTGGCTCCCACAGGCTGGGGCAGCTCCTCAGAGGAGCCATGGGGCAGGGCCAGTGCACCACAGCGGACTCCTGCTGAACTCCAGCATGGATCCCAGCACCCACGAGATGGACTGCGTTGTGCTGTCCAAGTGCCACTATGGAAACAGCCTTTTTAGGCATGAGAGCAACTTCCTGAGGGATGCTGCTAAAGTATCCCTTCCCCAGCAGCCAGGCACTTTGCTTTGCCCTGCTGAGAACCACCCTGGAGCACCTTCCTCCTCACCGGGCTCGGTTTCAAGGTGCTCAGCAGCTCTCCCTGTGAAGGTGGGTGCAGGAGCACCCCTGTGCTCCGGGCAGGGTCCTGGCTGCCCATCAGTTCCCTTCTCAGCTGGGCAGCCCCTCGGTACCTGTGAGATCCAGGCTCAAGGTGAGGTGCGAGGGCTGCAGAACCTGAGGGGTGTCCGGCTCCTGTGGAGGTCTGCCAGGGGTGCAGCCACACCATCCTTTGTGGGCAGCCTGGTTTGGGGCTCCATGTGAACCAGGAGCCCTGTCTTGAAAAGCCACCAGCAGCTGTGAGCTCTTCTGGTACCCGCCAGGTGCGTCCCATGCTCCCTGGTCTCTCGGGATTTTGTCTTCCAGTGCTTTCAGGCAGTCTAAGATGAAGTGGTTTGGACTTTTTGTTCCATAAGAAGTCTTTCAGGGAGATGCAGCTGTGCCTCTGGGGAGGCTTGTGGGCTTCTGGGCTCCAAGGAAGAACATTGCTTGCTGGCACATCCGTGTGCTTGGGGCAGCCTCTTGCAGATGGAGCTGCTGCCTCAGAGGCAGGTAGCACTGAACTGCTGTTTCTCAACAAAACAGCGTGCTCTTCTCGTCTCCTGTGTTGGACCACCCTTGTCATGTTGCTGTTTAGTCCCCTGCATCATCTCTGCCAGCCTGAGCCTCTTTTCCTCCTGTGCTCTCCATCTCCTCCAGAGATCATCCAAATCCTTTGGAAAAGATGTTACCAAGCACTTCAAGAAGCTCAGCAGCATTGAAGGGTCTCAGTGAGAGGTGGAGTTGGTGGGAGTGGAGGCATCCTGGGGATTTGGGCTCTCCAGCAGCCTCCCAGGGGAGTTTGGGAGAGGTGGGTACCAGGCACTGTGACTTTTCTGGGATGCAGGGTGGGGAAGGTCCAGCCAAGCTCCCCTTGGGTTTGTCACTGGCTTGTCCTTGTTGTCCTCTTCTCTGCTCCACAGTGCCATGGGACAGAGAAGAGTGGGGCTTCCCCCTGTGGTTTTGCCAAAACAGTGAGAAGGAAAGGCAGGGAGGGATGCAGTGACCACTGGCTGCCTCTTCACTTCAGACCCACTTGGTGCCCTTCAAACCATTGTTCTGCAGCCCAGAACAACCACTTTGTTGAATTCTCTTCCTTTTCTAGATACGTAACCTAAGATTTGAATGAATTGGTTTTTCCCCACCATGAGAACAAAGTCTTGCAGATCCATCAGGGAAATCCACAAAAAAAAAGCAATGATTTTTTTTTTGGGGGGGGAGGGTGGGGATGATTTGAGACCACACTGACTTGCAACATTGGGTTAGAGAGGTCAGAGTTCTTGGGGACATTCACACCTTCCCCTCATGCACCCATCAGCCTGAGCATCACATCTGCCTCGCATACCAGTGTTAAGCATTTGCAGATCAAATTAAATCAGGCAATCAGCACAGGGCCAGCAGCAAGCCCACATGTCCCGGTGTAGAGTGGCCTCATCTCCCTGGGTCTCTTCCTTCATGCCCAGCCTTGCCTCCGCTCATGGGGCCTGGGAAAGGTCAAGCTCCTCTCTGCAGGCTGGGAGCAGAGCAATGCTGAAACATGCTGGACCACTCTAAGGTGGCTTCGAGGAGCACCTAGGTCGGGCAGGGAGTTGACTGGCCATGATCCAGATCCAAAAAGCGGCAGGATGGACTCTGCTCACTAGCCTCTCATGCTGGTGACTGTGAAACGCTGCTGGGGGCGTACCAGGGGCTCCCAGTGTTGCAAGAGGTGGGCCTTGGGTTGGGGACACTGTTGCTTGGGGCCGTGACAGACCTCCCTGTGCTCTGTCACTGGTGTCTGATCTCTTGTACCTCGTGGCTGTACAGATAAAGTCTGTTCTGGTGGCAGCATCTCATTTCTGCTCCATGATTTCTTTGTGCTGCTGGTGGCAGCTGGATGGTGCTGAGGGGAAAAGAGCTGTCCGGTGAAATGAACAGGGCTAATGCCTTTATTAAATGTTCAGCTCTTTATTAAAAAGATCAGCTGGGCAGGGGGCTCGACGCAGAGCTCGCCCCTGCAGTCGTAGCTTTCCCAGGCGGCCGAAAGGAAGGAGGCGTGCAGAGTCTGTCACTGAAGTCCAGAGCAGCAGCTGTCCCTTCTTCTTTCCTTGTAGCACACCGGTGGCCAGAGGGTGAGGAGGCGTGGCATGCAGAGTCTGTTGCTGAAGTCCAGAGCAACAGCTGTCCTCGCTCCTTCCATGGTGGCAGCACCAGGGCTCTCTGTCTCTGTCGCCCTGCTTCTCAGAGCCTAATACAGTCTTCTTTCTTAGGTGACAGCGGCGGGTAAAAGTCAATCAGGGGATGTGTTTCCCTCTTCCTCAGCTAGGGCATTCGTCTAGACTCCTCTACTGTGTTCAGTTTTTGATTTATAGTCCTTTTTATCTCCTAAAAATGCTCCCACGATCCTATGGGGTTTTTATTTGCATGTTAGTCCCAGAATGGCAGCGTGGAGGGGTGGGAGGCCAGTTATCTCCAGGTAGTTTAGAGAAAACAAACAGAGCAATTAGCTAATTAGCATTTCAATATCGGTACTTAGCTAGAGTTAGTAGTTTTTTTTAGTGTTGCCATGGGAACTAGGAAGGCCCTGCCCGCGTCTCTCAGGAACACGTGGAAACTGTTCATTACAAATCCCTCCTCTATTTCTTTGATCGGGCTTAAGCCCGCATCAACTTACAGTCTTTGGCTTTTGAGGGCTAACTTCTTTTGGCTTTTGTATGCTTTTACTCATGTCTGATGGTAATTCTCGTGGCCTTTAGAAACCAAGTAAGACTTAATAATATTCTAATTAAATTTTTTTTTCAGTTAACTCCTTTGGCTAAAGGACACTTAGTCTTATTAAACAATTACCAAGTACTTAAACCTTTACTATGGTACTTTAACTCAGAAACAGTTATTAACACCTTACTGTATATCAGCCTCTAGCAAGTCTTCTTTAAAGTTAATTTTAAGTCCTCTGGTTTCTTCATTACTGTCCATGCACAAGAGGAGGCGGGTAACACTGTTGGGTCTGGTCTGGCGTCTGGGGGTGGCACTGGTCCTTTAACTCTGGTGACGTGGGTCCAGCCTTTTTCTTGGGTCCGCACCGCAGTGTGTGTAGTGAGTAGTACCTGGAAAGGTCCTTCGAATTTGGGGGTTAATGGAGTGGTAGTGTTCCAGGACTTTATCAACACCCAATCCCCAGGACTGATGTTGTGGGCATTGGCGTCCAGAGGGGAAGTTTGGGAGAGATACCCCTTCTTTCGGAGGCCTTCTAGGGATTTTCCTATGACCTCTAAATATTTCTGAGTTGCTGCCTCCCCTTCCAGGTAAGCTGCTGTACTGAAAGGGGTGATTAAAAAAAAAGGGAGTCTAAACATTATTTCATAGGGAGAGACCCCTATGTCAGACTGAGGTCTGGTTCTGATGCGCAAGAGAGCGAGAGGTAAACACCTGAGCCAATTCATCTTTGTTTCTTCAATTAATTTAGTTAACACATTTTTAAGAGTTCTATTCATCCTTTTCACTCTTCTAGAGCTTTGAGGATGCCATGGGGTGTGCAATCTCCACCTTACCCCCAGGGCTTTTGTTACTTGATGTAAAGTTTGAGCGACAAAATGTGGACCTTGGTCCAAGTCAATGTCATTGACTAGCCCATATCGTGGTATGATGTTTTCTAAGATTATTCTTGCAACTTCCTGCGCAGTTTCCTTTTTGGTTGGGAAAGCCTCCACCCAGTGAGTGAGGTGATCCACGATCACTAGTAAATGTTTGTACTTTAATTTTCCCTTGCAGGGTCAACTTTTGGGCTTCTTTTATCAGGATAGCTGCTGCTGCTGCGATTACTTGCAGGCAAGTTGGCCATCCTCTGGCTACTGGGTCTAGTAGTTTTGAGAGGTAGGCTATTGGCTTTTTTTATCTTTCCCACTTAAATACATTCTATGGGCTTCTTTGAGCAACTCATTCATGTTCTTTTCTTGCCAGTCCTCTATCTTTTCTAGTTTTTGTCTAATATCGGGCCAGGATTTGGTGACAAACTAGACCTTTAAGAGGACTTGACCCTCTGGGCTATCTGGGTCTATATTTGAATACAACTGGAAATTTCGTTTTAGTCGGTTAAGCCAAATTGCCGGGGTCTCATCCTTCTCCTGAGTACCATCAAAGGCCAATTTCGTGTTGCTTCCCCTAGGGATACTCTTTCATCCCTCTTATCATGAGGGCCCTATAGTCTCTCATGTTTTGCCTACCTTCTTGTTGGCTGGGACTCCAGTTGGGGTCTACTAAGGGCATCCCCTGGTTCCCTGGGGGCCCCAGTCCACCCTCTCTTTCCCATATCTTCACCCCTGCCACTCGGATCATCTGGACCTCTCTCGGAGAGAACAATGCTTAGAATAGCTCAGGTCTCCCCAGGTACAAATACTCAGCCCTAGAAATTGGTCCAACTGGCTAGATATTCCAACAGGGTCTTCCACTAAATTTCTTAGCTCTTTCCCAAATCCCTGGACTTTGGAAGCTGCCAAAGGTGCATCCACAAACCTAACTCCCCCAGCTGCTCTACCCATAGGAACCCCTCTAAGGGGAAAGAGACCCTCCACCCTTGGTGCTTTGGATTGGGTGCTACAATACGGCCCTTTTTCTAAGACATCAGGCAGGGAAATAGTAGTGGAGACAGACACTGGAGGCCAGGGGGCATGCCAGGTGGCGAACCAACCCTGGGCAAGGGTGGCCTCAGCTCCCAAGTGGGAGGAGGCAAGGAAACTCCAGCTGGAGAAGGGGAAGAGGGAGCTGGGGAGATGGTTGAGGAAACTAAGGAAGGGACGATGAAACAGAGGTGGGAAAACGGGGGAAAGGAATCAGGGACTCAATAGGAGGGGCTGAAGGACCAACTGGGGAAACTGGAGCAGAAGGGGGCAGGCAATCGAGGGCGTCCCATTCCTTTATTTTTCTAGTCTCCCCCTCTCTATTCTCTTTGTCTTCCTCTCTATTTCTTTATAATTTGCATATTCTCAGTCTCATTATTTATAGAATTCTCCAGCCAGCAAGCTGCATAAGATAGTTGTTCTATATCAAGGTCCTCTCGGGTTTTTTAGGTGCTGGTTTAACTGATTACACATCCACTGATCTTGGGTTCCATACCACGGCCACTCTCCCTGTAATTCTAACTTCGGCCATACTTCTATACTGTAATGTATCATCTTACTCTTGTCGAGACCCTTCATGGTCTCCCGAGAATCCCATTAGTCTAACAGTTGCCCCAAGGGGCTGTTAGGGGGAATTCTCTTTGCTTTGGAAGGATTTGCTCCTTTACTATAACCTCTTCCCATTTTCAGGCCTCAAAACCAAAAAAAAAATATATATACCTTAAATGGTGCTTCTATCTAAAATGGAATATACTGACAGGCAGCTAAAGCTCATCAGGCCTCTCCCAACTTAGTCTTTTGAATCACTTGACTAAACTTAATCTCTTTTAACTAAATTCCCACTCTTGGTCCTACCCTCTTGGCACTTTACATTGTCTCTTGGCCAGGACAATCACTAGTCACACTTCCATCTATTGTCTTCTGTTCTTTTTCTCCTTGGCCTAAGTTTTGAACTTCTTGATGGACTTTCTAGGCTTGGACCCCTGCTAAGTCCCGCCCAAACTCTTACTTGGCCTTTTGCCTAACCTTCTTACTAGGCTTGGGAAGCTTGGTCTCCCTGCCGAGGTAAGGTCGAACGTCCTGCCGAGCCTTACACTCGAACTCCGGCCAAGCCCCCTTGCCTGACACTCCTACTAGGTTTGGGAAGCTTGGTCTCCCTGCCGAGGTAAGGTCGAACGTCCTGCCGAGCCTTACACTCGAACTCCGGCCAAGCCCCCTTGCCTGACTCTCCTGCTAGGCTTACCTTGCTTGCCTTCCTGCCTTTCTGCTTACTTGGGTTCATGCCTGCTCTGACAGAGACATCCTGCCCTGCCTTCCAGAGACATTCCCCTACCTGCTATGCCGGGGACCTCCGTCCATGCCTGCCATGGACATCCTACCTGCCCTGTTATCCTGTCCTGCCTGGTGGGGACATACCTTCTGCCTGGTGGGGACATACCTTCTGCCTGGCGGGGACACGCCCCCTGCCCGGTGGGGACGTGCCCTCTGCCTGCCGGGGACATGCCACTCCTGCCTGCTAGGACATCCTGCCCTACCTGCCAGGGACATCCCACCTGCCATCCTATCCCATCCTGCCTGCCAGGGACATGCCCTCTAGGACCTCCACATCCCACCTGCCCTGCTGGGGGCATTCCCCTTGCCCTGATTGCCAGGGACTTACTTTGCCCCTAGGGGACCTCCACACGCTCGGAGGAGGGCCTGCTTTACTTCTAAGGAGATGCCTTAGTCGCTCCTGCATTCCACTCGCTTCCCCCCGTTCCCGGCCAGCCCCTTCGCAGGAGTCTGGAAACACGGTACTAGCGGGTCCCTCTCACTTCGGGGGTCCGAGCTGCCGGCCCCCGTCTCACTCACTTACTCATTCGCTCGTCTCCCGGTTTTTCTTACCAATCCGACGCTCCTCTGTGTTGCTCGTCTCACACTGATCCTAGGGTCCGAAGGTAGCCAGTGACTCCCAAGGGTCCCTCGAAGCAGGTGGTCGAGCTGTCCAGCTGTCCGGGGGTCCTCTTTGGGCGTGGCTATCCCGGACGAGCCGGCAATTGAAATGAACAGGGCTAATGCCTTTATTAAATGTTCAGCTCTTTATTAAAAAGATCAGCTGGGCAGGGGGCTCGACGCAGAGCTCGCCCCCGCAGTCGTAGCTTTTCCCAGGTGGCCGAAAGGAAGGAGGCATGCAGAGTCTGTCACTGAAGTCCAGAGCAGCAGCTGTCCCTTCTTCTTTCCTTGTAGCACACCGGTGGCCAGAGGGTGAGGAGGCGTGGCATGCAGAGTCTGTTGCTGAAGTCCAGAATAACAGTTGTCCCCGCTTCTTCCGTGGTGGCAGCACCAGGGCTCTCTCTCTGCCTTTCTCTCTCCCTGCTTCTCACAGCCTAACCTAGTCTATTCTTTCTTAGGTGATGGCGACGGGTAAAAGTCAATCAGGGGATGTGTTTCCCTCTTCCTCAGCTAGGGCATTCGTCTAGACTCCTCTACTGTGTTCAGTTTTTGATTTATAGTCCTTTTTATCTCCTAAAAATACTCCCATGATTCTAAGGGGTTTTTATTTGCATGTTAGTCCCAGAATGGCAGCGTGGAGGGGTGGGAGGCCAGTTATCTCCAGGTAGTTTAGAGAAAACAAACAGAGCAATTAGCTAATTAGCATTTCAATATCGGTACTTAGCTAGAGTTAGTAGTTTTTTTAGTGTTGCCATGGGAACTAGGAAGGCCCTGCCCGTGTCTCTCGGGAACATGTGGAAACTGTTCATTACAGCAGGTGCTTGGGTTGTTCTCTGCAGCTCCAGGTGGATGCCAATGCTGCTCTTCACAGCCTTCTTCCTGCCCCTCTGCCAAGTGCAATGGGCCTTCAAGGACTGAAAGGGGCACAGAGAGCCAAAGGGGGACGCTTGCAGCTGCCTCACTGGGAGCTCCCTGGGGAAGCACTTTCCTTGAGAAGCAAGCCCCTTTCTTCCAAAGGTGTTTCCTTAAATGTGCAGCTTTTCTGGGGAACACCAACACACCCTTTAAGAAACGCTGGCAAGGCTGAAGGAGTTCAGGTCCTTTCAGGACAGGCACTCCAGCTCTAGCTCGTATTCCCCCAAGTGCGTTTCCAGGTGGAGGTTCAGAGGTGCAGCCCCCGGCCCTCTACCAACACAAGCTGCCCGCTGCCTCTTCACCTGCCTCAACACCTGCCTGCGTTCATGGCACCAAAGCCAGGCTGTTCCCGGCCACAGACCAGAGCCCTGTTCCCGCAGGACGCTCTTGCCAGCACCTTCCAGGACTCTCCGCTCTGCACGCAGCGCTTTTCATGCCTGCTCCCAACAGGCTTTGGAAGGCAGAGCACAACCTGGCTGCCTCTGCCAGCAGCACACCCCAAACACAGGCGGAGGAAGAAGCAGCAGGGGCTGTTTTGCGGCCATGCCCAAGAGAAACGGGAAGGGTGCCCTCCCTGTGGGCTCACTTGGTTGGCTTTCTGACTGGCTCTGAGCCTGGGGTTGCCATTCCTCACCTGTGGGGACCAGAACCACACCCGGGATCCCGGCACTGCCTGACAGCGCTCCGGGCACTGGCACGGTCGCGCGTCCGAGTCTCGGGCCCCGCGCTGCTGCTTCTTTTGCTCTTAGGCACACCCAAATCCCACTGTTAAGCCTGGATGGTTGCTGGTTCTGTCCTCTTCCTCATCCTGTGCAGGGATGGAGCACTGCTGAGCTTTCAAGAAGCTGCTCTTGAAAACTTCCAGCATTCCAAGCTCCTTTGACCTCCGTGGATGCTTGCCATGGAATCCCTCACAGCTGGGTTCATCCTCAGGTTGGCTCTTCCAAATTCCAGGGGCTCCAGGGTGCTCAGCAAGATCTGCAACTCCACTGTGGTGGTGCGTGGCTACGCAAACGGAGCAGAAAGCTTTGTGAATTTGGAGTTTGGATTTTCTGTTTCCTAAACCTAAAGTTGGAATTTCTATTCTGTACTTTTACGTGTATTTACCATTTCCCCTGAAGCTATTCCCATGGATTTTACCTGTAATGTATTCATACTGGACATTGCTCTATTGGTTTCACCTTATCTCTCACTTTCCCCTATAAAAACAGTAAACCAACCCCAGACCGGGGTCACTTGTATGTGCGGCGTTCGAGCAAATACAACCTACTTCGGACTGCGCAACAAGTGTCCAATCTCTTGAGTCTCTTTATCCCGGTCAGGGACGCGCTCTTGAAACAGCTCTGTCTGTATCAAATGAACCCCAAAGTTGGTTGTTGCTTCTCTCTGACTGCTCCCGGCAGCGCCTGGCCAACGCCCCTGGAAAAAGGAGCCGGGCGGAAACAAGGAAGTCGGATAGAGAAAGCGACAAGTGTCGCCACAATGTGTGGCTCTGATACAGCAGCTGTTTTTAGGGCATGGCAGATAGCGCTCCGGTTTGGGGCTTTTCCAGATGCTGTTTTCCACAGCCGTCACCGCGGGAGACACAGCCGCTGACGCCGCCACTGCTGAGCCGTCAGCGCCAGAGTCTGCCCGGTGGGAAAAAGCCCTTGGACCACGGCATCTGTGAAGGGGTTCTCGCCCCCTTTCATGCAGCTCCGCAGCTCTATCGCTGCTGAGAAACTGTTCCGGTTTCTGTCCGCTTCCGTTTTCAGCAGGGAGTAGACGCAACTTCCGCACACCCTGAAAGACGGCTTCAGACCAGGAACCGCTGCTGTTTTTTGTTTTCTAAGAATCGGCGGTGTGGTAAGTTTCAGTTCTAGCATGGGAAGGACCCGGCTAGGGAAATCTTACTTGGTAGAGGCACCCCTGTCCCTGTGGAGGGAAAGGGCATGTGGGTGCGCAGCGTGCGGGGTGCCGCCATCGGTTTTTAGACCTTTTCAGGTTTTTTTCTTTGTTTTTTTCTGGCAGCAGGTGGGTGAGGCTTGCTGGTGGGCAGAATGGGTGGGAAATTGTCCACACAGCAGAAAGAGATTTATAACCAAGTAAAAGGAACCCTGACAGAGTCAGGAGAAAGTTTTTCTAAGAGTTTTGTGAAAAAGTTTATTAAGTGGTTGGTTTTAAGATTTCCAAACGTCTCAGCTCAGGATGTGAGGGAAAAGGGTTTTTGGAAGCGGGTTGGCTTCCAAAACACCTTGTGGGTGAGGGGGATTGGAACCAATCCCAAAAGCAAGCAGCCGAGATTCCAAAGCCAGTGTTAGATCTCACAAAAGACGCAGCAGAACAAGCATTTCTTAGTATGCCCTCAAAGGAACCTATAATACCTTATATCGCACTCAAGCAATCTGTTTCAGAGCCATTCATGGATTTTGTTGATTGAGTGAGAGACACGGTCGAGAAAAAGGTGGAAGGGCAAGAAGCACAAGACGAAATCATGTTAGAAATTATTACCACAAATACAAATGAGGCCTGTCGGCGAGTCATCATGGCTCTTCCAGCGTCTCCTCCTCCAACGCTGGATCGGCTCATCAAGGAGTGCACAAGAAAAGCCACCCTGATGGCAGAGGACTTGGTGAAAAATCCTCAGGAAAAAGTGGTTGCTCTGACATCAGCAACCCCAAAAACTCCAACATCGAGTTCTCCTCCTCCCAAACGCAGGTGTTTTTACTGCAATGAGGAAGGCCATCTCATCAGCCAGTGCCCCTTTCGGGGGACAGCACTTCCTCACGGGGGGAGGGAGGTGGAGGGAGAATTCTCCAACCAGAAAAAAAACTAATTGGGGAGCGCGGATCCACCCCGCATGATGATACAAATGGGGTGGGTCAGGGGGTTGTTGGAGACCCCACAGATGACGCAGTTGCGTCAAACAGGAAACGCCGCATGGGAGGAAGAGAACCATAATTCCTGTTTTTCCTTTATACTGGCAGAACCTTTTATAGTTAGTTTACCCTGTTGTATGATTTCATTTTTCTTTCAGACTAGCAGGATGTCAGTTTCTACGTTCCTGCTCCCCGTTTGGCTCCAGAAAATGACCTTCTACCTGTCCACAGGGGACGCGTGGATCGTCCCTCAGACACGGAAAAATGTGTGGGTCACCCTTGCCCAAGCCTTGAAACAAGAACACCTGTGTTTAGCTTCTGCCTCAGCAGAAAATCCAATGTCCATATGCCTGGTAGGGATTCCGAGTAAGGGGCAAGAATTTCCAAAGTCCTTGATCCATTTGCAAACAGAGTTAAATGAAAACAATCCACCTAATATCTGGGCAGAGTTCTACAGGCACCAGGGAGTCGTAGAACATGTTAAAATACCTGTTCAGAATCCCCTGCTCCTGTGGCAAAAGTTTGCTCTAGACCTGCCCGCTGCTGATGGGGAGCCCCAGGAATTAGAACTACTGGGCTCCACAAAAGCTGAATTTTGCGTTCAATTTAATTTTTCACCAGATAAAGAAATAAACCTATATGCAGAGGTCAGACAATACAAGATAGAATTCAGAGCAGGCCAATGGTGCACAGCTGTTGCTGTTTTGGAGATCCCTAGCACCGCAGATTTCTATCCCCACAAGCTGGAAAAAGGAATGTTTTTCATCTGTGGGGATAGAGCATATCCAGGAATCCCTTCTCATCTTATTGGAGGTCCATGCACTCTGGGGCATCTTTCCCTTGCTTCCCCCAACATGACTCAAATTCCAATTGGGCAAGCAAAAAGTGAAACAAAAATTACTAAACGGAGTGCAAGTCAATTTGATGAACACTGTGACGCCGAAATTTACCATTGAGCAGAATCAAAAAGGGTTGCCGTCTCTGTGTTTTTACCATGGGTAGCGGCAGCCAAAGCATTGAGTGAATTAGGCAATTTAGAATGCTGGGTGACAAAGCAGGCAAGTTTGACATCGGCAGCTTTGAGTGATCTCCTGGCAGGCGAGGAAATTACCAGGAAGACTACCCTGCAAAACAGGGCAGCTATGGATTTCCTGCTGTTGGCACATGGGCATGGATGCAAAGAATTTGAGGGATTGTGTTGCTTTGATTTGTCATCAAAAGGCCAAAGTGTTCAATCATCCATCCGGGAAATGAGAAACCTCATTGGGAACGTGAAGCAGGAGAATGAGGACTGGGTCAAGGGCATGTTTAAAGGCTGGGATCTCTCTGGGTGGGTGTTGTCCCTTCTTAAGGACATTTGTTATTTTGTAGTTGCAATTTTTTTAGTTCTGCTATCATTTGGGATTCTTAAGCGAATCATTTCTAGCATTGCTTCCTCCAAGTTTGCAGCCTCCGCACCTGTCGTTGCTGCTGCCACCATGGGAAGAGAATGGTGGGAGAATGGCAAACAGGTAGGCACTGCAGTTTAATAGCTGCAGTTTCTCCTTCCCCCAAAGCTCTGTTCATTTTATTAAACAAAAAAGAGGGAGATGTGGTGGTGCGTGGCTACACAAATGGAGCAGAAAGCTTTGTGAATTTGGAGATTGGACTTTCTGTTTCCTAAACCTAAAGTTGGAGTTTCTATTCTGTATTTTTACGTGTATTTACCATTCCCCCTGAAGCTATTCCCATTGGATTTTACCTGTAATGTATTCATAATGGGCATTGCTCTATTGGTTTCACCTTATCTCTCACTTTCCCCTATAAAAACAGTAAACCAACCCCAGACCGGGGTCACTTGTATGTGCGGCGTTCGAGCAAATACAACCTACTTCGGACTGCACAACAAGTGTCCAATCTCTTGAGTCTCTTTATCCCGGTCATGGACGCGCTCTTGAAATAGCTCTGCCTGTATCAAACGAACCCCAAAGTTGGTTGTTGCTTCTCTCTGACCGCTCCCGGAAGCGCCTGGCCAGCGTCCTGGGAAAAGAGAGCCAGGCGGAAACAAGGAAGTCGGAGAGAGAAAGTGACACTGCTCTTGTGACTTTCTAAATACAATCCAAATTATTCATTTGCTGTTATTTTAATTCAGCTGAGAAGAGTTTGGCCATTTCTCCCTTGGGTTGTGCTGTCAGATGGTTGCTGATCAGTTATCCAAGGTATGCTTGGTAGAAAATAGAGAAAGAACCCTTCCCATTGCCGTGGTTTCCACTTCTAATTCCTGTTTCAAGTGCAAAGTGTGAGAGACCAGTAGGAGAAGTAGATCAGATAATCAGAGACAAGGAAGCTTTGGAGAGGGTGGGAGTACTTTTACTGTATCTAGCACGAGGTGCAACCATTCAACACTGGTTTTGATTGCATGATCTGATACAAAATTATTGTGATGTGGTGTTAGACCTTGCGCAGTTTTCATTATAAGTAGATAAACTTTAGGCATAAAACCCTTGAACCTCTAATTCTTGCAACTATGAACTGAGATACACAGCTAAGTTGCAGTTCATAATATTGCTATGACTATTGAGCCACGGACTCAAAGTACCTGAGATTGCTGCAAATGCCTCTTTATGTTGCCTAAAATAGGAACAAATGCAACATAATTCAAATATTGTGACAGATCTTGAACTGCCTTTGGTAGCAGCAGCATAATAAATGTAAAAGTTAAACAGACTGTCAAGTCTGCAGTAGGATAAATGACTTCTGTGGGTCCCTTCCCACTCAAAATATTCTATGATTCAGAAATAAAAACAAGTATTTTCTTTTGCAATGAGGTTCAGACACAGCTCAAGGAATCACTGCTGCTTACCCACAACTTTACTGTTGACAATTGTGCGAATCGGAGCAGTTCCAGACACTGCAGGATGGTGAGTGGCAGAGCTGGGCCACAGGGCTGATGGCTGCAGCCAGCTTGGCTCCATCCCATCCCATCCCATCCCATCCCATCCCATCCCATCCCATCCCATCCCATCCCATCCCATCCCATCCCATCCACTGGGGACAGGCCCATGGACAGGACGGAGGAGGGGCCGGGCAGACACCCCGCCGTGGCCGTGCTCCATCCCCTGGGGCATCCCGGGGCTCTCCCTGCCTGGGGAGTGCAGGGCTGGGCTGTGTTCTCCGGCCTCTCCCGCAGCCCCTCAGCTCTGGCTGCGCTTGCTCTTTGCCAGATGCAGCCCTGGACCGGACACAAGAGCAGGAACCCGCCCGTGGCCGCTTCCGCAAAAGCCTGAAGGTACCAGCAGCCATCCCCAACTGGGCTGGGCCTGCTGTCACTGCTCAGCCCAGCACCACGCTTGGAGCACTCCATGGAACATCCCGGGCTTCCCTGGCCTTTCTTCTCCTGCAGATGTTCCGGCAGTTCCTGCGCATTCAGCGTAGAAAGACCGGCAGCACATCAGCTGCGGGCGCAGCCGAGCCTGACTCGGGGCTGACCGGGCTCCAGGCAGAGCCCGATGGCAGCCCAGATTCGGCTGAGCGCTCAGAAGACGCTGAGACCTCAGAGACTGAAACCTGGGCAAAGGCTCATCTCATGTCTATGACTGAGGACGTGGCCATCACAAACACCAAAACCAGAGAGACTCAGGGCCTTACAAATACTGACACCATGCCTGCTCCAACTATGATTCATGCTCCCACTATGGATTTTTTCGAGGAGAGTGCTGTTCCTTCTCACCAGCAGCAGCAGGTAAGCAGCCTGGGTCCACACCTGGAGGCCTCCCAGGATGGTGTGTCCCCTCAAGCCATGGTCTCTGGGCCCCCTCAGCCTTTGAGGCCAGCACAGTGTGGTGGGAACAGAAGCACTTCTTGGGGGAAGCTGGGGAAGTTGTTCCTTTGGACAGCGCTCCAAGTCTCCCCCATGCCTCCTCCAGGTGCCAGCCAAGGTGAAGAACATCCACCAGAGTCTCATGTCCCACGTCTCTGTGGATGCCAGGCTGCAAACGGACATTGTGAGGCTGGCAGAAGAACACCCTGCTGACGTGGTGCTGACCCTCCTGCGCTGTGCCCCAACGTGTGACAGGTACGGGGCCCACGAGCCTTGAGAGCTCAGGGCTCAGCAGCCTTTAGGGCCCGTGGCCCTGCACAGCCTGTCCAATGGTCTCTGCCAGACAGGCAGAGAGGCCCAGGACCCTCGGGCCCCTCTGTTTCCTGAGCCTGCTGCCAATGCTCCCCCCCTGCCCTTCAGGGCACCAGGCCTCTGTCACCTGGGCCCCCACAGCTGCACAGGGCATGGTGCTGTGACTGAGATGCCCCTGACACAGAGCTGCCATCCCACAGAGCTGCTGCAAAGATGTGGAGAGCCATAGGCTCATCGGGACCAGCACTGGAGAAAGCGCTGCCAACACTGCTCTGTGTGATGGAGGACTGGCCTCTGCACAGAATGTGCACCTCCGATGGGGACAACAAGGACCTTTTTGCCCTGGCTGTGAGTTTCTGGGCCTTTGCTCAGCCCCAGGTCACCTCTCCAGCAGCTCACCATCCTCTCCACGCCTCAGGCGCTGGGCTGAAACCTGGCCTAGGGGCAGGCTCAGGGGGCACCAGGCCCGCTGCTCCCCCTGCCTCTGCCCTTGGGCCCTGCCCCATGGACACCTCGGCACTGAGCGCTGCCTTGGGCTGCTTCTTTTGCAGGCAACTCTGGTGATCTGGCTGATTGTCCAAGTGCCTGAGTGCCACGAGACCATCGTCCTTTATTCCTCCCGCCTGTTTGTGGCTCTGCTCTCCCATGTTGTCATCACCACACAGCAGATGCCACCAGAGGAAGTTGATAACTTCTGGAGAGCATGCGGGGAGGAACGCCGCCTTCCCAGCAAGCCCAACAGGTCCCAGTCCTCCTGTCCTTCCCGTGCCCTTGTGGCCAGCGCCAGTGCTCCCAGTGTGACCTGGGCTTTGCTCTGCACACAGGTTTGCAGTGCAGGCCATGAAGGATCTGCTCTGCCGACTGCAGTGTGACCATGTGGTGGTGGCTATGGAGCGCAAGGGTGGCTGGGACATGATGCTGTGTGCTCACACCCAGCACTATGCCGTGGGTCTGCTGGCCAGGTGAGACCCCCTTCTGCCCACTGCCCCCAGCATTTGTGCCCTGTGCCCCACACAGTCCCTGTGCTCATGGGCCAGTGGGCCTCGTCAGCGGGAGACGGCCAAGGAGACTGGAAAAGGCTGGGAGAGGAGGGTGCCCAGAAGGGGCTGCCTCTCCAAGCGCTCACATCCCCTCCAGGGATGCTGGGGAAAGACCAGAGCTCTGTGAGTCAGTGCTGGGAGAGCTTTGGTCTCCCCACCTCAGGGCCTTGGTGTCTTTTTCCCCCCTGCCAGGAAGATGCTCCGTGTTTTGATCCCTTTGTGTTCTCGCATCGCACTCCACTTGCTCCGGCAGCTCAGCAGGGAGGAGCCGTGCTGGGATCTGCCCTTCCTGGCATTCCTTGTGGAGGTGAGCCTGTTGGCCAGCGCTGCCTCGCTGAGCTGCCTCCCAGCTCTCTGCCCTCTCGTAGCCACAGCTGCCAGGACAGTGCCCACGCCCTGTGCTGCTGCCTGGGCCCAGCCCTGTGCGCTTCTGGGCTCCTGCCGGCCGGGTCCCCTGTCACTGCCCTGTGCCTTTCAGGTCCTCGAGCGCCTGGACATGAGTAAATGTGGTGGCAGCGTCCTGAAGATCATGTCAAGGTACCTCCGGAGTGAATGCAGTCAGAGGCGTCGCCTGGCGCTCAGAGGCCTCGTGGTGCCCAGCAAGGATCCCTCGATGGTGAGAAGGGGGCAGCGGCTGAAGCTGCGCCGGGCAAAGCAGCCCCTTGGGCTGGCAGGGCTTCAGGAGCTGAGGCAACTGCTCCCAGCTCTCCTGCCTCACCTGCCCCAGTGCTTTGGGACAGGCCTTTGGCCTGTGGGCCCTGCAGCAGCAGGGTGGGGTTGCAGTGCCAGGGCGCTGCTGGCCGTGCAGCCGTCCATGGCTTCCCAGCACAGCCTTGTGTTCCACCCAGGCCAGAAGAATGTGTAGCGTGTCTCAAAGCCTTCTGCAGCTGCTGGGGGATGAAGATAGAGAGGTGGTCAGCATGAGCCTCCACGTGTTCACCAATGTGCTCCAGCACAAAGACATCCTGGTATCCAGCACCACCGCCCCAAAGCTGGCTGAGGCTCTCCTGCTGCTCTTTGACCACGTAAGGTTCTGCATCCTGAGCCACAGGCATCGGGTGCTTCCCAGAAACTTTGTGCTGTCTGGATTTTCAGGCCTTTGCCTAGGTGGGCCTGGAGTAGCTGGTGTAGGTCTTTTCCTTTCCTCTAGGACAACAGCCATGTGCAGTTGCTCTCCATTCAACTCTTCTGTAAGGTGATGGACTTGGTAGTGGATGAGGGAAAAAAGCCCCTGGAGACAATTGTGAACAAGAGCCTGGACACACTTTTCATCTACTGTCATGATGAGAACTGGCACGTGGCAAAGGTGAGCATTTCTATGATGCTGGGAGGGGGCTCGGCTGCCTCCTGCCCTGGTGCCTGGCGGGCTGCAGCCTCCTCCAGGCCTTGGCACAGGGACAAAGGTCTTGTGCCCTGGGCTGTGGGGCCATCTCGGGGTCTCTGCTGCTCTCCAGGCCTCTCGGGAAACGCTGCATTGTGCGGCCAAGTTCCTGAACAGGAGGGATCTCGAACAGCTGCTGGAGAAGGAGAATCTGTGGAAGTTTGCTGAGGTCCTGGTAAGGACGGCCTGGAAGGCCCAGGCTCAGCCTGGAGAAGCCCCATGGGCACAATGCTCAGTGTGTGGGCTGGCAGCTGTGCCCCTGCCCGCTGCTGCAGCCAGAGGCCGCGCGGGCTCTTCTCCAGGCTCCCGTGGGCCCCAGCCGGGTGCCGATGGAGCCCCGGCCCGGCGGGGCTGCGGGGTGGCACCGCGGCTCCCCGGGCAGCAGCCGGCCCTCTGCCCCCTCCAGAGCCCGGCGCCAGCGGCTGCTGGCCGGGCCTCAGGGCTGTGCGGGCAGGGGAGGCCGGGGCCGGGCGCAGGGAGCGCCCGGCCCAGGGGCCGAGCCCGCGCCAACCCTTCCCTCCTGCCGCTCTCTCCAGCTGGCAGAGGACAGGAGCCGAGCGGCCGAGCACCTGCGCCGGGCCCGGCCCTACCTGCAGAGCCCACAGGGGCCCCTGCGAGAGGCGGCCGTCCGGTTCATGGGTGAGCCAGGAGCCCGGGCTCCCTCCCCGCCCCGCCGCAGCTCGGCCCCAGCCCCGCCTGCTGCCCCGGCAGCGCCATCCGGGTCCGGCGCCGTGGAGCCCCGCCTGGCCTGGGCGCTGCTGCCGCCCTCCGGCAGCCGTGCCCTTGGGCGGCAGCGTGCGGCAAGGGCCCGGGCTGAGCCCTGCCGGGCCACGAGGCCCTGTGGCCACAGGGCTGGCAGCGCCGCTGGCAGGGAGCTGTGCCGCTGGGCCATGACAGGCTCTGTGTTCGCAGGGATGGCCGGGCGCAGCTCGAGGGGGCAGCAGGGAGAGCTCCAGCTGATCTGCAATGGTGAGTGAGGGCAGCGGGCTGACAGCGGGGGCTGGCGGGGGCAGCTGCGAGCCCTGCCCCGGCTGCAGTGGGCTCTGCTCCCGGTGCGCACCAGGGCTGCTGTGGGCAGAGCACACAGAGATTTCAGGCACACGTCGGGGAGTCGTGGCAAGTACCTCCCGGCTGATTCCAATGTCTCCTACTCCCTTCTGGGTGGGATTGGCCCTGTTCAGAAGGACTCCTAGCATTCCCACAGATCCGGGATCTCACCATGTCTCTGTTGCTGTCTCTTCCAGCCCTTCAAGCCCAGAGGCGGGATGCCAGCCCGTCATGCTCTAACCTGGAAAATCAAGCCCAGTTTCCCCAAAGAGCTAAAGAATTAGGCACACCTTCTGGATCCAGTGAACCAGTGTCCCAAGAACACACCCGGAGACATTGAAGAGGACATCACCTCTCAGTGCTGCTGGAAATCCTGGCATAGCTGATGCTGGGCACAGTTCTCGTGGCTTCAGCACTCTCCCTGCCTGTAGATAGCTCCCTCCCTCTAGATAGCTCCCTTCCTCCAGCCCCCAGACACTGCCCATCACCTTTTTTTCTCTCCACATGTCCTCCCTTTTGATAGCTCTGCCTCACCAGCCCTCAGCCTATCCATCACCTTTTCTTCCCCTCCACTCTCCCTCCCTGTTGACAGCTCCCTACCTCCAGCCCTCAGACCCTGCCCATCCCCCTTTTCCCTCCCATCTCATCTCTTTGTTTCATCTTCCATATAATAAACGGTTTGGCTTCTTCACTTTGCCTGCATCTCTGTGGAGATGAAGCGACGCAAATCCTGAGCCCAGGGACACACAGGCCCCTGCTGCCGTTCTCTTCCACACCGTGTTTTGGTGTTTTGTGCACACACACAGAGCAACGGGGACAGATCAGGCTGGAAAGGTGCCTGTGCTGAAGGTGCAGTTCCACAACACTGGAGTTGCAGATCTTGCTGAGCACCCTGGAGCCCCTGGAATTTGGAAGAGCCAACCTGAGGATGAACCCAGCTGTGAGGGATTCCATGGTAAGCATCCACGGAGGTCAAAGGAGCATGGAATGCTGGAAGTTTTCAAGAATAGATTCCTAAAGCTCAGCAGTGCTCCATCCCTGCACAGGATGAGGAAGAGGACAGAACCAGCAACCATCCAGGCTTAACAGTGGGATTTGGGTGTGCCTAAGAGCAAATGCAGCAGCAGCGCGGCGCCCGGGACTCGGACGCGCGACCGTGCCAGTGCCCGGAGCGCTGTCAGGCAGTGCCGGGATCCCGGGTGTGGTTCTGGTCCCCACAGGTGAGGAATGGCAGCCCCAGGCTCAGAGCCAGTCAGAAAGCCAACCAAGTGAGCCCACAGGGAGGGCACCCTTCCCGTTTCTCTTGGGCATGGCCGCAAAACAGCCCCTGCTGCTTCTTCCTCCGCCTGTGTTTGGGGTGTGCTGCTGGCAGAGGCAGCCAGGTTGTGCTCTGCCTTCCAAAGCCTGTTGGGAGCAGGCATGAAAAGCGCTGCGTGCAGAGCGGAGAGTCCTGGAAGGTGCTGGCAAGAGCGTCCTGCGGGAACAGGGCTCTGATCTGTGGCCGGGAACAGCCTGGTTTTGGTGCCATGAACGCAGGCAGGTGTTGAGGCAGGTGAAGAGGCAGCGGGCAGCTTGTGTTGGTAGAGGGCCGGGGGCTGCACCTCTGAACCTCCACCTGGAAACGCACTTGGGGGAATACGAGCTAGAGCTGGAGTGCCTGTCCTGAAAGGACCTGAACTCCTTCAGCCTTGCCAGCGTTTCTTAAGGCTGTGTTGGTGTTCCCCGGAAAAGCTGCGCATTTAGGGAAACGCCTTTGGAGGAAGGGGGCTTGCTTCTCAAGGAAAGTGCTTCCCCAGGGAGCTCCCAGTGAGGCAGCTGCAAGTGTCCCCCTTTGGCTCTCTGTGCTCCTTTCAGTCCTTGAAGGCTCATTGCACTTGGCAGAGGGGCAGGAAGAAGGCTGTGAAGAGCAGCTTTGGCATCCACCTGGAGCTGCAGAGAACAACCCAAGCACCTGCAGCAGGATGTGTTACCCCCCTTTGAACAGAGGTGTGAGCAGAACCATCTCTGTCCTGCTGTGAGCAGCAAAGCTCTCTCTGGGAGCTGTGAATTCAAGGGCCTTTACACACTCACATTTCACATCTTCCCTGGCTGCTGTTGTCCCAGACTGGAAAAAGCAAGATGTATTCTATTTGCCATCTGTAAGGCAAATTGTCTTGTGTTGTCTTGTGTTAAGTGGGCACTTGTTCCTTATCTCTTCCACAATCAATCCTTCCTTATGGGGAGACATCTGCTGATAAGGGGCCATTGAGTGTCACTGCATGACTGATAAGAACTCTAACTTCCCATTGGGAGAGGCTCTGGCCAGAGGGAGGAGCCAAGCATTCCTACCTGCAAATATAGGCTTGAAATTCTGGCCCAGGAGCACAGCTTTTTTGCGCTGGATTTTCCCAGAGGAACAGCTGCCTCTTCCACTGCCTCTTCAGAGGAAGACTGCACCCTTTTCTACAAGATCACTACTCCAACAGAACCACACCTGACACTCCAGGAGGACTGCAGCCACAATTCCAATTGCACTGCAACCAACAACCTGACCAACAAGGTGTCAGGTTGTATTCTGACTCTGTCCCTGTTGTTTTAGTTCACTGCACTGTTTATTTTGTCTTTTAATTTCTTCCCTAATAAAGAACTGTTATTCCTGCTCCCATATTTTTGCCCAAGAGCCCCCCTTAATTTCAAACTTCTAACAATTCAGAGGGAAGAGGTCTACAATTTCCATTTCAGGGGAGGCTCCCACCTTCCTTAGCAGACACCTGTCTTTCCAAACCAAGACAGCTGTGTTTCGACTCTCGGCAATACGCATTTGCCTCCTGCTTGGTGGGAGCTGCTGTGGCCCAGGGCCAGCCCAGAGCTGGGCTGGGTGGGCCAGGCAGCGTGGAGAGTCTTGTCTGATCTTGGTGTGCTCCTGGCCTCAGAAAGGCTTGGAAGGTTTGCCTCCCCAAGTGTCCTGCTCATTGGCTCTCCCTGTGCATCTTGGAGAGCACAAGGTAGGCATTTCTGGCAGCTGGGCATCAGCAGGCCTTAAAATGGGGGCGTGTTGTGGAGCGAGCCCAGCTGAGATACCCTGAGAGGAGCCCAGTGCTCCTTGCTCCTCTCTGCTGACACGGGAGCGTCTGTCTGCTTTCGGGACGGCCCTGGCTGTGTCAGGGGTGCTACGTGGACACGAGACAGCCGGTCCTGTCCCGCTGGGTCCCAGCAGTGCCTGGCAGCAGTCCTGCATCCACGTCAGGATGCTGGCCCAGAGAGGCCCTGGAAGCTGAGGCAGCTGACTTTAAGCTTTTGCAGATACACGCAGGGGATGGCCAACAGTGTTCCCTCAGGATACTGCAGTCCTGAGGGGCCTCCCCAGAGCTGCCTGATGCCGCCCACTCCTTGCGGCACCAGACGCTTTCCTCTGGAATGTTCTACCTCCCCCGAGAGGGAAGAGGGAGCTGGAGAAAGAGCTTGCCAGGCTGCTCTCCATCCTTTCCCAGCAGCCCTGGCTGAGTGGAGAAGTCCGAGCTGAGCGCAGATGTGCCAATGGAGCAGCCGTGCACAGGAAGGCTCGGTGGGAAGGATGAGCCAGGATCCATAGGCCTGGCAGCCTGAGCTTGCTGCCAGGGAAGGCGTTGGAGCGGATGCTCCCGAGTGCCATCCCACAGCACGTGCAGGGAACCAGGGGGTCTGCTGGAGGGTGGGAAAGCTCTGCGGAGGGGTGGGGACAGCTGGGGCTCCTGGTGGGCTGTTGAGGGCTTCTCTGCGGGTGTTTGCAGGGGGTTGGTGTTGGGGAGCGTGTTGGGGAAGGAGTTGTCTGCAAGGTGAGAGGTCTAGGCTGGAATTTGAGTCAGCTTGAAGGCAGCATCTGTGGTTTGGCACAGCTTTGCTTATGGAGGCCAGAAGGAATATCTGTGACTATTTCTCTTCATGGTCCTGATTCTCCTGCAGGGAACAAGATGGGAGAGCTGTACTTTATTGGCCACTTAGATATCTGTACTGGGGGAGGACGAGCCCTTTGTCCATCTACTCATTTGTCTGGGCTACTTTTGTACCACTGAGTGGACTTTCATTCCTTGAGAGCTTTTATTCCTTAAGAGAATTACGATATTATCATCCCTTCATCGAAAACCATTTGCACACCAAAGAATGGCCTTCTTTTTGCCTCTGTATAGTGCTATGTTTCAAAAGGGACTTCCAATGGAATGTGTTAAGGCAAATGAGTTGCTGCTTTTAGGTAGGAACAAACTTCCAAATCATTCACATTCTCCGGCAATCGCTATTAATTTGAGAAGTTTGCAAATTTTGGAACTACTTGATTTGCGCAATGAGATGTAAAGCCTTCCGGAACTGAGGAGTCTTAAATGCAGGGCAGGGTTTGCTGATGGTTTGAGTTGTTCCTAAAGATCCTGTTGGGCATTCTTAGACACTTGGGGCCAGGGATTCCTTCCAGCCTGGGCCACTTTGGGTGGGGCTGGGGGTGGCCCCAGGGCAGGTGGCAGTGTGTGCAAGGGCCCTTTGTGACACGCTGCAGCACGGTCACCGTGTCATGGAACAGGCCAGGGTGTCCAAGAACCCACCCTTTGTGACACGTGGTGACATAGGAGCTGGCGGTGACAAGAGCACGCCACAGTGCTCGGAGCAGGCGACGGGACAGGACAGGACAGAGCGGTGCCGTGAGGAGCCCTCGCACAGCGCGCTCGTTCGTGTCTGACCCGGAGCTTTTCCGAGGCGTTATTCCTGCAGGTGACCTCGTGGCAGGACTGCGGGACTTGGCAGCCCGTGGCCTTCCCGAGGCTTTTCTTTTGCAGGTGCCTGCGAGGCCAGACTGAGGGAATTGGTGACCACAAGCCTTACGAGGAGTCTCCTGTCATTGTGGCAGGAGCCCTCAAGACCAGAGTGCAGGACTTGCTGTCCTGCAGCCGTCCTGAGGTTTCCCTGCCTCAGGTGCCTTCAAGGCACAACTACACAACTTGTTGACTCAGAACTTCACCCTTCCATCTTCCTTCAAGGTGCCCTCAAGGCCAGACTCTAGCATGACAAACAGTTTTTCCAGCCTGCTCAAAGCGATCAGGGAGAAAAAAGAGGAAGACCCTGGAGCTGACCCAGCCCAGCATCATGAAGAATCGGAGCAGTTCCAGACACTGCAGGATGGTGAGTGGCAGAGCTGGGCCACAGGGCTGATGGCTGCAGCCAGCTTGGCTCCATCCCATCCCATCCCATCCCATCCCATCCCATCCCATCCCATCCCATCCCATCCCATCCCATCCCATCCACTGGGGACAGGCCCATGGACAGGACGGAGGAGGGGCCGGGCAGACACCCCGCCGTGGCCGTGCTCCATCCCCTGGGGCATCCCGGGGCTCTCCCTGCCTGGGGAGTGCAGGGCTGGGCTGTGTTCTCCGGCCTCTCCCGCAGCCCCTCAGCTCTGGCTGCGCTTGCTCTTTGCCAGATGCAGCCCTGGACCGGACACAAGAGCAGGAACCCGCCCGTGGCCGCTTCCGCAAAAGCCTGAAGGTACCAGCAGCCATCCCCAACTGGGCTGGGCCTGCTGTCACTGCTCAGCCCAGCACCACGCTTGGAGCACTCCATGGAACATCCCGGGCTTCCCTGGCCTTTCTTCTCCTGCAGATGTTCCGGCAGTTCCTGCGCATTCAGCGTAGAAAGACCGGCAGCACAGCAGCTGCGGGCGCAGCCGAGCCTGACTCGGGGCTGACCGGGCTCCAGGCAGAGCCCGATGGCAGCCCAGATTCGGCTGAGCGCTCAGAAGACGCTGAGACCTCAGAGACTGAAACCTGGGCAAAGGCTCATCTCATGTCTATGACTGAGGACGTGGCCATCACAAACACCAAAACCAGAGAGACTCAGGGCCTTACAAATACTGACACCATGCCTGCTCCAACTATGATTCATGCTCCCACTATGGATTTTTTCGAGGAGAGTGCTGTTCCTTCTCACCAGCAGCAGCAGGTAAGCAGCCTGGGTCCACACCTGGAGGCCTCCCAGGATGGTGTGTCCCCTCAAGCCATGGTCTCTGGGCCCCCTCAGCCTTTGAGGCCAGCACAGTGTGGTGGGAACAGAAGCACTTCTTGGGGGAAGCTGGGGAAGTTGTTCCTTTGGACAGCGCTCCAAGTCTCCCCCATGCCTCCTCCAGGTGCCAGCCAAGGTGAAGAACATCCACCAGAGTCTCATGTCCCACGTCTCTGTGGATGCCAGGCTGCAAACGGACATTGTGAGGCTGGCAGAAGAACACCCTGCTGACGTGGTGCTGACCCTCCTGCGCTGTGCCCCAACGTGTGACAGGTACGGGGCCCACGAGCCTTGAGAGCTCAGGGCTCAGCAGCCTTTAGGGCCCGTGGCCCTGCACAGCCTGTCCAATGGTCTCTGCCAGACAGGCAGAGAGGCCCAGGACCCTCGGGCCCCTCTGTTTCCTGAGCCTGCTGCCAATGCTCCCCCCCTGCCCTTCAGGGCACCAGGCCTCTGTCACCTGGGCCCCCACAGCTGCACAGGGCATGGTGCTGTGACTGAGATGCCCCTGACACAGAGCTGCCATCCCACAGAGCTGCTGCAAAGATGTGGAGAGCCATAGGCTCATCGGGACCAGCACTGGAGAAAGCGCTGCCAACACTGCTCTGTGTGATGGAGGACTGGCCTCTGCACAGAATGTGCACCTCCGATGGGGACAACAAGGACCTTTTTGCCCTGGCTGTGAGTTTCTGGGCCTTTGCTCAGCCCCAGGTCACCTCTCCAGCAGCTCACCATCCTCTCCACGCCTCAGGCGCTGGGCTGAAACCTGGCCTAGGGGCAGGCTCAGGGGGCACCAGGCCCGCTGCTCCCCCTGCCTCTGCCCTTGGGCCCTGCCCCATGGACACCTCGGCACTGAGCGCTGCCTTGGGCTGCTTCTTTTGCAGGCAACTCTGGTGATCTGGCTGATTGTCCAAGTGCCTGAGTGCCACGAGACCATCGTCCTTTATTCCTCCCGCCTGTTTGTGGCTCTGCTCTCCCATGTTGTCATCACCACACAGCAGATGCCACCAGAGGAAGTTGATAACTTCTGGAGAGCATGCGGGGAGGAACGCCGCCTTCCCAGCAAGCCCAACAGGTCCCAGTCCTCCTGTCCTTCCCGTGCCCTTGTGGCCAGCGCCAGTGCTCCCAGTGTGACCTGGGCTTTGCTCTGCACACAGGTTTGCAGTGCAGGCCATGAAGGATCTGCTCTGCCGACTGCAGTGTGACCATGTGGTGGTGGCTATGGAGCGCAAGGGTGGCTGGGACATGATGCTGTGTGCTCACACCCAGCACTATGCCGTGGGTCTGCTGGCCAGGTGAGACCCCCTTCTGCCCACTGCCCCCAGCATTTGTGCCCTGTGCCCCACACAGTCCCTGTGCTCATGGGCCAGTGGGCCTCGTCAGCGGGAGACGGCCAAGGAGACTGGAAAAGGCTGGGAGAGGAGGGTGCCCAGAAGGGGCTGCCTCTCCAAGCGCTCACATCCCCTCCAGGGATGCTGGGGAAAGACCAGAGCTCTGTGAGTCAGTGCTGGGAGAGCTTTGGTCTCCCCACCTCAGGGCCTTGGTGTCTTTTTCCCCCCTGCCAGGAAGATGCTCCGTGTTTTGATCCCTTTGTGTTCTCGCATCGCACTCCACTTGCTCCGGCAGCTCAGCAGGGAGGAGCCGTGCTGGGATCTGCCCTTCCTGGCATTCCTTGTGGAGGTGAGCCTGTTGGCCAGCGCTGCCTCGCTGAGCTGCCTCCCAGCTCTCTGCCCTCTCGTAGCCACAGCTGCCAGGACAGTGCCCACGCCCTGTGCTGCTGCCTGGGCCCAGCCCTGTGCGCTTCTGGGCTCCTGCCGGCCGGGTCCCCTGTCACTGCCCTGTGCCTTTCAGGTCCTCGAGCGCCTGGACATGAGTAAATGTGGTGGCAGCGTCCTGAAGATCATGTCAAGGTACCTCCGGAGTGAATGCAGTCAGAGGCGTCGCCTGGCGCTCAGAGGCCTCGTGGTGCCCAGCAAGGATCCCTCGATGGTGAGAAGGGGGCAGCGGCTGAAGCTGCGCCGGGCAAAGCAGCCCCTTGGGCTGGCAGGGCTTCAGGAGCTGAGGCAACTGCTCCCAGCTCTCCTGCCTCACCTGCCCCAGTGCTTTGGGACAGGCCTTTGGCCTGTGGGCCCTGCAGCAGCAGGGTGGGGTTGCAGTGCCAGGGCGCTGCTGGCCGTGCAGCCGTCCATGGCTTCCCAGCACAGCCTTGTGTTCCACCCAGGCCAGAAGAATGTGTAGCGTGTCTCAAAGCCTTCTGCAGCTGCTGGGGGATGAAGATAGAGAGGTGGTCAGCATGAGCCTCCACGTGTTCACCAATGTGCTCCAGCACAAAGACATCCTGGTATCCAGCACCACCGCCCCAAAGCTGGCTGAGGCTCTCCTGCTGCTCTTTGACCACGTAAGGTTCTGCATCCTGAGCCACAGGCATCGGGTGCTTCCCAGAAACTTTGTGCTGTCTGGATTTTCAGGCCTTTGCCTAGGTGGGCCTGGAGTAGCTGGTGTAGGTCTTTTCCTTTCCTCTAGGACAACAGCCATGTGCAGTTGCTCTCCATTCAACTCTTCTGTAAGGTGATGGACTTGGTAGTGGATGAGGGAAAAAAGCCCCTGGAGACAATTGTGAACAAGAGCCTGGACACACTTTTCATCTACTGTCATGATGAGAACTGGCACGTGGCAAAGGTGAGCATTTCTATGATGCTGGGAGGGGGCTCGGCTGCCTCCTGCCCTGGTGCCTGGCGGGCTGCAGCCTCCTCCAGGCCTTGGCACAGGGACAAAGGTCTTGTGCCCTGGGCTGTGGGGCCATCTCGGGGTCTCTGCTGCTCTCCAGGCCTCTCGGGAAACGCTGCATTGTGCGGCCAAGTTCCTGAACAGGAGGGATCTCGAACAGCTGCTGGAGAAGGAGAATCTGTGGAAGTTTGCTGAGGTCCTGGTAAGGACGGCCTGGAAGGCCCAGGCTCAGCCTGGAGAAGCCCCATGGGCACAATGCTCAGTGTGTGGGCTGGCAGCTGTGCCCCTGCCCGCTGCTGCAGCCAGAGGCCGCGCGGGCTCTTCTCCAGGCTCCCGTGGGCCCCAGCCGGGTGCCGATGGAGCCCCGGCCCGGCGGGGCTGCGGGGTGGCACCGCGGCTCCCCGGGCAGCAGCCGGCCCTCTGCCCCCTCCAGAGCCCGGCGCCAGCGGCTGCTGGCCGGGCCTCAGGGCTGTGCGGGCAGGGGAGGCCGGGGCCGGGCGCAGGGAGCGCCCGGCCCAGGGGCCGAGCCCGCGCCAACCCTTCCCTCCTGCCGCTCTCTCCAGCTGGCAGAGGACAGGAGCCGAGCGGCCGAGCACCTGCGCCGGGCCCGGCCCTACCTGCAGAGCCCACAGGGGCCCCTGCGAGAGGCGGCCGTCCGGTTCATGGGTGAGCCAGGAGCCCGGGCTCCCTCCCCGCCCCGCCGCAGCTCGGCCCCAGCCCCGCCTGCTGCCCCGGCAGCGCCATCCGGGTCCGGCGCCGTGGAGCCCCGCCTGGCCTGGGCGCTGCTGCCGCCCTCCGGCAGCCGTGCCCTTGGGCGGCAGCGTGCGGCAAGGGCCCGGGCTGAGCCCTGCCGGGCCACGAGGCCCTGTGGCCACAGGGCTGGCAGCGCCGCTGGCAGGGAGCTGTGCCGCTGGGCCATGACAGGCTCTGTGTTCGCAGGGATGGCCGGGCGCAGCTCGAGGGGGCAGCAGGGAGAGCTCCAGCTGATCTGCAATGGTGAGTGAGGGCAGCGGGCTGACAGCGGGGGCTGGCGGGGGCAGCTGCGAGCCCTGCCCCGGCTGCAGTGGGCTCTGCTCCCGGTGCGCACCAGGGCTGCTGTGGGCAGAGCACACAGAGATTTCAGGCACACGTCGGGGAGTCGTGGCAAGTACCTCCCGGCTGATTCCAATGTCTCCTACTCCCTTCTGGGTGGGATTGGCCCTGTTCAGAAGGACTCCTAGCATTCCCACAGATCCGGGATCTCACCATGTCTCTGTTGCTGTCTCTTCCAGCCCTTCAAGCCCAGAGGCGGGATGCCAGCCCGTCATGCTCTAACCTGGAAAATCAAGCCCAGTTTCCCCAAAGAGCTAAAGAATTAGGCACACCTTCTGGATCCAGTGAACCAGTGTCCCAAGAACACACCCGGAGACATTGAAGAGGACATCACCTCTCAGTGCTGCTGGAAATCCTGGCATAGCTGATGCTGGGCACAGTTCTCGTGGCTTCAGCACTCTCCCTGCCTGTAGATAGCTCCCTCCCTCTAGATAGCTCCCTTCCTCCAGCCCCCAGACACTGCCCATCACCTTTTTTTCTCTCCACATGTCCTCCCTTTTGATAGCTCTGCCTCACCAGCCCTCAGCCTATCCATCACCTTTTCTTCCCCTCCACTCTCCCTCCCTGTTGACAGCTCCCTACCTCCAGCCCTCAGACCCTGCCCATCCCCCTTTTCCCTCCCATCTCATCTCTTTGTTTCATCTTCCATATAATAAACGGTTTGGCTTCTTCACTTTGCCTGCATCTCTGTGGAGATGAAGCGACGCAAATCCTGAGCCCAGGGACACACAGGCCCCTGCTGCCGTTCTCTTCCACACCGTGTTTTGGTGTTTTGTGCACACACACAGAGCAACGGGGACAGATCAGGCTGGAAAGGTGCCTGTGCTGAAGGTGCAGTTCCACAACACTGGAGTTGCAGATCTTGCTGAGCACCCTGGAGCCCCTGGAATTTGGAAGAGCCAACCTGAGGATGAACCCAGCTGTGAGGGATTCCATGGTAAGCATCCACGGAGGTCAAAGGAGCATGGAATGCTGGAAGTTTTCAAGAATAGATTCCTAAAGCTCAGCAGTGCTCCATCCCTGCACAGGATGAGGAAGAGGACAGAACCAGCAACCATCCAGGCTTAACAGTGGGATTTGGGTGTGCCTAAGAGCAAATGCAGCAGCAGCGCGGCGCCCGGGACTCGGACGCGCGACCGTGCCAGTGCCCGGAGCGCTGTCAGGCAGTGCCGGGATCCCGGGTGTGGTTCTGGTCCCCACAGGTGAGGAATGGCAGCCCCAGGCTCAGAGCCAGTCAGAAAGCCAACCAAGTGAGCCCACAGGGAGGGCACCCTTCCCGTTTCTCTTGGGCATGGCCGCAAAACAGCCCCTGCTGCTTCTTCCTCCGCCTGTGTTTGGGGTGTGCTGCTGGCAGAGGCAGCCAGGTTGTGCTCTGCCTTCCAAAGCCTGTTGGGAGCAGGCATGAAAAGCGCTGCGTGCAGAGCGGAGAGTCCTGGAAGGTGCTGGCAAGAGCGTCCTGCGGGAACAGGGCTCTGATCTGTGGCCGGGAACAGCCTGGTTTTGGTGCCATGAACGCAGGCAGGTGTTGAGGCAGGTGAAGAGGCAGCGGGCAGCTTGTGTTGGTAGAGGGCCGGGGGCTGCACCTCTGAACCTCCACCTGGAAACGCACTTGGGGGAATACGAGCTAGAGCTGGAGTGCCTGTCCTGAAAGGACCTGAACTCCTTCAGCCTTGCCAGCGTTTCTTAAGGCTGTGTTGGTGTTCCCCGGAAAAGCTGCGCATTTAGGGAAACGCCTTTGGAGGAAGGGGGCTTGCTTCTCAAGGAAAGTGCTTCCCCAGGGAGCTCCCAGTGAGGCAGCTGCAAGTGTCCCCCTTTGGCTCTCTGTGCTCCTTTCAGTCCTTGAAGGCTCATTGCACTTGGCAGAGGGGCAGGAAGAAGGCTGTGAAGAGCAGCTTTGGCATCCACCTGGAGCTGCAGAGAACAACCCAAGCACCTGCAGCAGGATGTGTTACCCCCCTTTGAACAGAGGTGTGAGCAGAACCATCTCTGTCCTGCTGTGAGCAGCAAAGCTCTCTCTGGGAGCTGTGAATTCAAGGGCCTTTACACACTCACATTTCACATCTTCCCTGGCTGCTGTTGTCCCAGACTGGAAAAAGCAAGATGTATTCTATTTGCCATCTGTAAGGCAAATTGTCTTGTGTTGTCTTGTGTTAAGTGGGCACTTGTTCCTTATCTCTTCCACAATCAATCCTTCCTTATGGGGAGACATCTGCTGATAAGGGGCCATTGAGTGTCACTGCATGACTGATAAGAACTCTAACTTCCCATTGGGAGAGGCTCTGGCCAGAGGGAGGAGCCAAGCATTCCTACCTGCAAATATAGGCTTGAAATTCTGGCCCAGGAGCACAGCTTTTTTGCGCTGGATTTTCCCAGAGGAACAGCTGCCTCTTCCACTGCCTCTTCAGAGGAAGACTGCACCCTTTTCTACAAGATCACTACTCCAACAGAACCACACCTGACACTCCAGGAGGACTGCAGCCACAATTCCAATTGCACTGCAACCAACAACCTGACCAACAAGGTGTCAGGTTGTATTCTGACTCTGTCCCTGTTGTTTTAGTTCACTGCACTGTTTATTTTGTCTTTTAATTTCTTCCCTAATAAAGAACTGTTATTCCTGCTCCCATATTTTTGCCCAAGAGCCCCCCTTAATTTCAAACTTCTAACAATTCAGAGGGAAGAGGTCTACAATTTCCATTTCAGGGGAGGCTCCCACCTTCCTTAGCAGACACCTGTCTTTCCAAACCAAGACAGCTGTGTTTCGACTCTCGGCAATACGCATTTGCCTCCTGCTTGGTGGGAGCTGCTGTGGCCCAGGGCCAGCCCAGAGCTGGGCTGGGTGGGCCAGGCAGCGTGGAGAGTCTTGTCTGATCTTGGTGTGCTCCTGGCCTCAGAAAGGCTTGGAAGGTTTGCCTCCCCAAGTGTCCTGCTCATTGGCTCTCCCTGTGCATCTTGGAGAGCACAAGGTAGGCATTTCTGGCAGCTGGGCATCAGCAGGCCTTAAAATGGGGGCGTGTTGTGGAGCGAGCCCAGCTGAGATACCCTGAGAGGAGCCCAGTGCTCCTTGCTCCTCTCTGCTGACACGGGAGCGTCTGTCTGCTTTCGGGACGGCCCTGGCTGTGTCAGGGGTGCTACGTGGACACGAGACAGCCGGTCCTGTCCCGCTGGGTCCCAGCAGTGCCTGGCAGCAGTCCTGCATCCACGTCAGGATGCTGGCCCAGAGAGGCCCTGGAAGCTGAGGCAGCTGACTTTAAGCTTTTGCAGATACACGCAGGGGATGGCCAACAGTGTTCCCTCAGGATACTGCAGTCCTGAGGGGCCTCCCCAGAGCTGCCTGATGCCGCCCACTCCTTGCGGCACCAGACGCTTTCCTCTGGAATGTTCTACCTCCCCCGAGAGGGAAGAGGGAGCTGGAGAAAGAGCTTGCCAGGCTGCTCTCCATCCTTTCCCAGCAGCCCTGGCTGAGTGGAGAAGTCCGAGCTGAGCGCAGATGTGCCAATGGAGCAGCCGTGCACAGGAAGGCTCGGTGGGAAGGATGAGCCAGGATCCATAGGCCTGGCAGCCTGAGCTTGCTGCCAGGGAAGGCGTTGGAGCGGATGCTCCCGAGTGCCATCCCACAGCACGTGCAGGGAACCAGGGGGTCTGCTGGAGGGTGGGAAAGCTCTGCGGAGGGGTGGGGACAGCTGGGGCTCCTGGTGGGCTGTTGAGGGCTTCTCTGCGGGTGTTTGCAGGGGGTTGGTGTTGGGGAGCGTGTTGGGGAAGGAGTTGTCTGCAAGGTGAGAGGTCTAGGCTGGAATTTGAGTCAGCTTGAAGGCAGCATCTGTGGTTTGGCACAGCTTTGCTTATGGAGGCCAGAAGGAATATCTGTGACTATTTCTCTTCATGGTCCTGATTCTCCTGCAGGGAACAAGATGGGAGAGCTGTACTTTATTGGCCACTTAGATATCTGTACTGGGGGAGGACGAGCCCTTTGTCCATCTACTCATTTGTCTGGGCTACTTTTGTACCACTGAGTGGACTTTCATTCCTTGAGAGCTTTTATTCCTTAAGAGAATTACGATATTATCATCCCTTCATCGAAAACCATTTGCACACCAAAGAATGGCCTTCTTTTTGCCTCTGTATAGTGCTATGTTTCAAAAGGGACTTCCAATGGAATGTGTTAAGGCAAATGAGTTGCTGCTTTTAGGTAGGAACAAACTTCCAAATCATTCACATTCTCCGGCAATCGCTATTAATTTGAGAAGTTTGCAAATTTTGGAACTACTTGATTTGCGCAATGAGATGTAAAGCCTTCCGGAACTGAGGAGTCTTAAATGCAGGGCAGGGTTTGCTGATGGTTTGAGTTGTTCCTAAAGATCCTGTTGGGCATTCTTAGACACTTGGGGCCAGGGATTCCTTCCAGCCTGGGCCACTTTGGGTGGGGCTGGGGGTGGCCCCAGGGCAGGTGGCAGTGTGTGCAAGGGCCCTTTGTGACACGCTGCAGCACGGTCACCGTGTCATGGAACAGGCCAGGGTGTCCAAGAACCCACCCTTTGTGACACGTGGTGACATAGGAGCTGGCGGTGACAAGAGCACGCCACAGTGCTCGGAGCAGGCGACGGGACAGGACAGGACAGAGCGGTGCCGTGAGGAGCCCTCGCACAGCGCGCTCGTTCGTGTCTGACCCGGAGCTTTTCCGAGGCGTTATTCCTGCAGGTGACCTCGTGGCAGGACTGCGGGACTTGGCAGCCCGTGGCCTTCCCGAGGCTTTTCTTTTGCAGGTGCCTGCGAGGCCAGACTGAGGGAATTGGTGACCACAAGCCTTACGAGGAGTCTCCTGTCATTGTGGCAGGAGCCCTCAAGACCAGAGTGCAGGACTTGCTGTCCTGCAGCCGTCCTGAGGTTTCCCTGCCTCAGGTGCCTTCAAGGCACAACTACACAACTTGTTGACTCAGAACTTCACCCTTCCATCTTCCTTCAAGGTGCCCTCAAGGCCAGACTCTAGCATGACAAACAGTTTTTCCAGCCTGCTCAAAGCGATCAGGGAGAAAAAAGAGGAAGACCCTGGAGCTGACCCAGCCCAGCATCATGAAGAATCGGAGCAGTTCCAGACACTGCAGGATGGTGAGTGGCAGAGCTGGGCCACAGGGCTGATGGCTGCAGCCAGCTTGGCTCCATCCCATCCCATCCCATCCCATCCCATCCCATCCCATCCCATCCCATCCCATCCCATCCCATCCCATCCACTGGGGACAGGCCCATGGACAGGACGGAGGAGGGGCCGGGCAGACACCCCGCCGTGGCCGTGCTCCATCCCCTGGGGCATCCCGGGGCTCTCCCTGCCTGGGGAGTGCAGGGCTGGGCTGTGTTCTCCGGCCTCTCCCGCAGCCCCTCAGCTCTGGCTGCGCTTGCTCTTTGCCAGATGCAGCCCTGGACCGGACACAAGAGCAGGAACCCGCCCGTGGCCGCTTCCGCAAAAGCCTGAAGGTACCAGCAGCCATCCCCAACTGGGCTGGGCCTGCTGTCACTGCTCAGCCCAGCACCACGCTTGGAGCACTCCATGGAACATCCCGGGCTTCCCTGGCCTTTCTTCTCCTGCAGATGTTCCGGCAGTTCCTGCGCATTCAGCGTAGAAAGACCGGCAGCACAGCAGCTGCGGGCGCAGCCGAGCCTGACTCGGGGCTGACCGGGCTCCAGGCAGAGCCCGATGGCAGCCCAGATTCGGCTGAGCGCTCAGAAGACGCTGAGACCTCAGAGACTGAAACCTGGGCAAAGGCTCATCTCATGTCTATGACTGAGGACGTGGCCATCACAAACACCAAAACCAGAGAGACTCAGGGCCTTACAAATACTGACACCATGCCTGCTCCAACTATGATTCATGCTCCCACTATGGATTTTTTCGAGGAGAGTGCTGTTCCTTCTCACCAGCAGCAGCAGGTAAGCAGCCTGGGTCCACACCTGGAGGCCTCCCAGGATGGTGTGTCCCCTCAAGCCATGGTCTCTGGGCCCCCTCAGCCTTTGAGGCCAGCACAGTGTGGTGGGAACAGAAGCACTTCTTGGGGGAAGCTGGGGAAGTTGTTCCTTTGGACAGCGCTCCAAGTCTCCCCCATGCCTCCTCCAGGTGCCAGCCAAGGTGAAGAACATCCACCAGAGTCTCATGTCCCACGTCTCTGTGGATGCCAGGCTGCAAACGGACATTGTGAGGCTGGCAGAAGAACACCCTGCTGACGTGGTGCTGACCCTCCTGCGCTGTGCCCCAACGTGTGACAGGTACGGGGCCCACGAGCCTTGAGAGCTCAGGGCTCAGCAGCCTTTAGGGCCCGTGGCCCTGCACAGCCTGTCCAATGGTCTCTGCCAGACAGGCAGAGAGGCCCAGGACCCTCGGGCCCCTCTGTTTCCTGAGCCTGCTGCCAATGCTCCCCCCCTGCCCTTCAGGGCACCAGGCCTCTGTCACCTGGGCCCCCACAGCTGCACAGGGCATGGTGCTGTGACTGAGATGCCCCTGACACAGAGCTGCCATCCCACAGAGCTGCTGCAAAGATGTGGAGAGCCATAGGCTCATCGGGACCAGCACTGGAGAAAGCGCTGCCAACACTGCTCTGTGTGATGGAGGACTGGCCTCTGCACAGAATGTGCACCTCCGATGGGGACAACAAGGACCTTTTTGCCCTGGCTGTGAGTTTCTGGGCCTTTGCTCAGCCCCAGGTCACCTCTCCAGCAGCTCACCATCCTCTCCACGCCTCAGGCGCTGGGCTGAAACCTGGCCTAGGGGCAGGCTCAGGGGGCACCAGGCCCACTGCTCCCCCTGCCTCTGCCCTTGGGCCCTGCCCCATGGACACCTCGGCACTGAGCGCTGCCTTGGGCTGCTTCTTTTGCAGGCAACTCTGGTGATCTGGCTGATTGTCCAAGTGCCTGAGTGCCACGAGACCATCGTCCTTTATTCCTCCCGCCTGTTTGTGGCTCTGCTCTCCCATGTTGTCATCACCACACAGCAGATGCCACCAGAGGAAGTTGATAACTTCTGGAGAGCATGCGGGGAGGAACGCCGCCTTCCCAGCAAGCCCAACAGGTCCCAGTCCTCCTGTCCTTCCCGTGCCCTTGTGGCCAGCGCCAGTGCTCCCAGTGTGACCTGGGCTTTGCTCTGCACACAGGTTTGCAGTGCAGGCCATGAAGGATCTGCTCTGCCGACTGCAGTGTGACCATGTGGTGGTGGCTATGGAGCGCAAGGGTGGCTGGGACATGATGCTGTGTGCTCATACCCAGCACTATGCCGTGGGTCTGCTGGCCAGGTGAGACCCCCTTCTGCCCACTGCCCCCAGCATTTGTGCCCTGTGCCCCACACAGTCCCTGTGCTCATGGGCCAGAGGGCCTCGTCAGCGAGGGACGGCCAAGGAGACTGGAAAAGGCTGGGAGAGGAGGGTGCCCAGAAGGGGCTGCCTCTCCAAGCGCTCACATCCCCTCCAGGGATGCTGGGGAAAGACCAGAGCTCTGTGAGTCAGTGCTGGGAGAGCTTTGGTCTCCCCACCTCAGGGCCTTGGTGTCTTTTTCCCCCCTGCCAGGAAGATGCTCCGTGTTTTGATCCCTTTGTGTTCTCGCATCGCACTCCACTTGCTCCGGCAGCTCAGCAGGGAGGAGCCGTGCTGGGATCTGCCCTTCCTGGCATTCCTTGTGGAGGTGAGCCTGTTGGCCAGCGCTGCCTCGCTGAGCTGCCTCCCAGCTCTCTGCCCTCTCGTAGCCACAGCTGCCAGGACAGTGCCCACGCCCTGTGCTGCTGCCTGGGCCCAGCCCTGTGCGCTTCTGGGCTCCTGCCGGCCGGGTCCCCTGTCACTGCCCTGTGCCTTTCAGGTCCTCGAGCGCCTGGACATGAGTAAATGTGGTGGCAGCGTCCTGAAGATCATGTCAAGGTACCTCCGGAGTGAATGCAGTCAGAGGCGTCGCCTGGCGCTCAGAGGCCTCGTGGTGCCCAGCAAGGATCCCTCGATGGTGAGAAGGGGGCAGCGGCTGAAGCTGCGCCGGGCAAAGCAGCCCCTTGGGCTGGCAGGGCTTCAGGAGCTGAGGCAACTGCTCCCAGCTCTCCTGCCTCACCTGCCCCAGTGCTTTGGGACAGGCCTTTGGCCTGTGGGCCCTGCAGCAGCAGGGTGGGGTTGCAGTGCCAGGGCGCTGCTGGCCGTGCAGCCGTCCATGGCTTCCCAGCACAGCCTTGTGTTCCACCCAGGCCAGAAGAATGTGTAGCGTGTCTCAAAGCCTTCTGCAGCTGCTGGGGGATGAAGATAGAGAGGTGGTCAGCATGAGCCTCCACGTGTTCACCAATGTGCTCCAGCACAAAGACATCCTGGTATCCAGCACCACCGCCCCAAAGCTGGCTGAGGCTCTCCTGCTGCTCTTTGACCACGTAAGGTTCTGCATCCTGAGCCACAGGCATCGGGTGCTTCCCAGAAACTTTGTGCTCTCTGGATTTTCAGGCCTTTGCCTAGGTGGGCCTGGAGTAGCTGGTGTAGGTCTTTTCCTTTCCTCTAGGACAACAGCCATGTGCAGTTGCTCTCCATTCAACTCTTCTGTAAGGTGATGGACTTGGTAGTGGATGAGGGAAAAAAGCCCCTGGAGACAATTGTGAACAAGAGCCTGGACACACTTTTCATCTACTGTCATGATGAGAACTGGCACGTGGCAAAGGTGAGCATTTCTATGATGCTGGGAGGGGGCTCGGCTGCCTCCTGCCCTGGTGCCTGGCGGGCTGCAGCCTCCTCCAGGCCTTGGCACAGGGACAAAGGTCTTGTGCCCTGGGCTGTGGGGCCATCTCGGGGTCTCTGCTGCTCTCCAGGCCTCTCGGGAAACGCTGCATTGTGCGGCCAAGTTCCTGAACAGGAGGGATCTCGAACAGCTGCTGGAGAAGGAGAATCTGTGGAAGTTTGCTGAGGTCCTGGTAAGGACGGCCTGGAAGGCCCAGGCTCAGGCTGGAGAAGCCCCATGGGCACAATGCTCAGTGTGTGGGCTGGCAGCTGTGCCCCTGCCCGCTGCTGCAGCCAGAGGCCGCGCGGGCTCTTCTCCAGGCTCCCGTGGGCCCCAGCCGGGTGCCGATGGAGCCCCGGCCCGGCGGGGCTGCGGGGTGGCACCGCGGCTCCCCGGGCAGCAGCCGGCCCTCTGCCCCCTCCAGAGCCCGGCGCCAGCGGCTGCTGGCCGGGCCTCAGGGCTGTGCGGGCAGGGGAGGCCGGGGCCGGGCGCAGGGAGCGCCCAGCCCAGGGGCCGAGCCCGCGCCAACCCTTCCCTCCTGCCGCTCTCTCCAGCTGGCAGAGGACAGGAGCCGAGCGGCCGAGCACCTGCGCCGGGCCCGGCCCTACCTGCAGAGCCCACAGGGGCCCCTGCGAGAGGCGGCCGTCCGGTTCATGGGTGAGCCAGGAGCCCGGGCTCCCTCCCCGCCCCGCCGCAGCTCGGCCCCAGCCCCGCCTGCTGCCCCGGCAGCGCCATCCGGGTCCGGCGCCGTGGAGCCCCGCCTGGCCTGGGCGCTGCTGCCGCCCTCCGGCAGCCGTGCCCTTGGGCGGCAGCGTGCGGCAAGGGCCCGGGCTGAGCCCTGCCGGGCCACGAGGCCCTGTGGCCACAGGGCTGGCAGCGCCGCTGGCAGGGAGCTGTGCCGCTGGGCCGTGACAGGCTCTGTGTTCGCAGGGATGGCCGGGCGCAGCTCGAGGGGGCAGCAGGGAGAGCTCCAGCTGATCTGCAATGGTGAGTGAGGGCAGCGGGCTGACAGCGGGGGCTGGCGGGGGCAGCTGCGAGCCCTGCCCCGGCTGCAGTGGGCTCTGCTCCCGGTGCGCACCAGGGCTGCTGTGGGCAGAGCACACAGAGATTTCAGGCACACGTCGGGGAGTCGTGGCAAGTACCTCCCGGCTGATTCCAATGTCTCCTACTCCCTTCTGGGTGGGATTGGCCCTGTTCAGAAGGACTCCTAGCATTCCCACAGATCCGGGATCTCACCATGTCTCTGTTGCTGTCTCTTCCAGCCCTTCAAGCCCAGAGGCGGGATGCCAGCCCGTCATGCTCTAACCTGGAAAATCAAGCCCAGTTTCCCCAAAGAGCTAAAGAATTAGGCACACCTTCTGGATCCAGTGAACCAGTGTCCCAAGAACACACCCGGAGACATTGAAGAGGACATCACCTCTCAGTGCTGCTGGAAATCCTGGCATAGCTGATGCTGGGCACAGTTCTCGTGGCTTCAGCACTCTCCCTGCCTGTAGATAGCTCCCTCCCTCTAGATAGCTCCCTTCCTCCAGCCCCCAGACACTGCCCATCACCTTTTTTTCTCTCCACATGTCCTCCCTTTTGATAGCTCTGCCTCACCAGCCCTCAGCCTATCCATCACCTTTTCTTCCCCTCCACTCTCCCTCCCTGTTGACAGCTCCCTACCTCCAGCCCTCAGACCCTGCCCATCCCCCTTTTCCCTCCCATCTCATCTCTTTGTTTCATCTTCCATATAATAAACGGTTTGGCTTCTTCACTTTGCCTGCATCTCTGTGGAGATGAAGCGACGCAAATCCTGAGCCCAGGGACACACAGGCCCCTGCTGCCGTTCTCTTCCACACCGTGTTTTGGTGTTTTGTGCACACACACAGAGCAACGGGGACAGATCAGGCTGGAAAGGTGCCTGTGCTGAAGGTGCAGTTCCACAACACTGGAGTTGCAGATCTTGCTGAGCACCCTGGAGCCCCTGGAATTTGGAAGAGCCAACCTGAGGATGAACCCAGCTGTGAGGGATTCCATGGTAAGCATCCACGGAGGTCAAAGGAGCATGGAATGCTGGAAGTTTTCAAGAATAGATTCCTAAAGCTCAGCAGTGCTCCATCCCTGCACAGGATGAGGAAGAGGACAGAACCAGCAACCATCCAGGCTTAACAGTGGGATTTGGGTGTGCCTAAGAGCAAATGCAGCAGCAGCGCGGCGCCCGGGACTCGGACGCGCGACCGTGCCAGTGCCCGGAGCGCTGTCAGGCAGTGCCGGGATCCCGGGTGTGGTTCTGGTCCCCACAGGTGAGGAATGGCAGCCCCAGGCTCAGAGCCAGTCAGAAAGCCAACCAAGTGAGCCCACAGGGAGGGCACCCTTCCCGTTTCTCTTGGGCATGGCCGCAAAACAGCCCCTGCTGCTTCTTCCTCCGCCTGTGTTTGGGGTGTGCTGCTGGCAGAGGCAGCCAGGTTGTGCTCTGCCTTCCAAAGCCTGTTGGGAGCAGGCATGAAAAGCGCTGCGTGCAGAGCGGAGAGTCCTGGAAGGTGCTGGCAAGAGCGTCCTGCGGGAACAGGGCTCTGATCTGTGGCCGGGAACAGCCTGGTTTTGGTGCCATGAACGCAGGCAGGTGTTGAGGCAGGTGAAGAGGCAGCGGGCAGCTTGTGTTGGTAGAGGGCCGGGGGCTGCACCTCTGAACCTCCACCTGGAAACGCACTTGGGGGAATACGAGCTAGAGCTGGAGTGCCTGTCCTGAAAGGACCTGAACTCCTTCAGCCTTGCCAGCGTTTCTTAAGGCTGTGTTGGTGTTCCCCGGAAAAGCTGCGCATTTAGGGAAACGCCTTTGGAGGAAGGGGGCTTGCTTCTCAAGGAAAGTGCTTCCCCAGGGAGCTCCCAGTGAGGCAGCTGCAAGTGTCCCCCTTTGGCTCTCTGTGCTCCTTTCAGTCCTTGAAGGCTCATTGCACTTGGCAGAGGGGCAGGAAGAAGGCTGTGAAGAGCAGCTTTGGCATCCACCTGGAGCTGCAGAGAACAACCCAAGCACCTGCAGCAGGATGTGTTACCCCCCTTTGAACAGAGGTGTGAGCAGAACCATCTCTGTCCTGCTGTGAGCAGCAAAGCTCTCTCTGGGAGCTGTGAATTCAAGGGCCTTTACACACTCACATTTCACATCTTCCCTGGCTGCTGTTGTCCCAGACTGGAAAAAGCAAGATGTATTCTATTTGCCATCTGTAAGGCAAATTGTCTTGTGTTGTCTTGTGTTAAGTGGGCACTTGTTCCTTATCTCTTCCACAATCAATCCTTCCTTATGGGGAGACATCTGCTGATAAGGGGCCATTGAGTGTCACTGCATGACTGATAAGAACTCTAACTTCCCATTGGGAGAGGCTCTGGCCAGAGGGAGGAGCCAAGCATTCCTACCTGCAAATATAGGCTTGAAATTCTGGCCCAGGAGCACAGCTTTTTTGCGCTGGATTTTCCCAGAGGAACAGCTGCCTCTTCCACTGCCTCTTCAGAGGAAGACTGCACCCTTTTCTACAAGATCACTACTCCAACAGAACCACACCTGACACTCCAGGAGGACTGCAGCCACAATTCCAATTGCACTGCAACCAACAACCTGACCAACAAGGTGTCAGGTTGTATTCTGACTCTGTCCCTGTTGTTTTAGTTCACTGCACTGTTTATTTTGTCTTTTAATTTCTTCCCTAATAAAGAACTGTTATTCCTGCTCCCATATTTTTGCCCAAGAGCCCCCCTTAATTTCAAACTTCTAACAATTCAGAGGGAAGAGGTCTACAATTTCCATTTCAGGGGAGGCTCCCACCTTCCTTAGCAGACACCTGTCTTTCCAAACCAAGACAGCTGTGTTTCGACTCTCGGCAATACGCATTTGCCTCCTGCTTGGTGGGAGCTGCTGTGGCCCAGGGCCAGCCCAGAGCTGGGCTGGGTGGGCCAGGCAGCGTGGAGAGTCTTGTCTGATCTTGGTGTGCTCCTGGCCTCAGAAAGGCTTGGAAGGTTTGCCTCCCCAAGTGTCCTGCTCATTGGCTCTCCCTGTGCATCTTGGAGAGCACAAGGTAGGCATTTCTGGCAGCTGGGCATCAGCAGGCCTTAAAATGGGGGCGTGTTGTGGAGCGAGCCCAGCTGAGATACCCTGAGAGGAGCCCAGTGCTCCTTGCTCCTCTCTGCTGACACGGGAGCGTCTGTCTGCTTTCGGGACGGCCCTGGCTGTGTCAGGGGTGCTACGTGGACACGAGACAGCCGGTCCTGTCCCGCTGGGTCCCAGCAGTGCCTGGCAGCAGTCCTGCATCCACGTCAGGATGCTGGCCCAGAGAGGCCCTGGAAGCTGAGGCAGCTGACTTTAAGCTTTTGCAGATACACGCAGGGGATGGCCAACAGTGTTCCCTCAGGATACTGCAGTCCTGAGGGGCCTCCCCAGAGCTGCCTGATGCCGCCCACTCCTTGCGGCACCAGACGCTTTCCTCTGGAATGTTCTACCTCCCCCGAGAGGGAAGAGGGAGCTGGAGAAAGAGCTTGCCAGGCTGCTCTCCATCCTTTCCCAGCAGCCCTGGCTGAGTGGAGAAGTCCGAGCTGAGCGCAGATGTGCCAATGGAGCAGCCGTGCACAGGAAGGCTCGGTGGGAAGGATGAGCCAGGATCCATAGGCCTGGCAGCCTGAGCTTGCTGCCAGGGAAGGCGTTGGAGCGGATGCTCCCGAGTGCCATCCCACAGCACGTGCAGGGAACCAGGGGGTCTGCTGGAGGGTGGGAAAGCTCTGCGGAGGGGTGGGGACAGCTGGGGCTCCTGGTGGGCTGTTGAGGGCTTCTCTGCGGGTGTTTGCAGGGGGTTGGTGTTGGGGAGCGTGTTGGGGAAGGAGTTGTCTGCAAGGTGAGAGGTCTAGGCTGGAATTTGAGTCAGCTTGAAGGCAGCATCTGTGGTTTGGCACAGCTTTGCTTATGGAGGCCAGAAGGAATATCTGTGACTATTTCTCTTCATGGTCCTGATTCTCCTGCAGGGAACAAGATGGGAGAGCTGTACTTTATTGGCCACTTAGATATCTGTACTGGGGGAGGACGAGCCCTTTGTCCATCTACTCATTTGTCTGGGCTACTTTTGTACCACTGAGTGGACTTTCATTCCTTGAGAGCTTTTATTCCTTAAGAGAATTACGATATTATCATCCCTTCATCGAAAACCATTTGCACACCAAAGAATGGCCTTCTTTTTGCCTCTGTATAGTGCTATGTTTCAAAAGGGACTTCCAATGGAATGTGTTAAGGCAAATGAGTTGCTGCTTTTAGGTAGGAACAAACTTCCAAATCATTCACATTCTCCGGCAATCGCTATTAATTTGAGAAGTTTGCAAATTTTGGAACTACTTGATTTGCGCAATGAGATGTAAAGCCTTCCGGAACTGAGGAGTCTTAAATGCAGGGCAGGGTTTGCTGATGGTTTGAGTTGTTCCTAAAGATCCTGTTGGGCATTCTTAGACACTTGGGGCCAGGGATTCCTTCCAGCCTGGGCCACTTTGGGTGGGACTGGGGGTGGCCCCAGGGCAGGTGGCAGTGTGTGCAAGGGCCCTTTGTGACACGCTGCAGCACGGTCACCGTGTCATGGAACAGGCCAGGGTGTCCAAGAACCCACCCTTTGTGACACGTGGTGACATAGGAGCTGGCGGTGACAAGAGCACGCCACAGTGCTCGGAGCAGGCGACGGGACAGGACAGGACAGAGCGGTGCCGTGAGGAGCCCTCGCACAGCGCGCTCGTTCGTGTCTGACCCGGAGCTTTTCCGAGGCGTTATTCCTGCAGGTGACCTCGTGGCAGGACTGCGGGACTTGGCAGCCCGTGGCCTTCCCGAGGCTTTTCTTTTGCAGGTGCCTGCGAGGCCAGACTGAGGGAATTGGTGACCACAAGCCTTACGAGGAGTCTCCTGTCATTGTGGCAGGAGCCCTCAAGACCAGAGTGCAGGACTTGCTGTCCTGCAGCCGTCCTGAGGTTTCCCTGCCTCAGGTGCCTTCAAGGCACAACTACACAACTTGTTGACTCAGAACTTCACCCTTCCATCTTCCTTCAAGGTGCCCTCAAGGCCAGACTCTAGCATGACAAACAGTTTTTCCAGCCTGCTCAAAGCGATCAGGGAGAAAAAAGAGGAAGACCCTGGAGCTGACCCAGCCCAGCATCATGAAGAATCGGAGCAGTTCCAGACACTGCAGGATGGTGAGTGGCAGAGCTGGGCCACAGGGCTGATGGCTGCAGCCAGCTTGGCTCCATCCCATCCCATCCCATCCCATCCCATCCCATCCCATCCCATCCCATCCCATCCCATCCCATCCCATCCACTGGGGACAGGCCCATGGACAGGACGGAGGAGGGGCCGGGCAGACACCCCGCCGTGGCCGTGCTCCATCCCCTGGGGCATCCCGGGGCTCTCCCTGCCTGGGGAGTGCAGGGCTGGGCTGTGTTCTCCGGCCTCTCCCGCAGCCCCTCAGCTCTGGCTGCGCTTGCTCTTTGCCAGATGCAGCCCTGGACCGGACACAAGAGCAGGAACCCGCCCGTGGCCGCTTCCGCAAAAGCCTGAAGGTACCAGCAGCCATCCCCAACTGGGCTGGGCCTGCTGTCACTGCTCAGCCCAGCACCACGCTTGGAGCACTCCATGGAACATCCCGGGCTTCCCTGGCCTTTCTTCTCCTGCAGATGTTCCGGCAGTTCCTGCGCATTCAGCGTAGAAAGACCGGCAGCACAGCAGCTGCGGGCGCAGCCGAGCCTGACTCGGGGCTGACCGGGCTCCAGGCAGAGCCCGATGGCAGCCCAGATTCGGCTGAGCGCTCAGAAGACGCTGAGACCTCAGAGACTGAAACCTGGGCAAAGGCTCATCTCATGTCTATGACTGAGGACGTGGCCATCACAAACACCAAAACCAGAGAGACTCAGGGCCTTACAAATACTGACACCATGCCTGCTCCAACTATGATTCATGCTCCCACTATGGATTTTTTCGAGGAGAGTGCTGTTCCTTCTCACCAGCAGCAGCAGGTAAGCAGCCTGGGTCCACACCTGGAGGCCTCCCAGGATGGTGTGTCCCCTCAAGCCATGGTCTCTGGGCCCCCTCAGCCTTTGAGGCCAGCACAGTGTGGTGGGAACAGAAGCACTTCTTGGGGGAAGCTGGGGAAGTTGTTCCTTTGGACAGCGCTCCAAGTCTCCCCCATGCCTCCTCCAGGTGCCAGCCAAGGTGAAGAACATCCACCAGAGTCTCATGTCCCACGTCTCTGTGGATGCCAGGCTGCAAACGGACATTGTGAGGCTGGCAGAAGAACACCCTGCTGACGTGGTGCTGACCCTCCTGCGCTGTGCCCCAACGTGTGACAGGTACGGGGCCCACGAGCCTTGAGAGCTCAGGGCTCAGCAGCCTTTAGGGCCCGTGGCCCTGCACAGCCTGTCCAATGGTCTCTGCCAGACAGGCAGAGAGGCCCAGGACCCTCGGGCCCCTCTGTTTCCTGAGCCTGCTGCCAATGCTCCCCCCCTGCCCTTCAGGGCACCAGGCCTCTGTCACCTGGGCCCCCACAGCTGCACAGGGCATGGTGCTGTGACTGAGATGCCCCTGACACAGAGCTGCCATCCCACAGAGCTGCTGCAAAGATGTGGAGAGCCATAGGCTCATCGGGACCAGCACTGGAGAAAGCGCTGCCAACACTGCTCTGTGTGATGGAGGACTGGCCTCTGCACAGAATGTGCACCTCCGATGGGGACAACAAGGACCTTTTTGCCCTGGCTGTGAGTTTCTGGGCCTTTGCTCAGCCCCAGGTCACCTCTCCAGCAGCTCACCATCCTCTCCACGCCTCAGGCGCTGGGCTGAAACCTGGCCTAGGGGCAGGCTCAGGGGGCACCAGGCCCGCTGCTCCCCCTGCCTCTGCCCTTGGGCCCTGCCCCATGGACACCTCGGCACTGAGCGCTGCCTTGGCCTGCTTCTTTTGCAGGCAACTCTGGTGATCTGGCTGATTGTCCAAGTGCCTGAGTGCCACGAGACCATCGTCCTTTATTCCTCCCGCCTGTTTGTGGCTCTGCTCTCCCATGTTGTCATCACCACACAGCAGATGCCACCAGAGGAAGTTGATAACTTCTGGAGAGCATGCGGGGAGGAACGCCGCCTTCCCAGCAAGCCCAACAGGTCCCAGTCCTCCTGTCCTTCCCGTGCCCTTGTGGCCAGCGCCAGTGCTCCCAGTGTGACCTGGGCTTTGCTCTGCACACAGGTTTGCAGTGCAGGCCATGAAGGATCTGCTCTGCCGACTGCAGTGTGACCATGTGGTGGTGGCTATGGAGCGCAAGGGTGGCTGGGACATGATGCTGTGTGCTCATACCCAGCACTATGCCGTGGGTCTGCTGGCCAGGTGAGACCCCCTTCTGCCCACTGCCCCCAGCATTTGTGCCCTGTGCCCCACACAGTCCCTGTGCTCATGGGCCAGTGGGCCTCGTCAGCGGGAGACGGCCAAGGAGACTGGAAAAGGCTGGGAGAGGAGGGTGCCCAGAAGGGGCTGCCTCTCCAAGCGCTCACATCCCCTCCAGGGATGCTGGGGAAAGACCAGAGCTCTGTGAGTCAGTGCTGGGAGAGCTTTGGTCTCCCCACCTCAGGGCCTTGGTGTCTTTTTCCCCCCTGCCAGGAAGATGCTCCGTGTTTTGATCCCTTTGTGTTCTCGCATCGCACTCCACTTGCTCCGGCAGCTCAGCAGGGAGGAGCCGTGCTGGGATCTGCCCTTCCTGGCATTCCTTGTGGAGGTGAGCCTGTTGGCCAGCGCTGCCTCGCTGAGCTGCCTCCCAGCTCTCTGCCCTCTCGTAGCCACAGCTGCCAGGACAGTGCCCACGCCCTGTGCTGCTGCCTGGGCCCAGCCCTGTGCGCTTCTGGGCTCCTGCCGGCCGGGTCCCCTGTCACTGCCCTGTGCCTTTCAGGTCCTCGAGCGCCTGGACATGAGTAAATGTGGTGGCAGCGTCCTGAAGATCATGTCAAGGTACCTCCGGAGTGAATGCAGTCAGAGGCGTCGCCTGGCGCTCAGAGGCCTCGTGGTGCCCAGCAAGGATCCCTCGATGGTGAGAAGGGGGCAGCGGCTGAAGCTGCGCCGGGCAAAGCAGCCCCTTGGGCTGGCAGGGCTTCAGGAGCTGAGGCAACTGCTCCCAGCTCTCCTGCCTCACCTGCCCCAGTGCTTTGGGACAGGCCTTTGGCCTGTGGGCCCTGCAGCAGCAGGGTGGGGTTGCAGTGCCAGGGCGCTGCTGGCCGTGCAGCCGTCCATGGCTTCCCAGCACAGCCTTGTGTTCCACCCAGGCCAGAAGAATGTGTAGCGTGTCTCAAAGCCTTCTGCAGCTGCTGGGGGATGAAGATAGAGAGGTGGTCAGCATGAGCCTCCACGTGTTCACCAATGTGCTCCAGCACAAAGACATCCTGGTATCCAGCACCACCGCCCCAAAGCTGGCTGAGGCTCTCCTGCTGCTCTTTGACCACGTAAGGTTCTGCATCCTGAGCCACAGGCATCGGGTGCTTCCCAGAAACTTTGTGCTGTCTGGATTTTCAGGCCTTTGCCTAGGTGGGCCTGGAGTAGCTGGTGTAGGTCTTTTCCTTTCCTCTAGGACAACAGCCATGTGCAGTTGCTCTCCATTCAACTCTTCTGTAAGGTGATGGACTTGGTAGTGGATGAGGGAAAAAAGCCCCTGGAGACAATTGTGAACAAGAGCCTGGACACACTTTTCATCTACTGTCATGATGAGAACTGGCACGTGGCAAAGGTGAGCATTTCTATGATGCTGGGAGGGGGCTCGGCTGCCTCCTGCCCTGGTGCCTGGCGGGCTGCAGCCTCCTCCAGGCCTTGGCACAGGGACAAAGGTCTTGTGCCCTGGGCTGTGGGGCCATCTCGGGGTCTCTGCTGCTCTCCAGGCCTCTCGGGAAACGCTGCATTGTGCGGCCAAGTTCCTGAACAGGAGGGATCTCGAACAGCTGCTGGAGAAGGAGAATCTGTGGAAGTTTGCTGAGGTCCTGGTAAGGACGGCCTGGAAGGCCCAGGCTCAGGCTGGAGAAGCCCCATGGGCACAATGCTCAGTGTGTGGGCTGGCAGCTGTGCCCCTGCCCGCTGCTGCAGCCAGAGGCCGCGCGGGCTCTTCTCCAGGCTCCTGTGGGCCCCAGCCGGGTGCCGATGGAGCCCCGGCCCGGCGGGGCTGCGGGGTGGCACCGCGGCTCCCCGGGCAGCAGCCGGCCCTCTGCCCCCTCCAGAGCCCGGCGCCAGCGGCTGCTGGCCGGGCCTCAGGGCTGTGCGGGCAGGGGAGGCCGGGGCCGGGCGCAGGGAGCGCCCGGCCCAGGGGCTGAGCCCGCGCCAGCCCTTCCCTCCTGCCGCTCTCTCCAGCTGGCAGAGGACAGGAGCCGAGCGGCCGAGCACCTGCGCCGGGCCCGGCCCTACCTGCAGAGCCCACAGGGGCCCCTGCGAGAGGCGGCCGTCCGGTTCATGGGTGAGCCAGGAGCCCGGGCTCCCTCCCCGCCCCGCCGCAGCTCGGCCCCAGCCCCGCCTGCTGCCCCGGCAGCGCCATCCGGGTCCGGCGCCACGGAGCCCCGCCTGGCCTGGGCGCTGCTGCCGCCCTCCGGCAGCCGTGCCCTTGGGCGGCAGCGTGCGGCAAGGGCCCGGGCTGAGCCCTGCCGGGCCACGAGGCCCTGTGGCCACAGGGCTGGCAGCGCCGCTGGCAGGGAGCTGTGCCGCTGGGCCGTGACAGGCTCTGTGTTCGCAGGGATGGCCGGGCGCAGCTCGAGGGGGCAGCAGGGAGAGCTCCAGCTGATCTGCAATGGTGAGTGAGGGCAGCGGGCTGACAGCGGGGGCTGGCGGGGGCAGCTGCGAGCCCTGCCCCGGCTGCAGTGGGCTCTGCTCCCGGTGCGCACCAGGGCTGCTGTGGGCAGAGCACACAGAGATTTCAGGCACACGTCGGGGAGTCGTGGCAAGTACCTCCCGGCTGATTCCAATGTCTCCTACTCCCTTCTGGGTGGGATTGGCCCTGTTCAGAAGGACTCCTAGCATTCCCACAGATCCGGGATCTCACCATGTCTCTGTTGCTGTCTCTTCCAGCCCTTCAAGCCCAGAGGCGGGATGCCAGCCCGTCATGCTCTAACCTGGAAAATCAAGCCCAGTTTCCCCAAAGAGCTAAAGAATTAGGCACACCTTCTGGATCCAGTGAACCAGTGTCCCAAGAACACACCCGGAGACATTGAAGAGGACATCACCTCTCAGTGCTGCTGGAAATCCTGGCATAGCTGATGCTGGGCACAGTTCTCGTGGCTTCAGCACTCTCCCTGCCTGTAGATAGCTCCCTCCCTCTAGATAGCTCCCTTCCTCCAGCCCCCAGACACTGCCCATCACCTTTTTTTCTCTCCACATGTCCTCCCTTTTGATAGCTCTGCCTCACCAGCCCTCAGCCTATCCATCACCTTTTCTTCCCCTCCACTCTCCCTCCCTGTTGACAGCTCCCTACCTCCAGCCCTCAGACCCTGCCCATCCCCCTTTTCCCTCCCATCTCATCTCTTTGTTTCATCTTCCATATAATAAACGGTTTGGCTTCTTCACTTTGCCTGCATCTCTGTGGAGATGAAGCGACGCAAATCCTGAGCCCAGGGACACACAGGCCCCTGCTGCCGTTCTCTTCCACACCGTGTTTTGGTGTTTTGTGCACACACACAGAGCAACGGGGACAGATCAGGCTGGAAAGGTGCCTGTGCTGAAGGTGCAGTTCCACAACACTGGAGTTGCAGATCTTGCTGAGCACCCTGGAGCCCCTGGAATTTGGAAGAGCCAACCTGAGGATGAACCCAGCTGTGAGGGATTCCATGGTAAGCATCCACGGAGGTCAAAGGAGCATGGAATGCTGGAAGTTTTCAAGAATAGATTCCTAAAGCTCAGCAGTGCTCCATCCCTGCACAGGATGAGGAAGAGGACAGAACCAGCAACCATCCAGGCTTAACAGTGGGATTTGGGTGTGCCTAAGAGCAAATGCAGCAGCAGCGCGGCGCCCGGGACTCGGACGCGCGACCGTGCCAGTGCCCGGAGCGCTGTCAGGCAGTGCCGGGATCCCGGGTGTGGTTCTGGTCCCCACAGGTGAGGAATGGCAGCCCCAGGCTCAGAGCCAGTCAGAAAGCCAACCAAGTGAGCCCACAGGGAGGGCACCCTTCCCGTTTCTCTTGGGCATGGCCGCAAAACAGCCCCTGCTGCTTCTTCCTCCGCCTGTGTTTGGGGTGTGCTGCTGGCAGAGGCAGCCAGGTTGTGCTCTGCCTTCCAAAGCCTGTTGGGAGCAGGCATGAAAAGCGCTGCGTGCAGAGCGGAGAGTCCTGGAAGGTGCTGGCAAGAGCGTCCTGCGGGAACAGGGCTCTGATCTGTGGCCGGGAACAGCCTGGTTTTGGTGCCATGAACGCAGGCAGGTGTTGAGGCAGGTGAAGAGGCAGCGGGCAGCTTGTGTTGGTAGAGGGCCGGGGGCTGCACCTCTGAACCTCCACCTGGAAACGCACTTGGGGGAATACGAGCTAGAGCTGGAGTGCCTGTCCTGAAAGGACCTGAACTCCTTCAGCCTTGCCAGCGTTTCTTAAGGCTGTGTTGGTGTTCCCCGGAAAAGCTGCGCATTTAGGGAAACGCCTTTGGAGGAAGGGGGCTTGCTTCTCAAGGAAAGTGCTTCCCCAGGGAGCTCCCAGTGAGGCAGCTGCAAGTGTCCCCCTTTGGCTCTCTGTGCTCCTTTCAGTCCTTGAAGGCTCATTGCACTTGGCAGAGGGGCAGGAAGAAGGCTGTGAAGAGCAGCTTTGGCATCCACCTGGAGCTGCAGAGAACAACCCAAGCACCTGCAGCAGGATGTGTTACCCCCCTTTGAACAGAGGTGTGAGCAGAACCATCTCTGTCCTGCTGTGAGCAGCAAAGCTCTCTCTGGGAGCTGTGAATTCAAGGGCCTTTACACACTCACATTTCACATCTTCCCTGGCTGCTGTTGTCCCAGACTGGAAAAAGCAAGATGTATTCTATTTGCCATCTGTAAGGCAAATTGTCTTGTGTTGTCTTGTGTTAAGTGGGCACTTGTTCCTTATCTCTTCCACAATCAATCCTTCCTTATGGGGAGACATCTGCTGATAAGGGGCCATTGAGTGTCACTGCATGACTGATAAGAACTCTAACTTCCCATTGGGAGAGGCTCTGGCCAGAGGGAGGAGCCAAGCATTCCTACCTGCAAATATAGGCTTGAAATTCTGGCCCAGGAGCACAGCTTTTTTGCGCTGGATTTTCCCAGAGGAACAGCTGCCTCTTCCACTGCCTCTTCAGAGGAAGACTGCACCCTTTTCTACAAGATCACTACTCCAACAGAACCACACCTGACACTCCAGGAGGACTGCAGCCACAATTCCAATTGCACTGCAACCAACAACCTGACCAACAAGGTGTCAGGTTGTATTCTGACTCTGTCCCTGTTGTTTTAGTTCACTGCACTGTTTATTTTGTCTTTTAATTTCTTCCCTAATAAAGAACTGTTATTCCTGCTCCCATATTTTTGCCCAAGAGCCCCCCTTAATTTCAAACTTCTAACAATTCAGAGGGAAGAGGTCTACAATTTCCATTTCAGGGGAGGCTCCCACCTTCCTTAGCAGACACCTGTCTTTCCAAACCAAGACAGCTGTGTTTCGACTCTCGGCAATACGCATTTGCCTCCTGCTTGGTGGGAGCTGCTGTGGCCCAGGGCCAGCCCAGAGCTGGGCTGGGTGGGCCAGGCAGCGTGGAGAGTCTTGTCTGATCTTGGTGTGCTCCTGGCCTCAGAAAGGCTTGGAAGGTTTGCCTCCCCAAGTGTCCTGCTCATTGGCTCTCCCTGTGCATCTTGGAGAGCACAAGGTAGGCATTTCTGGCAGCTGGGCATCAGCAGGCCTTAAAATGGGGGCGTGTTGTGGAGCGAGCCCAGCTGAGATACCCTGAGAGGAGCCCAGTGCTCCTTGCTCCTCTCTGCTGACACGGGAGCGTCTGTCTGCTTTCGGGACGGCCCTGGCTGTGTCAGGGGTGCTACGTGGACACGAGACAGCCGGTCCTGTCCCGCTGGGTCCCAGCAGTGCCTGGCAGCAGTCCTGCATCCACGTCAGGATGCTGGCCCAGAGAGGCCCTGGAAGCTGAGGCAGCTGACTTTAAGCTTTTGCAGATACACGCAGGGGATGGCCAACAGTGTTCCCTCAGGATACTGCAGTCCTGAGGGGCCTCCCCAGAGCTGCCTGATGCCGCCCACTCCTTGCGGCACCAGACGCTTTCCTCTGGAATGTTCTACCTCCCCCGAGAGGGAAGAGGGAGCTGGAGAAAGAGCTTGCCAGGCTGCTCTCCATCCTTTCCCAGCAGCCCTGGCTGAGTGGAGAAGTCCGAGCTGAGCGCAGATGTGCCAATGGAGCAGCCGTGCACAGGAAGGCTCGGTGGGAAGGATGAGCCAGGATCCATAGGCCTGGCAGCCTGAGCTTGCTGCCAGGGAAGGCGTTGGAGCGGATGCTCCCGAGTGCCATCCCACAGCACGTGCAGGGAACCAGGGGGTCTGCTGGAGGGTGGGAAAGCTCTGCGGAGGGGTGGGGACAGCTGGGGCTCCTGGTGGGCTGTTGAGGGCTTCTCTGCGGGTGTTTGCAGGGGGTTGGTGTTGGGGAGCGTGTTGGGGAAGGAGTTGTCTGCAAGGTGAGAGGTCTAGGCTGGAATTTGAGTCAGCTTGAAGGCAGCATCTGTGGTTTGGCACAGCTTTGCTTATGGAGGCCAGAAGGAATATCTGTGACTATTTCTCTTCATGGTCCTGATTCTCCTGCAGGGAACAAGATGGGAGAGCTGTACTTTATTGGCCACTTAGATATCTGTACTGGGGGAGGACGAGCCCTTTGTCCATCTACTCATTTGTCTGGGCTACTTTTGTACCACTGAGTGGACTTTCATTCCTTGAGAGCTTTTATTCCTTAAGAGAATTACGATATTATCATCCCTTCATCGAAAACCATTTGCACACCAAAGAATGGCCTTCTTTTTGCCTCTGTATAGTGCTATGTTTCAAAAGGGACTTCCAATGGAATGTGTTAAGGCAAATGAGTTGCTGCTTTTAGGTAGGAACAAACTTCCAAATCATTCACATTCTCCGGCAATCGCTATTAATTTGAGAAGTTTGCAAATTTTGGAACTACTTGATTTGCGCAATGAGATGTAAAGCCTTCCGGAACTGAGGAGTCTTAAATGCAGGGCAGGGTTTGCTGATGGTTTGAGTTGTTCCTAAAGATCCTGTTGGGCATTCTTAGACACTTGGGGCCAGGGATTCCTTCCAGCCTGGGCCACTTTGGGTGGGGCTGGGGGTGGCCCCAGGGCAGGTGGCAGTGTGTGCAAGGGCCCTTTGTGACACGCTGCAGCACGGTCACCGTGTCATGGAACAGGCCAGGGTGTCCAAGAACCCACCCTTTGTGACACGTGGTGACATAGGAGCTGGCGGTGACAAGAGCACGCCACAGTGCTCGGAGCAGGCGACGGGACAGGACAGGACAGAGCGGTGCCGTGAGGAGCCCTCGCACAGCGCGCTCGTTCGTGTCTGACCCGGAGCTTTTCCGAGGCGTTATTCCTGCAGGTGACCTCGTGGCAGGACTGCGGGACTTGGCAGCCCGTGGCCTTCCCGAGGCTTTTCTTTTGCAGGTGCCTGTGAGGCCAGACTGAGGGAATTGGTGACCACAAGCCTTACGAGGAGTCTCCTGTCATTGTGGCAGGAGCCCTCAAGACCAGAGTGCAGGACTTGCTGTCCTGCAGCCGTCCTGAGGTTTCCCTGCCTCAGGTGCCTTCAAGGCACAACTACACAACTTGTTGACTCAGAACTTCACCCTTCCATCTTCCTTCAAGGTGCCCTCAAGGCCAGACTCTAGCATGACAAACAGTTTTTCCAGCCTGCTCAAAGCGATCAGGGAGAAAAAAGAGGAAGACCCTGGAGCTGACCCAGCCCAGCATCATGAAGAATCGGAGCAGTTCCAGACACTGCAGGATGGTGAGTGGCAGAGCTGGGCCACAGGGCTGATGGCTGCAGCCAGCTTGGCTCCATCCCATCCCATCCCATCCCATCCCATCCCATCCCATCCCATCCCATCCCATCCCATCCCATCCCATCCCATCCACTGGGGACAGGCCCATGGACAGGACGGAGGAGGGGCCGGGCAGACACCCCGCCGTGGCCGTGCTCCATCCCCTGGGGCATCCCGGGGCTCTCCCTGCCTGGGGAGTGCAGGGCTGGGCTGTGTTCTCCGGCCTCTCCCGCAGCCCCTCAGCTCTGGCTGCGCTTGCTCTTTGCCAGATGCAGCCCTGGACCGGACACAAGAGCAGGAACCCGCCCGTGGCCGCTTCCGCAAAAGCCTGAAGGTACCAGCAGCCATCCCCAACTGGGCTGGGCCTGCTGTCACTGCTCAGCCCAGCACCACGCTTGGAGCACTCCATGGAACATCCCGGGCTTCCCTGGCCTTTCTTCTCCTGCAGATGTTCCGGCAGTTCCTGCGCATTCAGCGTAGAAAGACCGGCAGCACAGCAGCTGCGGGCGCAGCCGAGCCTGACTCGGGGCTGACCGGGCTCCAGGCAGAGCCCGATGGCAGCCCAGATTCGGCTGAGCGCTCAGAAGACGCTGAGACCTCAGAGACTGAAACCTGGGCAAAGGCTCATCTCATGTCTATGACTGAGGACGTGGCCATCACAAACACCAAAACCAGAGAGACTCAGGGCCTTACAAATACTGACACCATGCCTGCTCCAACTATGATTCATGCTCCCACTATGGATTTTTTCGAGGAGAGTGCTGTTCCTTCTCACCAGCAGCAGCAGGTAAGCAGCCTGGGTCCACACCTGGAGGCCTCCCAGGATGGTGTGTCCCCTCAAGCCATGGTCTCTGGGCCCCCTCAGCCTTTGAGGCCAGCACAGTGTGGTGGGAACAGAAGCACTTCTTGGGGGAAGCTGGGGAAGTTGTTCCTTTGGACAGCGCTCCAAGTCTCCCCCATGCCTCCTCCAGGTGCCAGCCAAGGTGAAGAACATCCACCAGAGTCTCATGTCCCACGTCTCTGTGGATGCCAGGCTGCAAACGGACATTGTGAGGCTGGCAGAAGAACACCCTGCTGACGTGGTGCTGACCCTCCTGCGCTGTGCCCCAACGTGTGACAGGTACGGGGCCCACGAGCCTTGAGAGCTCAGGGCTCAGCAGCCTTTAGGGCCCGTGGCCCTGCACAGCCTGTCCAATGGTCTCTGCCAGACAGGCAGAGAGGCCCAGGACCCTCGGGCCCCTCTGTTTCCTGAGCCTGCTGCCAATGCTCCCCCCCTGCCCTTCAGGGCACCAGGCCTCTGTCACCTGGGCCCCCACAGCTGCACAGGGCATGGTGCTGTGACTGAGATGCCCCTGACACAGAGCTGCCATCCCACAGAGCTGCTGCAAAGATGTGGAGAGCCATAGGCTCATCGGGACCAGCACTGGAGAAAGCGCTGCCAACACTGCTCTGTGTGATGGAGGACTGGCCTCTGCACAGAATGTGCACCTCCGATGGGGACAACAAGGACCTTTTTGCCCTGGCTGTGAGTTTCTGGGCCTTTGCTCAGCCCCAGGTCACCTCTCCAGCAGCTCACCATCCTCTCCACGCCTCAGGCGCTGGGCTGAAACCTGGCCTAGGGGCAGGCTCAGGGGGCACCAGGCCCGCTGCTCCCCCTGCCTCTGCCCTTGGGCCCTGCCCCATGGACACCTCGGCACTGAGCGCTGCCTTGGGCTGCTTCTTTTGCAGGCAACTCTGGTGATCTGGCTGATTGTCCAAGTGCCTGAGTGCCACGAGACCATCGTCCTTTATTCCTCCCGCCTGTTTGTGGCTCTGCTCTCCCATGTTGTCATCACCACACAGCAGATGCCACCAGAGGAAGTTGATAACTTCTGGAGAGCATGCGGGGAGGAACGCCGCCTTCCCAGCAAGCCCAACAGGTCCCAGTCCTCCTGTCCTTCCCGTGCCCTTGTGGCCAGCGCCAGTGCTCCCAGTGTGACCTGGGCTTTGCTCTGCACACAGGTTTGCAGTGCAGGCCATGAAGGATCTGCTCTGCCGACTGCAGTGTGACCATGTGGTGGTGGCTATGGAGCGCAAGGGTGGCTGGGACATGATGCTGTGTGCTCATACCCAGCACTATGCCGTGGGTCTGCTGGCCAGGTGAGACCCCCTTCTGCCCACTGCCCCCAGCATTTGTGCCCTGTGCCCCACACAGTCCCTGTGCTCATGGGCCAGAGGGCCTCGTCAGCGAGGGACGGCCAAGGAGACTGGAAAAGGCTGGGAGAGGAGGGTGCCCAGAAGGGGCTGCCTCTCCAAGCGCTCACATCCCCTCCAGGGATGCTGGGGAAAGACCAGAGCTCTGTGAGTCAGTGCTGGGAGAGCTTTGGTCTCCCCACCTCAGGGCCTTGGTGTCTTTTTCCCCCCTGCCAGGAAGATGCTCCGTGTTTTGATCCCTTTGTGTTCTCGCATCGCACTCCACTTGCTCCGGCAGCTCAGCAAGGAGGAGCCGTGCTGGGATCTGCCCTTCCTGGCATTCCTTGTGGAGGTGAGCCTGTTGGCCAGCGCTGCCTCGCTGAGCTGCCTCCCAGCTCTCTGCCCTCTCGTAGCCACAGCTGCCAGGACAGTGCCCACGCCCTGTGCTGCTGCCTGGGCCCAGCCCTGTGCGCTTCTGGGCTCCTGCCGGCCGGGTCCCCTGTCACTGCCCTGTGCCTTTCAGGTCCTCGAGCGCCTGGACATGAGTAAATGTGGTGGCAGCGTCCTGAAGATCATGTCAAGGTACCTCCGGAGTGAATGCAGTCAGAGGCGTCGCCTGGCGCTCAGAGGCCTCGTGGTGCCCAGCAAGGATCCCTCGATGGTGAGAAGGGGGCAGCGGCTGAAGCTGCGCCGGGCAAAGCAGCCCCTTGGGCTGGCAGGGCTTCAGGAGCTGAGGCAACTGCTCCCAGCTCTCCTGCCTCACCTGCCCCAGTGCTTTGGGACAGGCCTTTGGCCTGTGGGCCCTGCAGCAGCAGGGTGGGGTTGCAGTGCCAGGGCGCTGCTGGCCGTGCAGCCGTCCATGGCTTCCCAGCACAGCCTTGTGTTCCACCCAGGCCAGAAGAATGTGTAGCGTGTCTCAAAGCCTTCTGCAGCTGCTGGGGGATGAAGATAGAGAGGTGGTCAGCATGAGCCTCCACGTGTTCACCAATGTGCTCCAGCACAAAGACATCCTGGTATCCAGCACCACCGCCCCAAAGCTGGCTGAGGCTCTCCTGCTGCTCTTTGACCACGTAAGGTTCTGCATCCTGAGCCACAGGCATCGGGTGCTTCCCAGAAACTTTGTGCTGTCTGGATTTTCAGGCCTTTGCCTAGGTGGGCCTGGAGTAGCTGGTGTAGGTCTTTTCCTTTCCTCTAGGACAACAGCCATGTGCAGTTGCTCTCCATTCAACTCTTCTGTAAGGTGATGGACTTGGTAGTGGATGAGGGAAAAAAGCCCCTGGAGACAATTGTGAACAAGAGCCTGGACACACTTTTCATCTACTGTCATGATGAGAACTGGCACGTGGCAAAGGTGAGCATTTCTATGATGCTGGGAGGGGGCTCGGCTGCCTCCTGCCCTGGTGCCTGGCGGGCTGCAGCCTCCTCCAGGCCTTGGCACAGGGACAAAGGTCTTGTGCCCTGGGCTGTGGGGCCATCTCGGGGTCTCTGCTGCTCTCCAGGCCTCTCGGGAAACGCTGCATTGTGCGGCCAAGTTCCTGAACAGGAGGGATCTCGAACAGCTGCTGGAGAAGGAGAATCTGTGGAAGTTTGCTGAGGTCCTGGTAAGGACGGCCTGGAAGGCCCAGGCTCAGGCTGGAGAAGCCCCATGGGCACAATGCTCAGTGTGTGGGCTGGCAGCTGTGCCCCTGCCCGCTGCTGCAGCCAGAGGCCGCGCGGGCTCTTCTCCAGGCTCCTGTGGGCCCCAGCCGGGTGCCGATGGAGCCCCGGCCCGGCGGGGCTGCGGGGTGGCACCGCGGCTCCCCGGGCAGCAGCCGGCCCTCTGCCCCCTCCAGAGCCCGGCGCCAGCGGCTGCTGGCCGGGCCTCAGGGCTGTGCGGGCAGGGGAGGCCGGGGCCGGGCGCAGGGAGCGCCCGGCCCAGGGGCCGAGCCCGCGCCAACCCTTCCCTCCTGCCGCTCTCTCCAGCTGGCAGAGGACAGGAGCCGAGCGGCCGAGCACCTGCGCCGGGCCCGGCCCTACCTGCAGAGCCCACAGGGGCCCCTGCGAGAGGCGGCCGTCCGGTTCATGGGTGAGCCAGGAGCCCGGGCTCCCTCCCCGCCCCGCCGCAGCTCGGCCCCAGCCCCGCCTGCTGCCCCGGCAGCGCCATCCGGGTCCGGCGCCGTGGAGCCCCGCCTGGCCTGGGCGCTGCTGCCGCCCTCCGGCAGCCGTGCCCTTGGGCGGCAGCGTGCGGCAAGGGCCCGGGCTGAGCCCTGCCGGGCCACGAGGCCCTGTGGCCACAGGGCTGGCAGCGCCGCTGGCAGGGAGCTGTGCCGCTGGGCCGTGACAGGCTCTGTGTTCGCAGGGATGGCCGGGCGCAGCTCGAGGGGGCAGCAGGGAGAGCTCCAGCTGATCTGCAATGGTGAGTGAGGGCAGCGGGCTGACAGCGGGGGCTGGCGGGGGCAGCTGCGAGCCCTGCCCCGGCTGCAGTGGGCTCTGCTCCCGGTGCGCACCAGGGCTGCTGTGGGCAGAGCACACAGAGATTTCAGGCACACGTCGGGGAGTCGTGGCAAGTACCTCCCGGCTGATTCCAATGTCTCCTACTCCCTTCTGGGTGGGATTGGCCCTGTTCAGAAGGACTCCTAGCATTCCCACAGATCCGGGATCTCACCATGTCTCTGTTGCTGTCTCTTCCAGCCCTTCAAGCCCAGAGGCGGGATGCCAGCCCGTCATGCTCTAACCTGGAAAATCAAGCCCAGTTTCCCCAAAGAGCTAAAGAATTAGGCACACCTTCTGGATCCAGTGAACCAGTGTCCCAAGAACACACCCGGAGACATTGAAGAGGACATCACCTCTCAGTGCTGCTGGAAATCCTGGCATAGCTGATGCTGGGCACAGTTCTCGTGGCTTCAGCACTCTCCCTGCCTGTAGATAGCTCCCTCCCTCTAGATAGCTCCCTTCCTCCAGCCCCCAGACACTGCCCATCACCTTTTTTTCTCTCCACATGTCCTCCCTTTTGATAGCTCTGCCTCACCAGCCCTCAGCCTATCCATCACCTTTTCTTCCCCTCCACTCTCCCTCCCTGTTGACAGCTCCCTACCTCCAGCCCTCAGACCCTGCCCATCCCCCTTTTCCCTCCCATCTCATCTCTTTGTTTCATCTTCCATATAATAAACGGTTTGGCTTCTTCACTTTGCCTGCATCTCTGTGGAGATGAAGCGACGCAAATCCTGAGCCCAGGGACACACAGGCCCCTGCTGCCGTTCTCTTCCACACCGTGTTTTGGTGTTTTGTGCACACACACAGAGCAACGGGGACAGATCAGGCTGGAAAGGTGCCTGTGCTGAAGGTGCAGTTCCACAACACTGGAGTTGCAGATCTTGCTGAGCACCCTGGAGCCCCTGGAATTTGGAAGAGCCAACCTGAGGATGAACCCAGCTGTGAGGGATTCCATGGTAAGCATCCACGGAGGTCAAAGGAGCATGGAATGCTGGAAGTTTTCAAGAATAGATTCCTAAAGCTCAGCAGTGCTCCATCCCTGCACAGGATGAGGAAGAGGACAGAACCAGCAACCATCCAGGCTTAACAGTGGGATTTGGGTGTGCCTAAGAGCAAATGCAGCAGCAGCGCGGCGCCCGGGACTCGGACGCGCGACCGTGCCAGTGCCCGGAGCGCTGTCAGGCAGTGCCGGGATCCCGGGTGTGGTTCTGGTCCCCACAGGTGAGGAATGGCAGCCCCAGGCTCAGAGCCAGTCAGAAAGCCAACCAAGTGAGCCCACAGGGAGGGCACCCTTCCCGTTTCTCTTGGGCATGGCCGCAAAACAGCCCCTGCTGCTTCTTCCTCCACCTGTGTTTGGGGTGTGCTGCTGGCAGAGGCAGCCAGGTTGTGCTCTGCCTTCCAAAGCCTGTTGGGAGCAGGCATGAAAAGCGCTGCGTGCAGAGCGGAGAGTCCTGGAAGGTGCTGGCAAGAGCGTCCTGCGGGAACAGGGCTCTGGTCTGTGGCCGGGAACAGCCTGGTTTTGGTGCCATGAACGCAGGCAGGTGTTGAGGCAGGTGAAGAGGTGTAGGAATATAAAAAGGTAAAAGACACTTTGTAAAGCTTAGAAAGGCTTGGAAGTTTCTAAATCTTCTCAAGAGAAAGCTAGGGATTTAACAACTAAATGAATTTATTGATATTTATCATAAGGAACAAGAAAGGACAAGAACTTACTGATAACTCAAAATGTGAAAAGTCCTCGATATATGCCCTGCAAAGATAGAAAAAGTTTCCATCTTAAAGAATGAATTATTGTGTATTGTTTGAGGTTGATAGAAGTCCTTTTGTTAATGTTAAACCCACGTGGGTCCTTTTCTAATTGGTTAGAGTATAATGCCTTTACACCTTTTCTTTTATGCTATTGGTTCAAAGAATATGTAGAAAAAGGCTTTGCATGGGCTGCCATCTTGCCTCTGATCTGTGTTTGCATGGAGGTTGTTATTTTCCTGTGTCTCTTTCTTTTTGCCTGTATGATACAGACAGATAATAAATCCTAAGTCTGCAACCAGTCAGGGTCCCATCCCGTTTGTGAGACACGGACCGATCCAGCAGACAGATTGGCCTCTCCAACCTGCTGCTGCAAACCTTCATCCCTGTCCTGCAGGATCTTGCCCAGGGACAGACTTGAACTTGACTCCTTTCACTGCCTCAGTTACTTCAGGCCCAGACCCCTGCAGCTCTGGCCCAACAGCCAGCTCTGGTAGCAACAAAAGAGATGAATAACAAAGCTAATTTAGTGCTGATTGCAGGGAGATTACCCAGGGAGACCTGCTGCCAGCTGCCCTGCAGCGGAGCACTGGGGAGGGAACTGGCGAGACCAGCACCAGAGGTGGGAAAGGACCTGGTGAGACCTCCTAAGCCCAGCCCCTGCTCCAGCCAGGTCAGCTGTATGGCGAGGTAGCCCACTGTTCACTGTTTGCTAGGAGCTGTTAGATATCTCAAGCTTTGCCAGACGCCAGAGTGTGGTCTTGCACCACGACAGGGTTTTCCATGGGTTCTGAAAGAGATTGGCTTAGGTTGGATGTTGGGAAATAATTCTTCCCTGTGAGGGTGGTGAGGCCCTGGCACAGATTACCAGAGCAGCTGTGGGTACTCCATCCCTGGAAGAGTTTCAGGCCAGGTTGGACAGGGCTTGGAGCACCCTGGGATAGTGGAAGGTGTCCCTGCCCATGCCAGGGGGTGGAATGGGATGAACTTCCTTCCAACTCAAACCAGTCTGGGACTCTGTGATCCTCTCTCTTGCAGACTGTTGCATCCTGGTTTTGGGTTCAGATTAGGGGTTCTGATCTTTGTTAGTTTGCCGGTTCTGTGTACCCTCGTGCATCCTCCCACAGTTTCCCCCCCCACCACGGTGCCTAGCTCCAGGCTGCCTGCCATTGGAGTTTCCTCCTGTCACTCCTGTAACCACTCCCTGCCAACTCCTGAGGATTCCGTGCCTGTCACCCCATTCCCGCGGTCCCAGTCGCCCCGAAGCCCCGTGTCCGCCCCTGCCGTGTTCCCATTGGTCGCTGTAGTACACGTCACCGCCATGGCGTCTGTATTCATTGGGCGGGAGGACTCCCCGTCCTCCCTGTCCCACCCCTATATCATCCCGCTCGCCTCCGATCCCGGGGGCATATTTGTCCACGCGAGGTTGGGAACGGGCTGCAGCTTCTCTGTCACGGCTCTCGCGGCCAATAAAGCATCCAGCTGCCATGCGGACGGATTTGGCGTTTTCCCTGCCTCTTCGTTTCCTCCCTCGCACCAATGGCAAAGCGTGGCCCACCCCGGAGTGCGGCAGCAGAAGCACCCGGGAATCGTGGCAAGCCCTGGCCCCGACGAGAAGCCGAGATGCCCAAGCCGGGCGCTTGAGAGCTGACCGGGGCCGAGAAAAGTAACGCATTGCCACTGCAGACCTCTCTGCCTGGTGTCCTAGGAAGAAGGCATGTCAGCGCATTTCCTAATCACACCCTCTCCACCTCAGAGAGCATTTTAAGCCCCATTTTCTTGCTCACCCTTGGCAGAGCCACATCTGCAATCCCAACATCTGCCTCCGTTGTTACAGAACCATAGGAAACGAATCCCAGCAGAGCTCTCCAGCTAGCTGGAGCTTTACCAAGCCACTAAAATCCATCCAAGTTTTCATGAGATCTCGCTCTTTGCAGCAAGTGGGGCTCCTGTCACACCACAGAGAGGCCAGAGCATCGTGGCGGTTGGCAACATAGACACCAGCTTTCCTCCTTGGGCGCTTGCTCTCAAAGAGACAGGATCAGCAAAGTCACTCCAGATTTCTCTGGGAGGCTGTCAGATACAGGTCCAAGTAGCAACCACTGCAAATTGGTTTGCAGACAGAGCTCAGCACAAATCTGGCGGTGAGGTTCAGTCATTGATTACACGAGTGACAAAACCTTTAAAGTGCCTTGGACTTTAGGCACTTTAGGCAGGCAGTGATAGCACCAGAGCTGTCACTGCTACCCAGCACTGCTCCCAGGCTGGGCCTGATGGGCAAAGCCTGAGGAGACCAAGCCCTGAGCCCCCTGATTTTGTGCAGGGAAGGCTGAGATCCCAGGCAGCAGAGAGCTGTGCAACCCCTGCAGCGTTTGCCCCGGGGCACAGAGGAGTTACAGATGTGCACACCCTGAATCAGCCCATGGAGGCATGGAGGGAGCTCCCAGAGCTTCCCTCTCTAGGCTCGAAGCTTAACATTTCCAGCAAACTATTAATTAGTCTGGTTTCTTGTTAAAGCACAGACAGAGAATAATATTTAAAAGCAAAGCAGATTCAAAGGATGATGCGGTGAGGCACTATCCTGCAATAGAAACCAGGATCCCACGCAGATGACAAATCCCTTTCCTCGTATCCGCTGTGGAAGCAGGCACTGATACGAGCACCCAAACCCACTGTGGTTGTCCTCTGCTCTGTCCCACCCTAAACCCTGCCCCAGGCTCTGATGCCTGGCTTCCTACACCCCATTAAACAGGTCTGTTCCCAAGCCAGAGGCACACAACACCCACACCTCCGAAATACCAGAGAAGGTGGAGAAGGCAGGAAGCCCCTTCTCAGATTTATCCTGGTGTTAGCAGCCAGACAAGATGCAGACAACACCGGGAAGCTCCACTCTAGGGCTGGAGAAATGCAGCACAAGGGAAAAAGCAGCCTCAGGGCATCACCCTGAGCCCACTGTGCAATTGGTCTCTCAATTGCCTGGAGATAAGGCAATTACCACTCTATCAAAACATCCATCTCTCTCCTGCCCGGAGATAAGGCCCGGCTTGGGCTGGGGATGGGGAGAGGATAGGGATGCTCTTCAGATGATGCCATGCTCTCCTGCTCCGGGAGAAGAGCCTGCACAAAGCACAGGACAGCAAACCCGAGGCAGAAAGCAGAGCACAAGGGGTGCCAGCATGTCCCCCCAAAATGCCCAACAGGACACGCCAGCAGCAGGCTGCTGTGACCTGCAGTTGGCACGGGTCTTCATCAGGCATGCCTGAGACCCAGGCCAGCCCTGATGTATCTGGGATGATCTGAAGTCAAACAAGATGAACTTCAGGGCAGAGCAAGGGGAAGGAGCTGGAAATCACAGGCAAGTGGCCAGATGGGAATAACTGGCCTGGCAGAACGGGACGCCAGAACCCCTGCAATGCCAAATGCTTTTCCAGAGCAGCTCTCTCACTGGGAAGCACACGCTGAGCACATCCACTGGGAACCAGCTCCTGCTTGGAGGCACAGGTCCCATCTGGAGAGTCTGGTACAGGAGTCTCCTCCTGGAGCCCAGCATCCAGCTGGAGAGGGCGCTGGGAGAGCCCAGAGGAGTGGGCATGAGCGAAAAACCAAGGGAGCCAAGTTTATCCAATCTGTGGCGGGAAGAAGACGCAGTAAGAGCCTCTAAATAGAAGCTGCTGCTGCCTTCCTGCCCCACGTGCTCTGCCTTCCCCAGTGTCCATCACCCATTCGATCGGGCCCAAGTTGCCGGAGGGGGAACACGTCCCTATCTGCACGTTCTGGTGACTTCTGGGAATGTGGTGACTGCCCCCAGTCAGGCTCTGCGCTGTATATAATGTTAACATTTATTAAACATACTGTAACTGTAATAATAATAAAGGGTTGAAGAAGAATAGGGAGGGAGGGAGAAGGAATATGGAAATATAAGAATACCAAATATGGAATAAATAAGGAAATACAGAATATGAAGTATAATAAAAAGGAACATGTAATATGTATTATATTATGAACATTCAATTATTTAGTGAATTTAATTTTAAATTGCCATTCCAGTTAGATGAGGGCATTGTTGCAGTTCAACAAGACACACTGTTTTACCCACCTCTCTCTTCCCCACAGGGTGCTGGGAGTGCAACACAGGAGGAGTTCTGGACATACAGGATGCCTGCTAATGAGATGGAGGAACTTTGCAGGAGGTCTCAGCTGCTGGGCAGGCTCCCAAGTGTCTCCCACCATCCATGGTGACATTTTCCTGCCAGTATCAACATTCAAGGGCCTGCTCCCATAACTCACCATCATGCTTCCTGCAGGAAACACAACCTCCCATCCCAAAGCTTGGGGTAGAACACAAGCTGTGCATTGGGGATCGATTCCAGGGGCTTTTCCCCGCTCCCAGCACATCTGTCCCTTTCAGATGGGCATTTACAAATTAAAGCAGCATTTGATGCCAAACTTAGGCACCAGGGGCAACCCTCAGCCTACAAAAGGAACAATGTCCAGGAGAGCAGCTTGAAGCCTACACGAGGTCCCTTCTCTGTGAGCTCCAGTTATTTCACCCACCCCAGCCAAAACCCCAGTACAGCAGTAAGAGCTCAGTTAATAACTTTAACAAGTCCTGGACGTCACCCTGTGTCCTTCATTTTTTAATGCCAATCTGAATTTCATAGCTCAAAGACAAACCCTTCAGTCCCCCCCAGATCTGTGTCTCACTCAGCTGCATCCCCCTAACACGCACCTCATTTGGTTTGATGTAATTTGTCTAACCACAAACTCCCTCTCTGCAAGCATCCTCGCTTCAGGAAGGAGCTTTGGATAACGGGGTCTGCCAGTGTTTGGCAGCAATTTAAGTTCTCTCCTCTACCACCACTCTCCAAACTCATCTGGCAGGGCTGCTCACATATGTGACACGAGAGGAAATGAGCATTAAATGAAATGCACTGAAGTGCCTGTTGAATTTGCAGCTCAGAGAGAGATTGAGGGGTCTTTTAAGGCTGAATGGAAAATTACAGCATTTCCCCAGGAAAGCTCAAGCCTGCTGGGTTGTAAGAGCAGCATTAGGAGGGATATCCCCTCTTGCAGGGAGGCTGGCACAACCCAGCTCCAAACTAGTCCACACAAGCTGGCTAAAAGACACTGGCACCAGGGCTTTTACAAAGCTTAAACACTTTTGAAATCACAGTCATGCACCAGGAAGGAGAAAAATTAAAATAGTTTTCCTTTGATTAAAAAAAAAAAAGGGGTGAAGAAAATTTTTTTGAGATTCCTCAAATATCCTTTAAAGTCTTCTGGCCACTCACCAACCAAATCCAGCTCCAAACAGACAGAAAGAAGAGAAAATGAGACTGGAGATGAGCATGGCAGTGGGTAAAACACTGAGGTATATAACAGAACCACTGGGATAGCCTGGCCAAACACTGAAAATCCTCTGGCTGAGGCACACAGGGTGACACAGCCAGCAGCAAGTCACCCCAAGGCCCAAGGAGGACACCGCAACACCTCTGGTCCTGCACAGCCCAGCTGCAGCACGCAGGGTGCTCCACGGCCAGCCTTGAGAGGGGGAATGCCAGTGAGGAAAATGCCTCATGGAAACAGTGAAGCTTGCTCTAGACATTCCAAACCTGCTTAATTTCCCTTCCCTTTGGCCCAGTGGTTATGAAGCACACTGTGCCAGGGGGTTCATGGTGAAGCTAGTGGCTCCTGTGCCGAGGGAAAGCCCCAAAGGCTGTGCTGCTGCTGGGGTTTGTTTTTCCTCAGCTGCTCTTTCAACGGGAACCCAGTAGGAAGCGTGTCCTTTCTGCAAGCTGGCAAGTACCAAGGGAGATTATTCCCGACAGTGGAACTTGCCTGAGCTGATCTATTGTCTCCTAATTCTTATGATTCGATTTTTTTAGTAAGTGAAAAGCCCCAAGCAGACTGCAAAGGGGCTGGAGAAGCCACTCAGCCCATCCTCGCTGTCCCCTCTGGCTGGCTGTACATCCCACTGCCACTAGCCCTGCTCCGCCTGGCCGCTCCCAGCAGGATCCCGCTCCAAGATCTGACCCACCACAGAGAAAAACAATCTCTTCCCATTCCCAAGGCTGGCCTTGCAGAACCAGGGAACGAGAGCCTTTGTGCTCCAAAGAGACACCTTCTCCTGCACCCGGAGCCACACAGATCCAGCCCAAACCCTCAGGCTGGTATGCCAGAGGGCTGGAATCACCACTCCGAGATGAACAGAAGACAGCTTTGTGGCAAAACAGCTATCCTTCATGTTTACGCAACAAGATTCCCACTTAAATCCCCAAGAGAGGCTCAGGGTCACCTCACCACAGGTTTAAAGTATTGATGCTCCCTCCTTCATCCTGGGCTTGGACTCAGCTCATCCATGTCCTCCCCCACAGCCTCCCAGAAACAGATACCCACCTTTAGCTCCTATACACCTGGAAAAGCTGAGCTTAAACAGGCTGGTGGGACTTGGGAGCTGGGGAAGGCATGAAGGAGGCAGGAAACACCAGGGACACCGAGGGGGATGTTATGCAACAGCTACTGAGCAGCGTGGTAATTAATAATTAAGGAACCGAGATGTTTTGGTAATTACTAATTGCTGTATGTTTGATTTAGGCGGGCACCAAAACATAGCCCAGCCTGCAAATCACTGCTGAGCAGCTCAAACTCTCCGGCGAGCTTCCTCACCGGGATGCAGGACAAGCATCTTTGGGATTTCTGTTCTCCCACCAGCATGCCAGAGCCGACACAGCGTTAGCTCCAATTAACCTTGATTAAAACCGAGTAACCCAAGCATGCTGCTCCCTTTTGCACCCGCAGCGCTCGCACCAGAGCGGCTCCAGGCACTTCCCCAGAACCAGCTGGGCTCTCGCTGCCCGGCCTTCGCTCGTCCTGCCCGGTCCCACGCACCTACCTCTTGGGCACCGGCTTCTTCCTCTTCCTGCCGGTCTACATCCCCAGCCACCGGCAGTGCCCACCGGAGCGGCAGCACCGCGCCACCGGCGGGGCTCCGGGGCACTGGCACAGGCCACACCCCAGCCACCCCTTGAGTGGCAACCGTGCCTGGGGAGCCGTGCCTGGGGACACCAAATCCTGGGAAACACTGTGCCCATGGACCGCTGTCCCTAGGTGACAGCTTAATCCTGGGAACACTGAGCCCCAGGGGCTGCCCTCACAAGGGGACACTAAGTCCTAGGAAACGCTGTGCCCGTGGGCCACCATCCACAGAGAAGACCAAATCCTAGGAAACACCACGCACCTGGGCCGCAATCCTCAGGGGACACCAAATCCTGGGAAACACAGTGTCCACAAGCCCCTCTTCCCAGGGGCCACCAAATCCCCAAGGAGCCACCAAATGCTGGGAAACACCATGACTATAGACCACCATCCTATGTACAGATGACACTGTATCCTGGGAAACTTATCAGTGGGCCACCATCCTCCGGGACCATTGGATTGTGGGAATCACCATGTCTGTGGGCCATTGTCCAAGGGAAACATGGAATCCTGGCAAACACCATGTCCGTGGGCCACCATTTGAGAGCCTGATGCCCGCTCAGGAAAAGCCAGCCTGTTCCTTCTCACTTTGCCTTTCCCTGAGTTAATGCTGCCCAAAACTTTTGGGCAGCATTAACTTGATTAAAACCGAGTTTGCTGCAGCAAAATTCTTCCCCCAAAAACCAGCTCCAGCTGCTGTGGTGAGGCCCTGGCACAGGTTGACCAGGGAAGCTGTGGCTGCCCCATCCCTGGAAGGGCTCAAGGCCAGGTTGGACAGGGCTTGGAGCACCCAACTAGTCTGGTTGCAGACAGAGCTGTTAAGGAATCCTTTGTGGATTGTTTGGTTGGGTTTTTCAAGCTGTTTGCAAATTCCAGGGACAAATCCTTGAAATGCAACTTGATTGCTTCTTGCCAGGGGGCAAAGCAGAAGCCGCTAATAGTGTCACAAATGTGCCAGGTCAGCAGAGCTGATGTCACTTTGATGGGAAATTTGTAAAACGTTTGGTTATGACCTTCCCAGGCCCAGTAATTTAACAGTGATTTTACATAAGGGTTAGGGTTACTGCACATGCTGCCAGCCTAAAAGCTTGGAGATGTTGGTCAAGCACCTGAAGCAGGGTACAGAGGGAATTAGGACAACTGGATGTGCAGGTGTTGGAAAGAGACGTATCCCAGGCTCCCTCCTGTGGGGACCTGCGGGCAGACATAGTGCAGGCATCCTGTCCGTCCCTTATCCCGTCTGATGCCTAACCCGGCTGTTCATTGTCCCGCTTGGTCCTGGCCCCACCTGTTCCCTAACCGGGCTGTTCCCTATTCCCAGCTGTTCCCTAACCGGGCTGTTCCCTATTCCCACCTGTTCCCTAACCCAGCTGTTCCCTATTCCCACCCGTTCCTAACCCAGCTGTTCCCTATTCCCAGCTGTTCCCTAACCCAGCTGTTCCCTATTCCCAGCTGTTCCCTAACCGGGCTGTTCCCTATTCCCACCCGTTCCTAACCCGGCTGTTCCCTATTCCCACCCGTTCCTAACCCAGCTTTTCCCTATTCCCAGCTGTTCCCTAACCCAGCTGTTCCCTATTCCCACCTGTTCCCTAACCCGGCTGTCCGTTATCGCGCCCGCTCCCAATCCAGGCTGTTCCCTGTCCCACCGGGCTGTCGCCGGTCCCGCCTGTTCCCTAGCCCACTGTTCCCTAACTCGGTTGGGCCCGGTCCCGCCTACTGCCTGTTCCTGTTCCGACTGCCATTCCCCAGCCAGACTGTTCCCTGTCCCGCCTAGTCCCCATTCCTAACCTGGCTGTTCCCTGTTCCACCTGCTCACTGATTCGGCTGCTCCTAGTCCCGCCTGACCCCTGTTCTTAACCAGGCTGTTCCTGTCCCCCCTAGTCCCTAACCCGGGCCGTTCCCTATCCCGGCCGTTCCCGGTGCCGCCTGTCGCTGTCCCCGCTGTTCCCTGTCCCCCCTAGTCCCTAACCCGGGCCGTTCCCTATCCCGGCCGTTCCCGGTGCCGCCTGTCGCTGTCCCCGCTGTCCCCTGTCCCCGCTCCCGCCAGAGCCCACACGGACCGTGGGCGTGGCCTCTGGCGAGGGGCGTGTCCGGGGGCGTGGCCTCGTAGGGCCTTCCTCCCCGGGGCGCAGTGCCTCTCCCGCCTGACGTCATCACCGCGCGCCGCCGCTCTCCGCCCGGCGCCGCCATGTCCTTGTGGGTGTCCCGGCTCGGCCGGGCCGCGGCCGCCCGGGGTCGGCGGGGGAGCTCCGGGCCGGGCAGCGCCGCGCTGGGCTCCGCCCTGCCGGGGGAGGTGAGTGGAGGTGGCTGGGCAGGGCTGTGTCCGGAGCTCCGTCCTGCTGGGGGAGGGGGTGAGCAGAGACAGCTGGGGGCCGGAGATGCCTCTCCCCGGGGCCGGGCTGTTCCTTGGGAAGGGACATTGCCGGCAGGGAGCTGGGAGAGGCGGCGAAATGCGAGGCAGACTGGAGCAAGTGCAGGAGAGTGCAGTGACCTTCGGTTGCGGCTGTGGGCAGTAGTGCTGCGAGGAAAGGAGTGTTCGATAGAAATGACCGCCCCTGTGTGAGGGAGGGCACTGCAGTGCTCAGAATGAGGTTTGTACGATGTTTATCGGGGCCTGGGGGAGGCTCTGAGCGGGGTCAGAAAGGCCCTGCCTTCAGCCCCATAGCCTAGGTGGGTCCCTCTTGCCACCGCTCAGAAATGGTGCATTGAAAGCTGTATTGAAATGAAGCTGTAACTCTCCTGCGAGTGGGTTTAGTGTTATTATGTGCCCAGAACCACAGAAAGTACGAGCAAAAGTCTAATGTGTGGTCTCTCTTGGGAACTCTGGGTGTGTTGTGTGTCTGGCCTTCAGACTGAAAATTGTTCCATGTTTTTTTCTGTCTTCTCAGCCTTTAATTTGATGAACAGCTTTCCTGCCTAACCACTGCTGCAGTTGCTAAGCTGAAATGACGGTGCTAAGGTTACTGAGTGAAAACTTGTATTAGATGCATAAGAGTGTGTCCTGTGTGTGTGTCTGAAGAAACAGTGTTTGAGCTGAAAAATCCCTCCAAAGCTGCTGATTTCCATGTGTTTTTCTCCAGGCAAGAATCCACGCCAGCCCTGAGCAGAGCCTGCAGTATGGGTGGCTGGCCTATATGTTGGGAGAAAGGACCAGCAAGAAGTTCACAGAGCACAGCAAAGTCTTTACAGTAGAGGGGAATCTGTCTTCTGGGAAGGGCCAGCTGGCCCAGCAAATAGCAGACAAACTGGGTATGTCTCACTCTGTCTGTTTCCCCGAGAGCTGACAGAGTTTAGTCGTGGTTCTTGTGCAGAGGAAGTTCATCAGAGCAGCAGTTCCTGACTGGGAAATGCTGGAGGGAGTGGGGAGGCTCTGTGGGTGATGTTGGTGAGGTTTGGGATGGGGATTTGTTGTGAGTGAAGCTGCAGTTCTAATGGAGTCTGTGTGCTCCCCGGGAGCTTGGCTTTTCCACGTGGATGTGCTTGGAACAGCTCAGCTCTCCCTGGGCCGTGGCAGAGCTCGGAGTTGGGGTTCGTTGCCCTCTGCTGTGATGGGCAGGGGAGCTGTTGAAGGAGCAGCTGTGTGCTCAGTAGCTGAAGAGGTGTTTGCTGCACATGAGCACAGCTTATTTCTGCTGTGGGTTTCTTCTCTTTCTCAGGGATGAAGTACTTCCCCGAGGCAGACATCCACTACCAGGACAGGATCTCGGGGGAGGGCAAGCTGCTGCCTGAGAAGTTCAATGGCTTCTGTAGCCTGGAGAAGTTCTACATGGACCCCGAGTCTCCCGACGGGCACTCGTACCGCCTGCAGTCCTGGATCTTCGGGAGCCGAGTCCTGCAGTACGCCGACGCCTTGGAGCACCTGCTCAGCACAGGTTGGGGAATCATGGAATGGTTTGGGCTGGAAGGGACCTTGCAGCTCCTTTTGTTCCAACCTGGAGCCTGCTCTCCCTTGCAGGTCAAGGCGTGGTGCTGGAGCGCTCTCCCTACAGTGACTTCGTGTTCCTGGATGCCATGTTAAAGCAGGGATATGTCCACAAGAGATGTGAGTTCCTGCCAGCAAAAGGAAGCTGTTTGGCCATAATCTCTCAGGAGTCTGGTAGTTAACTTTACTTTAAAAAAGAAACAAAACATTCCTGCTTGGAAGGAGGGATTCCTTTAAAGGTTCAGTGTTCATGTGTTGTATGTTGCTGGGTGGAGCTAGTCTGGTTTCAGTGGCAGCGAGGAGACAAAAGATAAAGGGCAGGGATTGAAATGCAAAGCGTTTCATTTGTAAGGAAAAACCCTTTTTCGCTGTGAAGAGAGTCAAACCCTGGAGCAAATCACCTGGGATCTCCCCCCTGGAGATACTTGGAACGCTGTGGGTGGAGTTCTCAGCAGAGTGCTTGAACCGGGTGATTTGGGGATGTTCCTGCCAACCTGAGTGATTTGGTTTGGGGTTATGGGTGCTGAGCTCCTGAGCTGTTGCTGCATGTTCTTAGCAAATCTGTTCTTTTGGCTGCTCCTGAGGTGGACATAACTGTTTTCTTGACTGCCTCCTGGTTTTGCTGTTGGATTTAAGAGGTGTATATATTTGTTTTTTGCCACCTGCTGTAAGTTACTGGATGGCTTTGAGAGGTGATAATGATGACCTGTGTCTGCATTGCTGAGGCAGCAAAGCCCAGCAATCCACAGTTTAATACAAAATCCCAGTTTGGATTGTACTGGAATCCTTAGGGAACAAAAATCTTGATTACAGCTACTGCTGCTTATTGTCTCTAAATGGTGGAGGAAAAGCTGAGATTCCTGTAAACCCGAGCCAGGAATAAAGTCCCTCTTTGCTACAACTGGGTTTAGATTCTTAGATCTCAGTGCATGGAAGTTTTCTGGAGAAAGTTTTTCTGTAAACTTCCTGAATTCTGTTAGAGGAGAGGCATACCCTGAACTTGCTCTGTGAGCCCAGAAGAAGAGACTCCAAATACAGAGGTGGGGAATGTGATTTGTTTGTGTTTTACACAGGCCTTGATCACTACAAAGAGGTCAAGGAGATCAGCATTTCTGAGTTGCTGCCACCTCACTTGGTCATTTATGTAGACGTGCCTGTCCCAGAAGTGCAGAAGAGGATTCAAGAGAAAGGCAAGGTAATTTGATCTCTAATTATTGCCTAGTTCTTTCTTATCTTTATTATTACTTGTCTCTCACAATTGCTGCCTGCTAATGTCTGTTGTAATCACACCTTATGTGGAGTCCTGTGGGGTTTGCTGCTGAATGCTGCTTCTGAGGAGCTGCTTGTCCTCTGAGGTGTGAGATCTGTGTGGTGGTGGTGACTCTGTGGGTATTCTTGTATGCTTGCTTTAAAAAGGCAAAAAAAAAAAGCAAAAATCAACTTTTTGTGTGACTGCATCAATATGCTGTCATTTGTGGAATGAGAAATTGTTTTAAGAGCAGGTGAATTTTTGTAGCTGCCACTTCAGGAGCTGTGGGCAGGTGATGTGCTGCTTGCAATGCACTTAGAGATGATATATTTCTTATTCCTGAGTGCCAGGAGGCCAGCTGGGGTCCCTGGCTCCTGCTTCCCAGTTGACTGCTGCCTCAGTCCTGTGCTGGGGTTCATGTGTGAGTCACCTGGGATCAGCAGGTTCACTTAACTCCCTGGATTCCAGCAAATCACTGCTGGATGACTGCATTACTGAGCTAGTCTTGGCTCAGGAAAGCTGTAGGGTGCTTTTGGGGAATGACTAATGTAAGTAAGGTTTGTAATTTGGGGTTTATTTCCCCTCTTTCTTTGATACTTAGATGTGTACTTGTAACTGTTTGCAGATGTGTTACGAGGATTCAAGGATGTTTGTCTTGCCTTGTTGAAAGGCTATGGGAAATGCAGTTTAACTCTGGGAGACCTGATAGATTAAAAGAAGGCTTTGATTTATTAGAAAAAAGTTCTCAGTTAAGAAGTTCTTCATGTACTGGGGGAACCTGTGAGTTCTTGGCCCTTCCGAGCATGAAAATCAGTGGCATTTCTTTGAACAGAAACTGCTGATGTAGCTTGTGACTTTTTGGGTGCTGGGCTGTGGCAGTGCTGAGCTCTGTAGGATTTATTTGGGGAACACATGGTAGATGAGAGAAATTCCTGGTGTTTTGTAAATGTGGCATTGAAAGTACACTGTGTGGAAAGCAAACTGGTTAACAGCAGGGATGATATCCATGAAATTTCTCAGGAGTTTGGAGTGGGTGTTTGCCCATGCACTTGTCTGAAACTGTGGAAATAGGTGCAAATTTGGCCTCCCTATAGAAAAGGTGGACTCGGACAGTCTTCTCCTGTTTTCTGGCTGGCTATTACAGCTCCCTGGAACGTGTAGTTAGCAAGGATCAGTCGGTCCTTGGATAGCTGGGGGCTGCTCTAGATATTTTACGGCATGTAAGGAATTCCAAACACTCCAAATAAAACTCTTAATTCTTTGAAACTTTCACTCGTGTGCATGTGGTTCACTTGGATGTTTGACTGTTTATCCCAGAGTGAGCCCTTGGCAGGTGGTGGAGCAGACCTTGGAGTCTGTGCTGGTGGGAAAAGAAAGTAAGCTAATTCCACAGCTTTTTCTGTTTATTTGTTTGTAGCCATATGAGAAAAAGGTGTCTCCTTCCTATCTCCAGAGCATTGAGGATGCTTACAAGAAGACCTTCCTACCAGAGATCAGGTTAGCAAAGCAAAATGTTTTACTTCTTAGATCTTTGAGCAAAAACGTGCGCAAACCTTAAAATCTCTGCCAATATCAACAAATCATGTGAAAAAATCCTCCTTGTGCTGCAGGGTACAGTATTGTGCCCTCGTGAAGGGGTGCTGCACTCACAGCATAAGAACTGTGTGAGTGTAGTTACTTCTGCCATCCCAGAAGCCCGATGCCAGTGTTGCAAGATGAAAAGGGGCTCAGGAATGGTGTGCCGAATGCCACAGCTATGGCTGTGTGTGTTTGCACGACCTGAGGAGAGAGTGATGCAATACAAGCTTTTCACAGGCCTTTTTGGAAGGCTTTAGGGCTTTTCTCTCTTCAAGAAGTGCTTTCAGTTGTCCCAGAATCCCAGAATGGTTTGGGTTGGAGGGACCTTAAAGCTCATCCAGTACCACCCCCTGCCATGGGCAGGGACACCTTCCACTATCCCAGGTTGCTCCAAGCCCTCTAGGACCTGGCCTCTTCCCTGGACACTTCCAGGGATCCAGGGGCAGCCACAGCTGCTCTGGGCACCCTGTGCCAGGGCCTCAATGGTTCCTCCCTGGTTCCTTCCCAATATCCCCTCTAACCCTGCCCTCTGGCAGTTGGAAGCCATTCCCTGTGTCCTGTCTCTCGCTGGGCTCCCCTGGCTTCCTCTAGCTGGGAAGCAAAAACGTGTGCCCTGTAAACCTTGGATGAAACAGAGCTTGCCAGCTCTCCCAACTCTTATAAAAGAGCTCTAGGAAAATTAAAATTGTCCTAAAAATCTGAGAGCAGAATTATGGTCCCTCATAATTCTGGAAGGGAAACTCTCAAAGGGTATCAGATGAATTAACTGTGTAAGTTCTGGTGCGTGCAGGATAGAAATCAGAGTAGATTCCCAGGTGTTTTGTAGCCTGCCTGTGTCCCCCTGGGGCTTGCTGCATCTCCCAAGGTGGATCAGTGTGGTGGCTCTGCCAGCTCCTGAAGCGGGTAACTCGATATTGAGCTTGTCACTCGTGCAGGCAGGGGTTGTTGGTGTCACGTGTGGTCAGCGGCCTCCCCGTGTGTCCCCACAGCCAGCACGTGGCTCTTGGAAGGGAATGGGAAGCCTTGGGAATGTCATCTCCCTGAGAGCAAAGTGCTGCAGTCACTGGTGGGGAGAAAACTGCTGCTTGTTCTCTGGAGCAGATCAAGCCCCAGGTGCATCTTGTGGTGCTCAGTGAGGCTAAATCCTAAATCCTGCTGTGATTTCACCTCCTTGCCCTCTGTGCATACATGGTCAGTGCCCCTGTTGGGCAAACCCCCTCTGCTCGGCATCCTGGCAGCAGATGGGCTCCCAGCAGCCTGTCACACTGATCTGTGCCTCTGTCCCCTGGCTGTGGGGGAGCTGGGAGTGTGTGAATCCAGCTCTGTGCGCCTCAGGGTGGCTCCGATCTGGGGTAAATGCAGAAGCCACAGCTGCCTGAGCTGTTTGTTTGCTGGCAGTGGCGCAGAGGGCTGTGTTCATGCTACCTGTTACCTCTTAGTCTGCCTAGTTTGATTCCCTGACTCCTGGTAATGCCCAAAATCTGGTCCAAACAGGCTAACAAGAGTTGCTATAGACTGCTGAGCAAACTCCTGCCTGCTTTCCACGTTGGCGTTTGTTTGCTTGTTCCTTGAAAAGCAGTTTGTTACTGGGCAAAACTCCTGTTACCTTGTGCTGTTTCACTGGAGCGGCCTGATGCTGCCTGAAGTGGTTTATAGTGGATTTTTGCCTTAAAACTGATGCTTTCTTTCTAGTTGACTTGTTACGAATGTCTTTAATGTTTTTATTGGTAGTGAGATTTGTGAGCTGGGTGCTGTGGCAGGTACTGCCTGGTGATTTGGAACAGTGTTTGGGTTCTGTTTGATTTTTCTCTTTTCCTGGAGCAGAGCCTTAAGATTGGTAATGTTCTCTTTCATATCCAGCACTGCTTCCACTGAGCAGCTGTTTTTTCTTAAGGAAAGCTCTGATAATCTGCAGAGTCACTGAGCAGCTGCTTTCTCTTAATGAAGCCCTGATAATCTGCAGAGTCAAATCAAGAGATGGGATGAAGTGATTTGATCGGTGTCCTTAATGCAGTTGCTGGTGTCAGGCTCTGTTGAAGGCTGACCTCTCCCTTGGGCTGATATTGAGGAGAATCTCTCATTCCAGGTGCCTGCCCCATGCCTGCAAGTGTCCAAGGCCAGGTCCTACAGCACCTGGAGCAACCTGGTGTAGTGGAAGGTGTCCCTGCCCATGGCAGGAGATATGGAACAGGGTGAGCTTTAAGGTCCTGTCCCACCCAAACCATTCTGGGATTCTACCAATTTTTCTCCACACTCCTAAACTTTGTTGTGTGATGTTTGGTATAACGTCCACATTGGGCATCTATTCCAGGACCTTCCAGCTTCTCCAGCTGGAAACAGCTATTGCTGAATGTGGCTGAACATGTGTGGTTTGAAAGGTTCGTGTAGGAGCTCCTGTTGTGGCTCTGCTCTGCAAGTGCCTTTTCTCTGAAGGCTGCTGGCTGATGAAAAAAAGCAATCTTCTAACCAGGAAACATTACCTTTTAAGAAAGTTTTTGCACTTACAGATCATGCTGCCTACACTTGTACTCATTCAGCTAGCTCAGCCTGAGTAAATAGTGACAAATGAATGCATTCTTCTCTTGAAATGACTCACAGCTAGTCATGCACTTGGAAAAAAGGAAAATCTACCACAGTTTTGGGTTAGACTGAAAATTTCACTTATTTTCAAGTAGATTGGGCAGTTGTAATAGGGGCAAGTATCCACACGAAGTAAATGAAAATAAAATCACATGTGTGGTTTAAAAAAAATTTTTCCAGCTGAAGTTACGTAGATATCCAGGCCATTTGCCCTTTAAAAGCAACTTTCCACCAGCAAAGAAGCAGCTGACAGGTGCAACAGGAATTCTAGGAGCAGTCTAAAAAATGGCAATGATTCTGGTTTGGTGTTTATGCCTTTTAACTTCATTTCTGTCCCTTTTGGAGCAGCAGGGGAGGATGGGTACAGCAGTTTTATCAGGGGAATTCAATTTCTGTGTTCTTTGCAGTGAGAGCAGTGAAGTTCTGCAGTACACAGCAACTGCAGCTGAGGATGTGGAGAAGGTAAGTTTTGCTTTTCTGGGAGTAAGTTTAATAGATTTCCCTTAGTTCAGTGAACTTTCCCCCTCAAGGAGGGTTATTAGCAGGGTAAGAGAAGCCTTTTGCTTCACCATTGTTAACTGTCCTGTCTAGCTGCTGTTCCCTGAGGGAAAGAGCACCAAGGTTTTTGAGACTCTGACCAGGTTTTGGGCCCATTTTGGTTCTAGGGATAGATGTCTGTTAATAACAGTAATATGATGTTAACTGGATGATAATAATAATCCTACGTGGAAGCTTGGCAAGAAATCATCCCCACTTGGGAGGAAGGAGAGGAGAATTACCCATGGGCTGTCTCCAAGGGCTTTTTGGGTCTTCATCCTGATGAGATGAAATTTTTACCCTACTTATACACAGCCCAAACCCCCTCTCCTCCTATGTTATGTGCAGTGTGATCTTGGCAGAGAGTTGAGTAATGTATACATATGTGTGGTAGCCTGTACCTCATTAAGCTTATTAGCATACTCAGAGCGTGTATTTTAATATTTCACTGCCCTAATCAGACTAAAATTACATTTTTGCCTGAGGTGTCCTTCAACGTTCTGGTTATATGACTGTGTGAAGCAGAAAAGATTGATAAGGACTTCCCTGGTCCTAAAATTAAGACTCCATTTGCCCCCACAGGTGCACTGCTGTTTGTCTCTAGGCCTTTGGGTTGCCTTTATAAGAACAGGGTTGTGTGCCACATTCTGGGTCCTCTGCTGTTGTGGATGGATTTTTGGGTGCTCCTGCACTTGATAATAAAGGTTATCATTAATAACCAGTAGACCTGTGGGATGGTGTGGGTTTATACCCCTAAAAAATGGCTGGTGGCTTCAGTGTGACAGCAGATAATAAATACAAAAATGCACAAAAAATCAGGCTGAAATGAACAAAAAAGCTGAGGTTGTGATGTGAATATAGAGAATAATATGAATATATTGTTAATATTATTATATTTTATTAATGAATATATTATTATAATAATATATGAATATATTAATAATATTAATATCTTTTAACATATCAAAATAAAATAATATATAAAATATGTATTAATAATATTAACATATTAATGATATTCAAAATAGATTATTAATATATCCATTTATTAATAGTATCGACAATATTAATATAACAATATATATTTTATTAATATATAAAATAATTTATATTTAATTTATATATTAATATATATTAATAGATTAATATTAATAAATTAATATTTCATGATATATTTTAATATTGTTTCTTGATATATTTTAATAAATATTAATGTATTTTAATTGTAATAAGTTATATAAATAATATATTTTTCTGGATAGCGATATAGAAGCAAGGATAGGAGTTGAGAGCTGTGGTGTTTCAAGATGGGTTCTTGGTGAATTAAAGGAAAGTTGGGATGGGGGTTAAATGCCTGATTTTTTTCCCGTTTCCTTCTCTCTGGACACATCTCCAAGTGGTCAGAATAAAGCAGGTTGTTTGGTCCCTAGATTTTTTTGTAGGAAACCCCATTATTAGAGATTTGATTTTAATCCTTTAAATCAGGGTTTAAAGTCAGTCTGAAGCTCTTAGTGTTCAAGGAGGGACTCTCCTGAGCTCAGCAATCTTGTCATTGCTCTAAATAGGGTCATCAGATGCACCAGTGCAGTCTTTGATTTGCTTGGACAAATCTGGACTAGGGGAAGAATTATTATTTGGAAGTTAAAGTATAATGCCACAGAATGGTTAAGGTTGGAAAAGACCCTGTAAGATTATCCAGCCCATGATGTTGTCATTGTCAGTGACAATGGGTATTGCTGGTAGATACTGATACTTGAAAGAATTTGGTTGTTTTTTCCCCCTTTTCTGTTCAGATTCAGTTTCCCTCTGGGATGACACAGAAGAAATTTGGAAATAAGGATTGGCAGGAGAGCTTTGGCTTGTAAGGTGTGTATTTACACAGGTGTATCCTCTTGACAGACAGCAGTGTTCATTAGCCCACTCCAATCTGTTTGCTTAGGGATTTGGGAGCTGAATTTTTATGGCCTTACAGTTTAATAACTTTTGGGTTGTTCAGAGCACACATACACAGCTTAGAAACGATTTTTTAAGTGTCCTAAAAAGGTCAGTTGGGGTTTCCTGTTGTAATTCACTTTGCTTCTAGTGGCTGAAGGAGTAATGAGTGCTGAAATGAGCTTCATTAGGATGTTTCACACTTGTTTAGCTTGAGGGTAAAACTGGGAATACAAAGCTGGCTCTATGTTTAATTTCTTTTAAAGCCTTGGATATTTGCTCTTAATTCCTGGGGGGTGCCAGGGCTTTCCTTATAAATTAAGAAGTTGTTCTTCTGTCCTGGTTGCGAAACTGATGCCATTGTTAAGGAGCTGCTGGGAGAGAGACCTTCTCATGTGATGATAGCAGTGAGCAAAACTAATTTGAATGCAGATTCCCCCTGTAGCACATTTTGAGCCCATTGTAGCAACTCTGTGATTAGTGCTGTTACCAGGTTCAGAGAGTTTCCAAAGCTTTGCTGTGGAGTGGAGAAGGAATTGCTTGTGTTCAGCTTGTCAGTTAAATAAGTCAAAGAAATAATGGCTGTTTGAACTAACTTAACTTACACCTCTCTTCCTCTTATCTTGGAGTTATGTTGCAGCAGTTTGTGCCTCAAAAGTGTTTATTCAGTCATGTCCAAATCATTATTTCTTACCAATTCTGGTAGGAGTGGATCTTTATAGTTAAGGCTACTTTGTAATAGCACTTGGTTATAATTTTTTAAGTGGTAATATCTGGGATTTAGTGTTTGCAGGGAATAATTACAGTGTATTTAAAGAACACAAGGATTTTTCTTTTCTCATCCTGTCACTTCATCGCTGACATGGGCTCACCTGTCAATGGGGTGACAGTGTGCCATCAGGAATTTGGTCATGACCTCAGCTTTATCCTTTCCCTATGGAAAAGGTCTCTGGAAAGGGATGTTTGGAGCTGTAACAATCTGCTCCTTCCCAGGTTGCTCCTAGGTGCTGTCTCCATCTCATCAGGCACCTGAAGTGCATTTTCCTGACACCAGGGCAGGTTTCCCTCAGCTCCAGGCAGCCAGGTGTGATAAGCAATTACCTCCTGGAGCAGCAAAGATCTGTTTTCTGGTGGATCCAGGCTGTAAGTGAAGCTCAAACCAGGGATTGATAAGTTTGGGGATGGTGAAGGAATGGATTGCTGAGGTGGCATTGCTTATTTGAAGGGTTCTGAGCTGTGAGTTACCTTTCCTTTCATGCATGGGTGGGTTGTGGTGGATGGTGAAATCCTGAGCCCTTGGACTCATCGCTGCAGCTCCTGTAGGCCTGAGTTTTCCAGCCTGAAATGTGCCTTTGTTTCTGTGCTGTGAAGCACACAGCACTGAGGCAGATGCCACACCTGCTCCCCTGCCTATCTCTGAGGATGTGTTACTGAGCCTCTCTGGGAATAAAACTGACCAAACCTTATTTTTGTAACACAAAGGAGTTAAATTTAGACTTATCTCCATTTCCTCCTCCTTCTTCCTCAGGGGTGAGGTTGTATCTTCTTGGCTTTTCAGCCCCAGTGGCAGGTTAAAGAAGAATGTCTTGGATCTGGTAAGAATTTGGCAACAAGGCACCTCTCGGCCAGTTTATTCCCTGCCGTCCAAAGCTGAAAGCACAGGATGTTAGGAGATCCCCCACGTGTGTGCCCAGTACTCCTGGCAGGGCCACAGCCTCCAGAAGTAGACCTGGGAGATGATCATGTTATCTCTAGACATTTGTCTTATTACTACAGCTTTAGCAGTGAAGCCTCTCTCATTTGTTTAATGAACTGTTTTGATTCTTTCATTGAGTTTTGGATCAAACCACCCTTAGAGAGCTTTCTTTTCTGATTCCAGGTAATTGAAGACATTGAGTACCTGAAGTTTGACAAGGGGCCATGGGTGGAGCAAGATGATGTTTCTTTCCATCACTTGAGACTTTAGTAAGTGTGATATCATCCAGCCACTGAGCAATTCTTGGCATTAAATCCCAGGGAAAATGGTCAAAGCCATGAGTTTTTGAAGGTGGGGTTATATTTTGTGATATTGATGCTTGGCACTGGAACGTGGTGTAGCATTTTTGCTGCTGATTGTTGAGACAAGAGGCTCCAGACAAGTTTAAGAGTGGTTTTTATCGAAGATCCTTGTCTGCCCAGTTGGAAGAGATCAGACTCAGACACTGGAAAATAACTTGTTGGAATAGAATTTAATTTGATTTTAATAATTCTTTGCAAATGCATCATGTTTAATTTGTCAGTTTCTTTATATAAAATACAAAGATGTATATAAAGAATATAGCTGCACTTGTAAGGCTGTTAATACCAGAAGTGAGACAGGCTCCCCATTTTGCTGCAACTTCATCTTCATATTGAACGTGCAGCTGGAAATTTCAGTATAGTTACATTTCTAAAACAAAACGTAAGACTTATATTATTTTCATTATTTCCTGGTCATCTCACAGGTTAATAGAAACACAGATTTTTAAATTGAGTATGTGTCCCTAAGTTTGTCTTTGTGACAGGCATTGGAGAAGCAAGTTAAACTTTTTTTGCAGAATTGTGACATTTCTTGCATTTTACTTTTCTGTGCTGTTACTTTAAATACCTCCTAAAGATAGAGATAATGCTCCTAATTGTATGGTTTTTCTATCAAGGAGTGAAGATAAATTGCAGAAGAGCAGTGCTGGGTGGTGTCTGAGAGGATCAAGTCATGATTTGGGTGCATTTTCTGTGTCAAAGATGAGGTTTCTTTGTGTAGTGATTGGAGGATAAAATCTGGTGACTTAGGCCCTAAAAAATGATCACAGTCAGACTTCCTTTGAAAGAGGAAATAAGTTGCTTGTTTTCCTATAGCTCCACACTACTAATGCAGTATTAGGAAAGGATTATTAATTGTGATGAGTAGGAGGGAGTTGAAGGAAACCTTACAATTACAGAAGTGTGTGAAGATACTGTATGAAAATTCTATTTCACAGTTTTAGAAGGGAACAAATTGCTTTAAGGACTGAAGTTTTCATTGAACCTTGGAGGGGGCTGAGTCTACTGCACAAGGCTCTTGTCACCGTAGGTAATAAGAAATTTTTCTTTTGGCAAAAACACGGGGTTGTTTGAAGATCCTAGAATGCAATAAGCTGCTTATTTAAACCACAGAATCATAAAATATCCTGTGTGGAAGGGACCTGCATTGAGCCCAGCTCCTGGGGTTTGCTTTTGATTTTTTTTTTTTTTTTGTGCTGGGTTGTCAGAGCATCGATAAAGGGGTGACAACACATCCTGCGCCAGCCTTGAGCTCATGTTTTGCTCAGCAGAGTGAGGGAATCCTGGGCAATGTCTCGGGCAGCATGGGAAGAGACTCTTTGTAAAAGTGTGTGTTTGGACATGATTTTTCCCCATGGTAACTCCAGAAAGGCAGGGAGCCTGCTGCAGGTCGGCCGTGTTGGAATTGCATGCTGGATTCAATGCCCAGCCCAGGTGTGAGTCCATGAAGCCTAAAGCTGATGCTTTTCTCCCTTTTTCCAATGCCCGAGTAGCAAAGAGCCTGTGGTCCCCACAGTTGTGCAGGTGTCCCATGCCTATGGGAATTTTTCCTTTGGAAAGTGGTTTTCCTGCTTTCCTGGCACAGGTTCCCAGTGCCTGCCTCGTGTGCAGGCACCTGCTGCCCTCTCCTGGCTGTTCCTGGCAGGCTCCAGCAGCTATTTAGGATCGTTTAGGTTGGAAAAGCCCTCTGAGATCATGGAGTTCACCATTCTCCCAGCACTGCCGAGCCCACCGAGAGCCCATGTCCCCAAGTGCCTCATCCACGTGGCTCTGGAATGCTTCCAAGGACAGTGATTCCAGCACTGCCTGTTCCAATGCCTGACCACCCTTCCAGTGAGGAAATTTCCCCTCACATCTAATCGAAGTTCTGCCCTGTTGGGTTTTCCATCTGCAGTTGCTTCCTTTGTTGACCTCCCAGCTCTTGGGGCTGTCAGCCCTGCTGTTTTCTTCCACCCTCAGCTTGTACCACTGTGTCTGGGGGACCGGGATGGGTGAGCAGGACCGAGGAGAACTTTTTATTGCACATGGATAGGATCTAATGCATGGAAACCCCAGCAGGGCCTCTGAGTGATTAATGCAGCTCATCAAACCGCTGAGCCCAACCCATGGGCAATCAGTTGCATAATGATCTCTTTTCTCTCCCTGCCTGCCCTTAAGTGCTCTCCCTTGCCCTGACAGCTTGGTTGTGGGGTCTTGGTAAAAGATTAAAAAGGGCTGCATTTGTGGCTTGGAAGCTGGAGGTGTCTTCCAGAGGATGTTCTTCACATCTTCCCTTCCTCTCCAACAGAAACCGTTCTGGCTTTTTAAATGTCTTAGGGAGCTCCTCTGCTGCCACTGCACTGTTTCAGGCATGTTTTTATCTGGGCCCTTCCCAGTGCCATTTGTCTGTCTACATGTATTGCAAAATAAATTGCATTTGCGAGGAGGAGCTGCAGGCTGTGTAGCCTTGCCTGTGTTATTAATCAGCTCGGGGAACTTGCTGTGCTTGTTGCATCAGACAACTGCACAACTAAATCTGATCTGTCCCTGCAGCTCCTTCAGAACCTGGCAGAGAGGGACAGAGACCCTGCAGCTCTGCTTCCCAGTGTAGCTTTGCCTAGCAAGGGGAAGAAGTGTCCCTGTTTAAATGTCTGATTGCAAACAGCAGGACTAGAAGGGCTGGCAAGAGATGGGTTGGACCTGGCTTTGAAACTTCTGTCATGGAGACTCCAAAAATCTCATGAACTATTAACTGTAAAACTTCTGGCACTAGAAGCTATTTTCTTTAGCACCTTGGTTCTCTCTTCATCATAAAATAATAGAATCCCAGAATGGTTTGGGTTGAAAGGGACCTTAAAAGCCCATTTCATCCCTCCCCTTGCCGTGGGCAGGGACACCTTCCACTATCCCAGGTTGCTCCAAGCCCTGTCCACCCCGTCTTTTTGCTGCAGTTGAAACACTTCTTTTGTGATTTCTTCTTTGCAGTGGCTTTTCTAGGTTTGAAGAGCTGTTGTTGCACCTTCTTCCCTTTTCTTGCAGACCTGCTTTTTTTTGGAATGTTTTTTTTTTTGTTCTTGATGCTGATGTTGAGTGTTTGCTCACCAAGGGAGTTGGCTGTGCCTCACCTTGGCCATGCCGTACCTGTTCTGCCTGGCTAAATGAGGGAACTGGAGTCCCTTTGGCAGAAGGAAGGATATTAATTTCCTTTATCAACATAGAACTTATCTGGAATGGTTTTGTGGCGTTGGCTTTTAGGTCTCTCTTGTCACTTGAGGTTTTGTGAGTATGCCAACATCAGGTGTTGAGAAATCCCAGCCCAGACTATGCAAACTCAGGTGGTTTTTGTTGGGTTGCTTCATTAATTTGTTTTTTTCTAACCTGTTTCCTTCCCTTACCCCACCTTGCACCTTTAGCAAGGTGCTGCATGCTGAGAGCTCCTTCAGGAAAGTCTGGTAAAGGGTCAGAAAAGAATAAACAGTGACAGTTTTCTGCTGGGGGAGAGAAAGAAAACGAAAGAAAGATAAAAGAGGTCTGTAAATGCTTCCTGCTGAGCAAGGAATTAGTCCTGGCAAGTGGCTGTGGGTTTGTGGTTAGACATTGTTGTGGCAATGGGTGTGCTTTTGCTTAGTATTCCAAATTATTTCTGAAGGTGCAGAGAACATGGAGAAGCCATCAGTAGCTTTCATTATTTTCTTGTGCAAATAGCTTTTAGAAGCAGCAAGTTTGTCATTTGGCCCTTAAATAAATGAATTGTGCCTGGGAATTGTCCTTTCCAAATGGCCACTTGGCCGAGATTCGGAAAGGAGTGGATTCACTGCAGCATGGGTGACCACAAAACCTTATTTCCATGTGTGATGTTATGCTTTATATCTGCCCGGACTCCCTTTTGTGCCTTCCAGCACGTGAAATGCACCTTTAATGTTGTTGAAGTTAAACATTGTTGTAGTTTATAGGAAGCATCTTTGCTGTTGATCCTCATCTTGGAAAAGAGCATTTATCCTCACCTCCTTCCATCTGAACTTCGACTGGATTATTATATTTCCTTACAAATCTGTCTGTAGTGGGATAATTTAAAGAGTGAATATCAGGGTATGTTACTGGTTCACTTTTTGGAGCTCTTCACTGCTGGGAGGAAAGGTCCCAAAATTTATGATTTGGGGGTAAAAATAATTGCTTGAAGATGATGAACTTTGCTTTGCTCAGGGCATGTGCTTGATGTGCACGTCAGTATTTGCTGAGAAATGCAATTCACTGAAAACAACCCAATTTGCAGAGTTTCTGGTGCTGGATTTAGGGTTTGGTCAGTGCTGCCTGGAAAGGGATGTGTTTTTGCCAGCCACGTGCAGGTGGCACTGTCAGCCTGTGGAAACCACAGGCAGCAGGAGGCTTTCTAGCAGTTTCTCAGGCATTTTAAATTTGGGATATCTGAAGTGCTGGTGCTGTGCAGAGTGGTGGATCCCGAGATCCATCACCAGAGCTGCTGCAGCTTCCTCCAGGTATTCCAAGGCAGGGTGCTGGAGGTTCTGCCTCCTTCCAGACCCTCTCACTGTCTCAGTACTGGTCCATTTAGGATGGGAATTTGGCAAGGTAGTGTGTGGCATTCAGTAAAACCACTGGTTTTTACACTGCTTTTATAGAAAGCAAAAAAGCCAGAGGGGATTAATGGAGAAGGGTCCCAGGAATGATGGAGCCATCTCCAAGGAGGATGAACCTGGGAGGGGAAATGGAGAAGCAGAAAACTGGAGCAGGAACAAAGTGGAGGCAAGGATGAGGGGCAATACATCATAGATTTGTAAAGAGAAGGATAAGTGTTTGGAAAATAGCTCAAGTCTTTGGAAGCTGTATTTAACAGAAAAGTAGTTCTTTAATCATAGAATGATGATAATGAGTCCTAGAATGGTTTGGGTTGGCAGGGTCCTTAAAGCCCTGGCAGTTCACCCCCTGCCATGGGCAGGGACACCTTCCACTGGATCAGGTTGCTCCATCCCAGCTCCATCTAGCTTGGCTCAGAATATTTCCAGTGATGGGGCAGCCACAGCTTCCCTGGGTACAATACTTGGCTGTTGCTGGGGCAGGGTGTGAACCGAGTGCTCCTTTTCCCTTCAGCGTGCAGGACAAGGCTGGAGTGCTGGATTCCGTGTCCATCCCGCGCTTCGTCCCCGAGATCACCATTGGCGGCTCTGAGTACGACAAGATCTATTATGAGTACCGGGAGGTGAGTGCTGCTGGGGACAGCCAGGGGACACGGCCAGGGGGCTCCTCACTGCTGGGGACACGGCCAGGGGGCTCCTCACTGCTGGGGACACGGCCAGGGGACACGGCCAGGGAGCCCCTCGCTGCTGGGGACATGGCCGGGGGGCTCCTCACTGCTGGGGACATGGCATGGGGACATGGCTGGAGGCTCCTCACTGCTGGGGATACCTTGCCCATTGCTACTGGGAACTCGTGCATTCTGCCCGAATCCCCACCTTTTTTGAAGTCTAGCTTCCCCCCAAGAGGAATAAGGAAGCAAATGTTTTTTTTCATAATCTGATTTTTTTTTCTTTTTGTCTTTAGATGTGGACTAAAGGATAAATGGGTTTTATTTGTTTCTGTTTCTTGTGCCCTGATGGGTCTGTGACCTCTGAAATCTAAGAGGCCCTTAAGTCAGGCAAGAACACTGGAAACCCATGGCCACTCCTTATCGAATGCTGAGGGAGGGAGGGTTTTTTTAGAGGAGGAATTGAATGCTGCCTCACTTCCCCAAAGTGCTGCTGCTTTAAATAGAGTGTTTCTGCACGTGGGCACACATCCAAAGCCTGTTGTGCCCAGTGCTCTCATACACCTCATGCAGGCTCCCACACAGGGTTTTAATTAGCTCCTGCCTTGCTGCTTCTGGAGACAGCAGCTTCCGATCCCCCCGGAGCTCTGCCCTTGTGCTGCTCAGTGGTTCCCTGGCATGGTGTCCTCACCCCACACGGGGCTTGCCTAAGGCCCAGGTATTGGAAAAGCTGCTTGGAGAAGTTGTGGAGCTGATAATTAATAGTGAGTGGCCAAAGTTACAGGTGAGCCTCTGTTTTCCAGTTGGGCTGAAATCTTCTCTGCCACTGCATCTTATGATTTTCCAGGCAATCCTGAAGAAAAAGGGAGGAATATACAATATAAATGGTTAGAAGCCACAATTTGCATAATCCAAAGCCTATCATTTTTCTTTTCCTGGTAGTATAGAGTCTTTTACTGAGATTAAAATGTAAGCTACAGATTTACGGACTTGTTTGGAAGCTGATCTACCAGTGTTTTCTTCTGGAATAGACAGAGTATTCCAATAATTTGTTCCTCCTCGGCTGGCTGTGTAGTGGAGAGGCTCCTGGATTCACACTGTTCTGCCTCATTTGAGATGTGACCTTTCCAGCTTGTAAAAGGGGCTAAAGGTTAAAGCAGCAGAAAGCATCTGAGGTTGTCTAATGGATTTGAAAACTCCCTGGTCCAGCTGAGAAATTGCTCTCAGAATTTCCTCTTCCTTGCTGTCACATTCTTAAATACAAAACTTCAAGCTTGGGCTCAGGATTTTTGGAGCCCTTCCCTCCAAGAGCTGCCTGTGTTGTGCAGCACAGACTTGAGGAGGATCTGCTGCATGACTCGTCTCTAGCACACAGCATCCATCTGCACTGCCTGTGCCTTTCTTCCCCAAGATGAGAGGGCTTTTCTGGGGCTGAGATGTCCCTTTGCAGTAGAGCTGGGAATTACTGAGGCTGCCTGACACACAGCTAGATGTGACCTCAGTGCTGTGTGCTGAGAGCCTGGGGTGAGACTTCTGAAAGCCTTTTTTCCTCTGGCTGTACAGCAGCACGTGCCTCTTTGTGCTGGCAGGAAACGGAGAATGTCCTGGCTCATCCAGTGACTGGCTGCCAGGAGAAATTTGTGACTTGCCTTGCAGATGTAGCAAAGGGATGCTTAGGAGAGGGAATATGGTTACCTGGGAAGGAAAGCTGTGCTCTCGGATTGCTCTGCTCCATGCCAGTTAGTTGACAGCTGAAGCTGAACAAAACAAACCATTGCCAAAATATAATCTCCCTTCTGCAGCCTTGTTTGTAGGCCCTGATTCAGGAAAGTGCTGTGGAAAGTGATAATGTCCTTTGGAATCAGGAGGAGTTGCTTGTTTCAGGAAGTATTCTGTTAAAATTAGGCTACATTAATACTAATTTTCTCTCTTCTAAATGCTTGCATACTTGTAATCCTTCAGTAGTGTGGGGGCTGTACAGGGATGGTGCACAATGCAAAAGATGCTGAGTTTTCCTGTTTTCCATCAGCTACTGGAAGGGGAAGCACAAAGCCAGCCCCACCTGCTGTTTTATGTTCTGAGAATTGCATTCTTTGTGCTGCAACTTTGAAGATCTGGGTTTTTTTTTTTTACCTTACAACTTTATTTAGCAAATGAAGGGCTGAATTCTTTTCTCAGGCAAGGCTCCTGTGCAGAGGTGATCCAGCAAGAAGCCAGTCAGCACAGGCACAGAGAGCAGATGAGCTTCCAGACACCCAGATTTGGGCTGGGAGGTTGTTGGGTCTGTAAAGAGGGAATCACAGCCCCTGCCTTGCCCGTGGCTGTGCAGGGATGGTCACAGCTGTGCTGCCACTTTGGCATTTGAAGATAAAGGGTTTAGGTTCACTTGTAAGTAAAAGTTTAGGCTGACTTGTAAGTAAAGGCTTAATTATGAGATAATTACAGAAGTTTAACTTTGCCTTGTGGGAAATGTGTGCTTTTAAAGTTGGTGTAATGATGTTTACCACATAAATACAATGATTTGCATAGGGGATTTTTTCCCTCTGTAACTACTCATAAATCCTTGAGCTCTCCAATAGGCAGCAAACTGCTGTGCTTTTCAGAGCTCCATGCACACAATTCATGCTGCCTAACAATGGTGGTTTTCAGGGAGTTACAAATTCCAGGTAGAAGCTGGGTTTTGTTCAAAATATTCATTAGAAGCAACCAAGAAGGAGGAGGAAGGAACACTCTTCAGAGTTCAAGATTTTAGTGCGTGTGCTTTTCCATGAAATAATGAGATGGCCACATACAGTGCTGAATACTCGAAACTCACTTTTTTTTTTAATGTATATCCTCTAAATTATGTAAGGGGTCTTGTCATGTGTGAGGAGGTGGCTTTCTGCAGCCTTCTTATACCATGAAGTCCTCTGGCAGGGTCCAGCAGGTCTGCTCAGGCATTCAGGAACTTCTAAGGATGCTCTTCTGGCAAGGGAAAAGCAACCTTTCAGTCAGGTTCTGTAGATCAGAGATAAGCACGTTCATTCTTCAGGGAAGCAACATTATTTTAGGAACTGTCAGACTAGTAAAGGCTTGACTACCCTTTTTTTTCCCTTAACAACTGCTGTATCTCTCTGCCTTTCTTCCAAGTGCACACAATCCCCAGGGATAATGCTCCAAACTCCGTGTGCGCCCTGTGAAGCTGGAGAGCTGGAGCACTTAGGCAGATGTGTTTGCAGCGAAGATGAAAACAAATGGCTCTGTTTAATGGAATCAGTGTACTTAAATAATGTGCTGATGTACTTCATGCTCCTGCTGCATCTCCTGGAGTGGGGAAAAACGGCGTCTTTGACGTGCGTGTGCTTTTCTGTGTACATAAAAGTGCAGCTGTTTGCTGGAATTTGGAGAAGCAAAGAATCACAGAATGCTTTGAGTTGAAAGGGACCTTAAAACTCATCTCATTCCCAACCCCCTGCCATGGGCAGGGACACCTTCCAGTGTCCCAGGTTGCTCCAAGCCCTGTCCAACCTGGCCTTGGACACTTCCAGGGATCCAGGGCAGCCACAGCTGCTCTGGGCACCCTGTGCCAGGGCCTCAGCACCCTCATAGAGGAGGAGTTCTTCCCAGTATCCCATCTAACCCTGCCCTCTGGCAGTGTGAGGTGTTTCCTCCTTGTCCTGTGCCATGGAAAGGTGAGACAAGGCTCTCATTTTATTTCCCTCCCTGTTTTCCTTGGTGGAAGACTGCTTTTGGAATATAGGGATGCTGAGCATGAAGCAAGGAAAGCTTGAGCAGATCAAAGTCCTGGCTACTGCTGTGAGGTGCAATTCAGCTCCTTCCACAGCAACTGCACAGCTCGGCTGCCTTGCCTAACTTCATCTTTGTGCCCTGCTCCTCATCCTCCTCCCTCCTGCCCCAGGGCTTGGGAATGTGTGGCTGGCAGGGCCCTGCAGTCCTGGCTAGCAGCAAGCAGAGAAGAGGGAAGAGGATGGAGGGTGGGGAATCCCACACTCTTTTCCCAGGCTTTTCATCACTCTTTTCCATAAGGATGCAGCCTTAGGAGGGAAGATCCTCCAATGTCTGCCATGCCTCCAGGTTGGAGGTGGTTGCAGGACAGTAGCTTTGAGTGGTGGAAGGTGAGCCTGCAGCATGGGTCAGCTCTGTCCCACCACCCAACACTGAGAGTGCTGGAAGAGCTTGTGTTTGCAATGGGAAATCACAGCCAGCCCCAAAGAGAGGGTGTTAAGGGAAGGCTCTGCAGGTCTGAGGGGCCCAAGAGCTGCTCTGGCCCCTCTTTGGCAGCTGTGGGGCTGAAGGTGGCTGCTGGCAAGCAGAAGGTTAGCAGGGCCCTTAGCTCTGCTGAGAGTGCAGGGACCCCTTCACATAAAAATCTCCTGAAAGAGCTACAAAAGGAATACTTGAGCTTTCAGAAAGCCAGAGTCTGGATCAACAACAGGATGAACTCTTGCCTTTGCAAGAGCAAGGAGCTTAGGATGTCTTTCCTTCTCCATGTTTGCGATTGTTGCTATAGCTGCTGCCTTTGACAGAACCTTCTGTTTTCTCTCCTGCCATTTTTTTCTTGGCTAGATGAAGCTTTCATTCTTTTTAGGATCAAGATCTCCTTTCCTAACTCTGTTTTAAAGGAGGTATTTGACAGCTGTAATGCCCAGCCCTATCTGCTCTTGAATCCAGGAAGGAATGAAAACAGACACACAATAAATTAGAAGAGGCTTCATTTAAGGGTTTTTTTTTTTTCTGTTTTATCTCTGCAGAAGTATTTTTAGCCCTTTCTAAAGTAACAAGATGTTGCCTAGCTAGGTATCAGTAAGACCAAAAGAACCTGAGGAATAACAAAAACCTGGGAATGACAGAGCTGTTGCTCAAGGATACCTGGATTTGCTCCTCTTCCCACCTTCCCACTTCTCCTCTGCTCTCACTAATCCTGTCCATATGGGGAGAGTGTGAGAGCATCCCCTCTTAAGGAACAGGCAGCTTTTCCACCCTGCTCACCCTGAAAAGTATCATGGACAGTTGGCAGGGATATCTATCCCAGAAACAGTAGGGAAGGAGCCTGACAGACCTTGTAACTGTCTCAAATCTTGGGTTTGGTGGTTGTGTCTGTTTTATTTTAGGTGATGGTCCCTGCTGTCCCAGGCACGGGGTGCCTTTGTGAATCAAAAAGACAGTCAAATCTCACTGGCATTAAAGTAATCCATTTTCATCTTGATAGTCTGTCCCTGTGAAAGGAAACGCTTTTTTGTGTGGGAGCACATCCCCCTTTCCCAAACCCCTCTTAATCCCGTACCTGTGGAGGGATGTGATCCCCAGGGTAGATCTCTGTTAAATTAAAATTAATTGGAATCGAATTTAATAGAGGGGTAGCATCTCCATGGATCTTACACTGTGAAGTAGAGTCAGTTTGAGGTGTTTAACTGTGCTGTGTGGCTTGGATTAGTTCCTTGGCTTTTCCCTGCACTCTCTAGTGGATAACTGATCCTCTTATGGGCACTTCTCTTTCCAAAGGATTTTTGTCTTGTTTTTTCAGTGAATGAATGAAGGGCAGGACAGCAGTCATTGAACAGTTCCAGCAAACTGGAATTATTTTAGCCTCAGTTCAACGAAACTTCTGGGTGCTCTTGTTTTTTGGGCTGCGATGGATGTTAACAGCATTGAGGGCTTTATTTGAGTAAGGGATGGCAGGAGTAAGGCTGTAACAAACATCTGTCTGTGCCAGGCCTTTGGGAACCAAGCCACGCGCACCTCAGATGTGCGTGTGGAGGGCAAATTGTTCCCCTTCCTTGCTTTAAGTGCTCTGGAGCACAAGATCAGTGGTGCTGGAGAAGATCATTGAGTCCAACTTAAACCCAGCAGTGCCAAGGCCACCACCAGCCCATGTCCCTAGGTGTCACATCCACGTGGCTTTTAAATCCCTCTAGGGATGGGGATTCCTGGGCAGCCTTTGCCAAGGGTGACAACCCTTTCCATGAAGAATTTTTTCCCTAATACCCGATTTCAATGTCCCCTGATGCATTTTGAGGCTGTTTCCTCTTGTCGCTTGGGAGGAGAGACTTGACCCCACCTGGCTACATCCTCCTTTGGTGTAGCTGTAGAGAGGAACCAGAGGAGGAATCATATGGAGCGATCAGGAACCAAACCCTCCCAGAATCCAGCCAATATCTGCAGCTCCATGTTCCTAGATTCTCTCAGCTTTTAGCTGTGTGCCTACAACACTGACAACCCTTTGGAAGCAAGGATTTCTCCTGTAGGAAGCAATCATCTGCTCCCAGCAGTGGTGGAAGGGGCTATTACTGGGCTGTTCTAAACAGCCTCGGGGTATTGATGAATGAGCCTGAGCTCCCAGAGCAATGACTCTGCTTTTAAGTGCTCTTTGATCGGTGCTGCTCTGAGCAGGCTGTTTATAGAGCTCTTGGAGCTGTGGAGCCCAGCCATCAGCACAGAGCAGAGCAGGAATAGAAGGCAATAATGGCAATTCTGTTTGTTCCCCAAAGGCTGGAAAACAAGGCAGGCTCCTCCTCAACAACCTTTCCAGGTGGTTGGAGCTCTCCAGAGCTCTAGCTGCACGTGCCTGGTGTGGAATGATCTGGAGCAAGCAGCTGGCTGGAGCTGCTTGTTGCTCTTCCACAGCCTCTGCTACTTTATAGGGCTTTTCATCATGTTTATAGTTTTGACAGGCACTTCTGTGGCAGGTTCTTAATTTAACTGATGAGACAGTCTTGTTTTCATCTCTTTTCCTAATGCTCTTTTAAAGTTGAGCAGTTTGATGCCTTTGAGCTGGCTTTGCCTTTGGGTTCAGCTCATTTCAGGAGTTTTGTGCTATGTGTGATGGATTTTATCCCATCCCTCTGGAAATAATCCTCACTGCCAACTTTTGGGCTCTGTGGAGTGTAATGCAGCAGGCCAAGGCTTCATTCTCACTCAGTTTCCATGGAGTGGAAAAATTTGTTCCTTGGTGACCTGGCAGGAGTTGCAGGAATGTGGGGGAGCTCTTGGGGCTGCCTGGTGGAATCTCTGTGATCATAAAATTGTGGAATGGATTGGGTTGGAAGGGACTTTAAATCTCATCTCAGCCCCGCTGCCATGGGCAGGGACACTTTCCATCACCACCCCGTGGTGCTCCAGCCTGGCCTGGGACACTTCCAGGGAACTTGTACTGCAAGAGAAAGTGAATATTCAGTCCCTCTCTGTTGTCTCAGCTGCTGGCAAGTCCCATAGAGCTTTCTCCTGTCTCCTTTCCATCATCTCTTGCAGCTGGGCTGCCCAGCCTAGACAAACCCAGCAGCCTCAGGGCTGGTCCCTGATTTCCATCCCTGCCCTTGTACTGGGCCAAGAGCAGCCTGGGAATTTCAGCTGGGTGCACTTTGGAACATCAGCCTAACCAGAACCAGCCCATCTTACCCCTTGCCCTGCATCCCCACATCTTCCCTGGTGCTCCTACCACACCTCTCTGCAGAATCCTACCCTGTTCCAGCCATGCAGCTCCTTTACTGCAGTCACAGCTGGAAAATGTGGGATTTGAAGAGCAAAGTTTGGCAAAGTGGCCGGTGTCACTTGTGCATCTTGTGCACAGAGCATCAATTCCCATCATCCTGCTTCCTAGGTAATATGGGAATTGTTTACTCTGCTTCCCTCTTCCCCTTTTTTCCCTTTTTTTTTTCTTTTCTTTCTGATTATTTTGAAAGTTTAGCTGTAACAAATCCCCAAACTCTCCTGCCTTTGCCAAGGCCCACTGTGAATGATGGAGTTATGGATGAATACTTATAACACTTGCTTTGATGTCTTGCATGTCTTTAACCAAAGGCACACAGGGAATTTGTTTTGGACAATGAACGTGAGTTCTGTCGGGGTTGATATTGTAGCTTTTTAAAGAAGGCAGACGTACCCAGAAACAAAACTGTAAACTGCTGTATTTTCCCAGAGATCTCCTGTTGCTTTAATAATCTACTTCTCTGGGAATCTCTTCAAGTATCAAAGGGCCAATTATGTGCTGCCTGGAGAGGACCAGGGAGGGCTGTTTTTGTGTCACAGGCTGGTCACAGTTCCTCCCTGGCTCACTGCTGGGAATCCGTGGGGCAGAGATAGTAATCATTTCTGTTCATCTCCCATCTCCTCTTTGCTCAGTGGGGGGAACCTCTCAACAGGACTGTGTGGTTTCTACTGATGTTTAGACAAGACATTAATTGAAAAACCTCAGAAAAACTGATCACAACTGGTTTGTGACAAGGTAGGGTGGGAAGTGTCTCGTGGAGGAGGTCAGGTCTTCTGTCAGCTTGATTTTTAGGGAAAGAAGTGTCTTGGTTTTTAACATTCAAGTGAATAGAAACGCAAGTCCCCTTCCTCAAAACAACAGGCTTCATCTTTTAATAAATGGTTCATTTTTGTGGCCTGACTACAGACTTTATCAAGACTGCATCTTGCTTCTCTCTGCAGGGGCAGCTCTCCCCAACTGGATCCTCTTACATGTTTTTTTGGAAAGGGAAAATCCTCAGGACAAGTCTGGGGTCTTGTGTGAAACCAGTGTTTGTTTGGAGACAGAGCAGATGATCTGTGCTTAATTATTTGGAGAGGCTGCCAGCAGATAGCTTATTTCTAAAGGAAGAGTTTTATTACAGCATCTTTTCTGGCTTCAGCCTTTCTCACCAAACTCATGGGCTTTTTTCCAGTATTTGAGCTCAGAGGTGTTCTGTTCTTTCTTTTTGGTTCCTGGAGGTAGGAATAGATGTTCTGGAGATGAGTTCTGCTTTTAGAACCAGGATCTCACCATCTCTGGCATTCCAGGTCGTGGTCAGTACCTTCCAAAGGGCGCTACTTCAGCACTGAGACTCACAGGCTGCTGCTTAGGTCCCAGGGTCCTTGAAATTCGGGTAAAGGCTTCAAAAATCTTTGGGTTTTTCCATCAAAAAGTGGTTCCTGACTTTGCTGATGAAGGCAGGCAGATACTGTTTTTGCTTTAATGAAGAAAAGTTCAGCTCTTGAAGGCTAAAGCTGCAATTTCATTTGAACAGTTTAATTTAACGTGGTATTTAACTCAATATCTCACGCATGAAGTATTTCATATATTTAATAATGTGTGTGCCTATTTTGGAATGAGATTCAGTTCCTCTTCTCCATGATACAGTTAGGGGAGCCATCTCAGGCTGGGAGGAGCTGGATGAATCCAGGTGGAATGTGGTGCTGAGATCACTGGCCTCATTTTCGTATTTATATTTTGGCTTTTGCAATCCCTCCTTCAGCTGCACAGCTCAGTCTTTTCTGAGAGACTGGTTTTTCTGTAAGTTTTATCATTACAATGTAGAAACAGTATTTCCTGTTCTGTAGATCTCACGAGGCACTTCAGAACTTTGAGGGGAGTGACCAGAGTTCTGACCGAGCTTTCTGCTTTCTTTAGCTCCCTGGGCACAAGTACAAGCCAGGCTACAACGCTGATGTTGGGGACAAGTGGATCTGGCTGAAATGAAATCTGTTCCTGCTGGAGCCCTGGCCAGGATGGACCACAGGACCTGAGGGAAGAGGAGCCACGTTCAGTGCACCTGCTGCACATCACTTGTGTAGCACCAAGGAAACACTGCTGAAATCATTTCCCGTCCCCAGCAGAAGGGAGTAGACTCCCAGAAGGAAAACCACTTCATTCTGGTTTGTTTTTCCCTGAGGAACTCAGGGATGTTGGATAGTCAGTGTGGGATAGCCAAGTGAGCTGGGGCAGGCTGAACATCAGAGCTGAATTTTCTCTTCCTCGAGACTGTGGCACATTATTATCCAGGATTAGTGTTGTTCTGCTGATTCAAGAGGAATTAAACCTGTACCCTCCTGGCTCTCACAAAGTTAATACCTTGTTCTGTCGTGCGTGGTGTTCTATGAGGTTCATTAGAAGCAACAACGTGTTCTGAAAGGCACTGACTGGACCTCAGCAAAGCATAAGAAGTTCTTTGAGAGATGGAAATGAGTTATCTCAATTAATACAGCAAAAATCTCTGCTTAAAATTCTAAAAAACAGTCAAAATAATTGCCAGCAGTTGTACTTACAGCTTCTTGCTTTGATTCTACTATAGAGTGAGATGTTTGTTGGCTATAAAAGACAAGTGAAATTATTATTTTTGCAAGTTCCTGAGAGTCCAAGTTGGAAGGGTTCTTTTAAAAGAAATCATTCAATTTAGTATTAGTCACAGAAATGAGGTACCTTGGCATTGGTTCAAGCACCACTGTCCAGATTTAGGCTGCAGTTAATTTTGCATTTCCAGCATGGGGCTCGCTGCTTCAGCCACTGAGGAAAAGGGCTGCCAGGCATTCCAGAATTTAGGGCAGTGCCTTGGAGTTAAGCAGCCAAGTCTCGCTTGTGCCCCTTCCTGTATCAAAACCAGTATGAAGAGTCCCTTAATGAGAGCCTTGGGGGCCTGGTGAGCTACTGGATGAAGGAGCAGTGGGAAGAACTGTGGCTCTTTTTGCTGATCCTGTGGGGCTTTGCTTCCGTGTTTCATGTCTCATCCATCTGTCCTCTGGGAAGGGATGCCTGAACCCTTCAGGACTCCCAGCCAGTGCAGTGAGATCCTGAGCAGTGTGAGCCTCCCTCCACCTGCCCAGAGCACCATGTCCCAGCTCTGAGGGGTGTGGGGATGAAAGGAGCACCCGCTGTGGTTTTAAGATTCCTCTGGAGAGTGCAGCTCTGTTTGTACATGTCTCCTCCATCCTGGTGTCGCCAACTTCTCTGGGTGCTGGAATTCACTTGGCAGTGTGTGCAGCCCAATGCCAGATCTGGAGAGGTGTTTTGTGCTGTGGGTGGAGCTGGAGAAGCTGCTGTGGGACACTGTGGGGGGCTCACTGGGGTGCAGAGCAGCTTTAGGAGCCTTCCCCACCCACTCCAGCAGCACGGAAGGCTGAGCTTTGGATATAAAAGACTTTAATTCCAGTCAGGAAAAGTAAGGCTGGTGAGCCCTGTGGTATGACAACATGCATCTCAAGCACTTTCAAAAACTTTTGTTCAGGCTTTAACTCTGCTTTAAAACTGTTTATAAGCTAAATCTGTGAAGGAAATAACTTTATCTCCCTTTGCTGTAGGAAGGAGCACTAGCTTTTCTCTTCCCTCCTCTGTGTTTTTCTCTTCCCTCCTTCCCACTCCAACACCTCAAGAAAAATCTCTTAGCAAACCAGGTGTAGAGATTTGGGTTTTGGAGGCTATGCTGTGCCAGTTGGATGAATCTATCTCCAGTTCTTAGTTGGATAGGGAAAAATAATACGGCTCGAATCCTCTCCATGCTTCTGCCTAGGGGCATGTATGAAACCCATCTGCAGTCTGTCCTCTCTCTCCAAATTCCAATTGCCTGGGGTTTGCCACTTGCCTGTCCTGTCCTGTGCTTGGCTCTGCCTGCTTTCCCAGGGCAGATTCTCTGGGGAAGGTCACATTTATGGGCAAAACCACCAGCTTTCCCTGTGGTCACTCCAGCTCAGCAACAACCTTGCCCTTGGCTTCACTTTGCACAGGAGGGGAGAGAGGAGATGAGTGACTGGTGCTTGTCTGTGCTATCCCAGTATGTCTATTAATAGCTTCCCCCTCAGCTGGGGAACCAGGACCTGGATCAATCTGATCGGTCCACAGCCGTGATTTAACACGAGAGAGGTGGTGAACCCTCTTGAAAAGGCGTGTCCGGAGTCCCTGCGAGGGATCGGGAAGACAAGACACCGTTGGGATCCTCTCTAGGACCAGGTGCAGCCCCGAGCAGTTTGCCGTAGCCGGACGCCTCTGCCTTCCTTTGGAAGGTACTGATTTTCTGATAATAGTACTGCCCTGACCTGGGGTGGACTTTAACTTTGGGAAAAGATATCTGCAGACCTGAGCATTCGTTTTTATTGCGTGGATGGTCTTATGTTTGCCGTCTGGAGAGATCTGGCTCAGAACCATGGAGTCTCTATCTCCGACAATGATTTATTGGAGTTTCTTCAATTTGCAAACAGTCGTGTTTTTTTTCACGAGTCTGGCTTTTTCCCTGGATCCAGAGGCTTGGAGGTCCCTGTATTTCGTCGTCAGGCAACGCGTCAGGCAAGATTTCCGAGTAACTCAGTACATGATAGTTTTTTTAAAGCTTTTTTCCGATAGTCCTGGGATGGACCCCAGTGAGCACGTCTGTACGGGGCAGGGGGGTCCCCCGCACCCAGCGGGGGCCTTTCAGCCCCCCCCATCACGGCCGGATGGAGACCAGTTTGTTCAAGGACAGTCTTCGCTGCTTGGTGCCTGCCGCGCAGGGCGCGGGGCAGAGCCTTTGTGCAGGGCTCAGAAGTTTTTTTTCTGCTTCTGCACAAGAGGAGCCGCCTCCACCGCCGCCTCCTCCGCCTCCTCCTCCTGCAGCGTGCGAGCCCCTCCTCCTCCCCTCGGAGGCTGCGGAACCACTGCCGGCCCCGGCGGAGGCACCGCCTCCCTTGCCGGTCCGCCCGCCCGCAGCCGTGCCGCCTCCTCCTCTGCCCCATTCGGAGCTGAGAGAAACACTCGCCACTGAGAGCCAGCCTGAAACCGCTCCAGCGAAAGCGGAGACGCCGCCTCCCCGCCGCTTCGCGCCGCCCTGGCCGCGCCCGCGCCGGCCCCGCTCGCCGCGTCAGCCCCTGCCTCGGAGTCGGCGGCCGCGCCTCCGGCAGTGACAGCGGCGCCTCCGGCACCGCCCGTCATTGCTCCGGCGGCGGCGGCCGCGCCCCCTGCCCCGGCGGCCGTTCCCTCCACGGCGGCCGACCCCGCCGCGCCGGAAGCGACTGTTCTCTTCGCGCACCACACCGCGGAGGGCGAACGCCTGCTACCTGCAACCTCCGCTCCGCAACCTGCCTAGGACAGTGGCTTTGAAGTAAATAAGAAACGGCCAGGAGACCTTGCGCTCCTTTCTTGATAAGGCCTTTATTAAAAGATAGCCTAAGGGGGCGGGGGTACGGCATTCGCGAGGCCACCACTACTCCCAGGGAGTCGACGTCCCAGAGGAGGGGGCAGCGTCGGGATCTTTGCCCTCAGAGGATACATCCAGAGACTCAATTATGGCTCATTGGTCTAAGGGGGTTACTCCGTTCGGACCTCTCTCCAGTCATGGCGACCGGCTCCAGGGGTATTGAAGGCTTTCTCGGATACTTTGAGACTTTCCTGTCCCGTAGATGTGGATTGTTGTGCAGTCCCTACTTTGGTTTGTGGTCTGAGTCCAGTTTTAGTCCTCTGCTGGGGTCCGGCAATTAATATGCAGCATACGCTAGGCCTCCTGGGAATCAGGAAGTCACCTCAGGGAGCAGCGGCTGAACTACCCGACGCCATGAAGGGGACAAAGAGGGTTCAACTTACTAGGCATAAAAGGGTTAACACCAGGGGAACATACCAAAACTAGGGGAATACAACCGGAGTGTGAACTGGGCATTGGGGCAATTACATCAGGTAGGGAAAATACGGACAGGGTGGAATCAGTGAATACACTCAAGTGAACTTCCAAACTGTGGAATAAGCAGACAAATGACTGAACATACAAACAATCGAACAGCGGAGTAAACATACAAACAAATGGTTAAACCTTAAATTTATTCATAACAATCCCCCCTCTGTTACTTTGACTGGGTGTAAGCCTGCCTCAATTAGCAGTTTCTGGCTCCTGATAGTAAAACTTCCTCAGTCTTTGGTATTTGTCATACACTTCCTTGGCTGTCATTCTCTCTGTACCCTCTAACCTCATTATATTAGTTTTTCTTTTCCCTTTCTTTTTGGAGGCTTCTAGGGAAGTGGGAATCATGCTGCCTGACTGGATTGCAGATATAATTATTTTAATTAAGCATGGTATAAGGCAGGGAAAGAATAGCAGTCCAGCTAACCCTGCTACTGCGATAAATGCTACCTTTTTCCACCAACTAGTCTTCCATGACCAAAAGTTATCCCACCAGTCTGTGTTAACAAGCGGAGTCCACTCTTGGGTTCCGACATAAGCAATTTTCCTGATTTCCTTAGATATGTTACAGATGACTTCACTCCTATTATCTATCTCAAGGCAATGCTCTGTGGTGTTAAACTTCCCACATATTCCTCCCTTGTCTGCTAGCAGGTAGTCAACAGCTAATCATATCTGGTATACAACAGTGCAGGTTTGGGAAAGTTGTTCACTAACATGGTCTAGGGCTAGGGCAGTCCTATTGGAAATGGTTTCTGTTACTGCTTGGAGTTTAATTATACGTTTTAACATGTATATAGGGGTCCGGTACCCCCGCGAGCCATCTTGCGCCCAGGTGGCAGGTCCATATGTCTTAATGCTTTCCTCAGGAGTCCATGTTTTTCCTTTCCATTTTTGGGTTCCTCCCAATTCCACCAGACTCCTTTTTTCCCTTTTCGAAGATGTTTTCAGATTATCATATAAAGGAACTCCTAACCCTGGACCTGCCTCTTTGGGAAGTAGGAAAAAGGATGGCTTTATGATTCCTATTGTGCAACTGCCTGCCCAATCCCCTGGTAGATGCGTGTAAGCTGCTTTCCCACAAATCCAAAAAAGATCTCCCAGAACCTTCCAGAACCCTTCCCCAGTTTCATGAGGGAATTCCCAAAACTTTGATATAGACGTCATTCCCCAAAAGGGGTTAATTCCTTTATCTGCACACTCAAACAAGTCATAACCTTCATTGTATACACACCCCCTTTCTCTTTTACTCATACTCCCAATACCGGTTGGGTTCCTGGGGAACCCAACGCATGATGAATGGTGTTCCTTTTGTTATTAAATATCGCTTACAAGCCATCCTTCCCACTGGGGTGCAGAACTTGTTTCCTGTTCGTAAAATGCATTCTTCTCCAATCACACTGTTCTTTAATTCCCACCTCTCCTTTCTTCTATACTCTGGTGTCACTTGTCCCTCCTCTGTTTTGATTTCCAAAATTTCTCTTGGTTTGAGGCTCATGCCTTCCCAAGGCCACACATCTGACATTTGTGTGCTCCCACAAACCCAGCATCTGGTGATGTTTAACTCTTTGCTGATCTTTTCTACCAAATCAATGAACAGGTTCTTCCCACCTAGATCTTCCCGTTCTTTGTTACTAGTTTCTATATTCACTTTCTTTTCCTTAATTATATTCACTCCCCCTTCAGTTATATCTTTTTTTCTCCAAGCATAACCAGTTATCTTTCATGGGACAGTCCCCTAGGAGTCTTTGCCTCAAAGAGGCCGTATTCTTCGTGAACCAGTAGACCTTCCCTCCCTCTTTACAAGTTTCCAATTGGGACTGATTGTAACAGGAAGGACTCAAATTGGTATGTACTCTTACTAGAGACTCCCAAGTTCTCCCCGTCATACAAGGGGTGGTAACACTTGATACAGGAGTCCATTCCTCCTGTACTAGAGAGACTCATAATCATGATTATCATCACTTTTATAGAGGGTCGACTCATTTTCCTCAGGAGTCTGGTAGGGGTCATTTTCCCTTGACCTCCCCCAGTCTTGCCTCCTGGGATTATCTTCCGTGTCTCTACTGCACAGGGGAACTGAGTCTTAAGGTCTTTAAACCTTGTCCTTCCTGTCTCCCTCCCCTATTCCCTGTTTTGGACTTTGCTATTCCTGAGGGGCACTTGTCCAAGGGAAGATATATCTTCTAAGGAAGTGGAGCTATCTCTTAAGAGGGTTTTAAGGTAACAGTTTCAATACATTCAGAAAACTTACAACTTATTCACTTGTAACAGAAACTGTGCAGGCAACAACTATTACTGGTGCAGTTTAACAACTGTATTAATTTTTGGGAGTTTTCTTTAATTTCACCTTTAAGGCTCCAGTGGGTATAGCAGTCCAGGCTGGGGTACTGTCCGTTGACCCAGCCTCTTCCCTTGGGGGTTCCACAGGTCCTTTTACTCGTGAAATGTGCGTCCACCCTTTTTCCCTGGTCCTGACGGCTGTGTGTGTAGTAAGTAGGACTTGAAATGGTCCTTCAAATCATGGGCTAAGAGGAGCAGTAGTCCAAGATCTAATTAGAAACCAATCTCCGGGACTGATGTTATGGGTGCTTGTTTCTAAAGGAGGGGTCTGGGGGAGATATCCCTTTTTCCTGAGTTCCCCTAGTGTTTTTATGATTGTTTCTAGATATTTCCGGGATGCTTCTTCTCCCTCTACATATTGCGCAGTACTGTAAGGGGAGATTAGAAATGGGAGACCAAACAACATCTCGTAAGGAGACAATCCCAGGTCTGCTCTAGGTTGAGTTCTGATCCAAAGTAAAGCAAGGGGGAGACACTTCACCCAGTCCAATCCTGTTTCTAAAATCAATTTTGTGAGTACTGTCTTGATGGTCTTGTTCATCCTCTCTACCCTGCCGGAGCTCTGGGGATGCCATGGAGTATGTAACCTCCATTTTATCCCTAGAGCTTGCGTGGTGTCCTGCAGAATGCGAGCTGTGAAATGTGGGCCTTGATCAGAATCAATATTATTGATTCGCCCATACCGGGGGATAATACTTTCTAATAAAATTTTTACTACTGTCCCCGAGGTCTCGTTTCAGGTGGGGAAAGCTTCTGGCCAATGAGTTAGGTGATCTACGATCACCAGGAGATGTTTATATCTCCTCGCTGGGGGCATTTCTGTGAAGTCAATTTGCACATTTTGGAATGGTCGCTCAGCCAATTTTCTTCCTCCCGGTATAGGTTTCCTCATCACCTTTTGGTTTACCTTCTGACATGTTATACAACCTTGTGTGATTGCCCTTGCTATGTCATATATTCCTACACAGACGTAATCCCTCAAGAATTGGTCACACAGTCCTTGTGTCCCCCAGTGAGTAAGCTGGTGTATCTCGGCTAGAACTCTCCGTGCTAGAGCTTTGCATATAAACTTTCTCCCATCTGGGAGAATCCACTCCCCTTGGGGCCCTTGTTGCAGTTTTAGTTCTTGTATAACTTTTTGTTCTCGCTCTGAGAATACCATGGGTTCCTTAAGGTATCCCCTTCCCCATTTGTGCTAGTAGCATCTGTTAACTTCAGAACTCTGACCGGTTCTTTTGGGTCTTGGGCTGCTTCTTTTGTGGCTAAATCGGCTGCCCGGTTCCCCCGTACTTCTAAGGTATTACCTTTTTGGTGCCCCCTCACATGTACTACTGCAATTTCTTCAGGTTTCAGTCACGCCTCCAAGATGGACTTAATCATCTCCCTATGGGCTAAGCCTTTGCCCTTAGAATTCAGGTAGCCCCTTTCCTCCCAGATTTTACCAAAGGCGTGGACAATACCAAAGGCATACCGAGAATCAGTGTAAATTGTTCCACACTCCTGGTCCAGAAGTTCTAATCCCCGCTTTAGAGCATACACTTCACATAATTGGGCAGACCAATGTGCTGGTAATTTTCCCTTCTCTTGGACTTCTAGATCTTTCTCATCAGATACTTTTATCACTGCATATCCTGACATCCGCTTTCCATTCACTACTCTCGATGACCCGTCACAAAAATATATTTCTCCCTGTCCTAGGGGTGTGTCTCCTAAGTCCAGTCTGACTTCTGTCTGCAAACTAATAGCTTCCACACAACAGTGTTCCAAACCGGGGGCTGGTCCTCCAGATAAAAATTGGGCTGGATTTACTAATCTGGTTGTGACTGATTCCAGGTGGTCTGAACTCATCAACATAATTTCATACTTTAGTACTTGGGCATCGGAGAGCCACTTGTGTGCCCCCTGACTAAGAATGCCCTTAATGTCATGCCGGGTATATACTCTGATTTTTCCTTGAAATGTCAATTTTTGAGCCTCCTCAACTATAAAAGCTGTTGCTGCTGTTGCCTGGAGGCACGTTGGCCATCCTCTGGCTACGGGATCTAGGAGTTTTGATAGATGCGCGATAGGCTTCTTGTGACTGGCCCATTCTTGAGTTAAAACTCCGTGTGCTACCCCTTCTTCTGCATTAACGAATAGATGGAATTCCTTCTTTAAATCTGGCAACCCCAGGACTGGTGCCGAGATAAGTGCTCCCTTGAGTCTCTCTAACCTCTCATCATCTTCTCTTGTCCATTCAATTGGGTCTGGAAGAACCAGCGTTTCATATAGAAATTTGACGTTCTGGGTGTAATTTTCCAACCATAATTTACAATAGTCAAATAAACCTAATAATTTCCTAATGTCTCTTTTTGTTTTTGGGGCTGGAATTGATACAATCCCTGAGATCCTCTCAGGATTCAACTTTTTGTACCCATGTCCAATCATGTGTCCCAGGTATATTACCTGAGGTTCCACAAACTGTAATTTGTCTTTTGATACTTTTAGTCCGATTGTCCCTAAATAGTTTAGTAATTTGATGCTGGTTCTCTGAACTAGCTCCTGGTCCTTCCCTGAAATTAAGAGATCATCTACATACTGGAGTATCTGTACTCCTTCCTCGGGGGTGAAGGCCTCCAATACTTTTTCTAGAGCTTGCCCAAACAGGTTAGGAGACTCACAAAAGCCCTGGGGCAACCGGGTCCACCTTAGCTGCATCCTTCTATTCCCCTCAAGGTTTTCCCACTGAAAGGCAAACCAGTCCCGACATTCCGGAGCTAATGGACAGGCCCAGAACGCATCCTTCAAATCTATGGTTGTGAACCATGCGTGATGATGAGGGATTTTGCTTAGAAGGGTATAGGGATCTGCTACAGTAGGGTGTCTCGCTATTGTTCTTTTGTTGACCTCTCTGAGGTCTTGTACTAAGCAATATTTCCCTTCAGCCTTCTGGATTGCCAAAATCGGGGTATTATGCGGTGACATACACTGTTCCAGAATACCTTTGCTTAGCAGAGATTGAACAATGGGCTCTAAAGCCCTTCTGTTCTCTAAAGACAATGGATATTGTTTGACCTGTATAGGAGGTCCCTCTGTCACCTGTACCTTTAAAGGGGGAATATCTGCCCATATTTTCCCTTTCCAGCCCAAACCTCTTGACTTATTTCCCCTAAATCTATTTCAGTCAACCTCAGCATTTTAACCACCATCCTTCCCCCTTGAGGAATTATTCTTATCCCTAACTGCACCTGGAGGTTTCTGCCTAACAAATTAGTATCTAAATCAGGGAGGTAAACCAAGTCTACCTGACCAGCCCAGGAATTTCCTTTTATTAGTATTTTTTCCAAAACTGGCGCTGGAAAGGGTCTGCCCTCTGCCTCCACAATTTCACAAGTCCTACCTCCCATTGTTACTCCCAGTGGAACTTGATTAATACTAGAACGATCTGCTCCAGTATCAACTAAAAATTCAAACTCTTGAAAGTAGGGACCTACTTCTAAAGTTAGCAAGGGCTCAATAAAATGGTACATGAGGTCCCCCAACACATAGAGCCCCTGACACCCCTAGTCCTGCCCTCTTAATATTCTTTCAAGGGCCTCCTGCTCTCTCATGATGGCTTCATCTCAAGAGGCCTTCTGACAATCTCTCTTAAAATGTCCTACCTCTCCACAATAATAACATTTGAAATCCTCAGGCCACCTGGGCCTCACTCACCAAGCTGCTACAGGAGCTTTATTAAAGGGTGTTCTCCCACTAGGTGGATTGGAATTCTCCTTCCCTTCAGCTATTTCTTTCCCTACCCCTACACTTTCTCTTGCCACTGCAATCATCATTCGTGCTTTGCTCTTGGCTTTCTCTTCTTCTCTGCGCAAGTACACTCTTAAAGCCTCTCTTAGCCAATAATTGATTCCTTTTTCCTGCCAGTCTTCCAGCCTCTCTAGCTTCCTCCTAATGTCTGGCCATGCCTTGGATACAAACTGAACCTTTAGCAAGACTTGGCCCTCTTGGCTCTCCGGATCTATATTGGAGTATTGCTGAAAGTTTTTTTTCAACCAGCCCAACCAAGCAGCGGGGGTCTTATCCTTCTCCTGACAACAAACGCCAGCTTAGAGTTGGTTCCTTTGGGGACTGCCTCTCTTATCCCTCTGATTATCAGAGTCCGGTACTCCTCCATATTCCTCCTATCTTGTGCCTGGTTGGGGTTCCAACTTGGATCTTCTACAGGTAACTTACGGTCTGCAGGAACCCCAGTTTGATTTTCCCTGTCCCAAATTTTTATGGCAGCAGCTCGAACCAACTTTACTTCCTCAGGACTAAATAATATCTTTAAAATGGAGGTGAGCTCCCCCCAAGTATAAATATGAGGGCCAAGAAACTGGTCAAGTTGTTGCGATACCCCTACTAGGTCCTCTACTAGATTACCCATTTCTTTCTTAAAGCCTCTTACCTTTGAGGAGGTAAGGGGTGCGTTTACGTGTCCTACCCCACCAAAAACTCCCCCCATAGGTACCTGTCTTAAGGGGAATAACCGATCTGCCCGCATAGCTCGGGATCTTGTATTACAATATGGACCCTCATCTAATCTCTCCCGTGGGGTCTCATTGTGGGGTTGGGGAGGTTGCAAATCCTCAGCTTCAATGGAATTATCTATTGAGGGCCGGGGTTCTCCCCACTGACGAGGGGGCTTAGGGACCACCTTTAGTGAAGGAGACATGAACATAGGGGTAGCAATTTTTGCTAACGGGTGTTCAGAATAAACTAAAGAACTCAGGGTATATGGGGAAGAAGTAGGGGTAGAGAGGGAGTCAGGGAGTTGAGATGGGGCAGGGATGGGAACCTGGCGCTGGGAGGCTTGAGGCGGGTTACTGGGGGCAGTAGAGACAGGGGTCTGTAGGGATGACTGAAGAGGGGTTAAAGGAGTTATGGACGATGGCGGGGTAGTAAGTGGTGGAGACAAGGGAGAAGACACCTGAGAAGGAGGGGGAAGTACTGGGACAAGAGGTTGTGGAAGGGGAGTTTGAGGAGCGGGGGAAGTTGTTAAGGGTGATGAAGCAGACAAAGAACTGGTAGTTTGGGACAGAGAGGTTTGAGGGTCAGGTGAAGAAGAAGGTAAGGGAAGGAGGGTTGGAGGAGGGGGAAGAGGTATAGGAGTAAAGTTTGGTGGAGGGGGTAATGGAATAGGATTTGGTAGTGGCGGTAAGGGTTCTGGGGAACCTATAGGATGAAGAGGAGGAGGCAGGTGATCTAGGGAATCCCATGGTTTACTCTTTTCTTTCTGTTCTCTGTCTGGCTCCTCCTTGCATTCTTTTAACTTGCAGATCTTAACAGACTTCCTTCCAGACTTTTCCTACCCCCAACAGGCAGCGTATACCAGTTGTTCTTCCTCTGGCTCGGGTTGACTACGTAAACTCTGCATTAATTGAGCACACATCCAGGCGTCCTCTGACCCGAACCACGGCCATTCAGTATCTAGCTTTGGCCATACTTCCATACAAAGATAGATCATCTTAATCTTATCTAAATCCCGGGTTGCCTTATTCATTGCCCAGTCATCTAACCTTCTCCCGAGGGGGCTGTTCGGGGGAATGTTCTTAACTCTCTTGGCCTTTCTACCACGGGAGCTCCTTTTGCTAGTACATTGACCCATCCTGAGGGTATTACAAAAAAAACTCTTAACGTGCCCTACCCAAACACAAAACAACTGACGGACAACACAAATTAGACTAAAACTTACCTCTTTCTCAACAACTGATTCACTCAAAACAAACTTCTACCTCCTGAGACCAATTAAGAATCCACCGAAACAAAACAAAACTGCAGTCCCCCTCAATCCTTACTGCGCTCGACTCACACTTCCCCAGGGTCCTGAGTGCCTGGGTTAGTCTGGGGCCTGCAGGTCAACACCCTAATGCTCTGTCCTCCACCTGCCCGAAGGAACACGCTTCACACACACACTTCCCCAGGAGCCTAAGTGCCTAGACCCTAACCTGAGGTCTGCAGGTCAACACACCACGACTTTCAAAACCCTTCTACCTGCCCAGAGGGTTGGACTGCGCCCGACTCACACTCCCCCAGGATCCCGAGCGCCCGGGTTAGCCTGGGTCTGCAGGTCAACCCACCGCCACTTAAAAACTCTTCTACCTGCCCATAGGGTTGAAACAAACTAAACAAAACACACACCAAAAGACAGGGGAACTACACCAACTCAAATAAAACCTAGGGGTCCCTCCCCACACCTTCTCCTTCAGGTTGGGTTCCAACGGCCAACCCCTAGGGGGGGGAAGTTTTGGAGTGAAGTCCTAGCAGGCTAATCCCTCCCCCAGTCCTTAACTCCCCCTTTCCCAGAAACCCAGAGCCCGGTCCCAACAGGGTAGCGCTATCCTCTTCCAGCATTCCTGGGTCCTGACCTAGAGGCCGGGTCCTAGCGGAGATCTCGGGGGCCCTTTCTGGCCCCTACTCCCTCCCCGTACCTCCCATGAGGCTAGGTCTTAGCGGGGCCTGGGTCCTCCCTCCCTCCACCTCACAACTTAGTCAGGGGAAGCTAATCAGCTAACCCCTGAGGGAGGCGTCTGACTCGCTTCACCGGGCCCAAATCAGGCCTCTTTTGCTTCCCCCGTTCCCAGCCGGCCCCCTCGCGGGAGTCCGGAACCCCAGTACTAGGGGTCCTCACTTGCCATGGGGGTCCAAGCTGCCGGCCCCCGTCTCACTTGCACACACACTCGGTCACCGACTTTCCCCGTAGGCTGTCTTCGCCGTCCAGATGTGGACAGCTGTCCTCCGAAGGTCCGAGGTGGATGGCCAGTCCTCCTGGGCCCTCGTGGGTGTGGTCTATCCCGGACGAGCCCCCAATTGAAGTAAATAATAAATGGCCAGGAGACCTTGCGCTCCTTTCTTGATAAGGCCTTTATTAAAAGATAGCCTAAGGGGGCGGGGGTACGGCGTTTGCGAGGCCACCGCTACTCCCAGGTGAGTCGACGTCCCAGAGGAGGTATAGACGATCCTGTCGATTACGGCAGGGTCGGAGTCTTTGCCCTCAGAGGATACGTCCAGAGACTCAATTATGGCTCATTGGTCTAAGGGGGTTACTCCGTTCGGACTTCTCTCCAGTCATGGCGACGGGCTCCAGGGGTATTGAAGGCTTTCTCGGATACTTTGAGACTTTCCTGTCCCGTAGATGTGGATTGTTGTGCAGTCCCTACTTTGGTTTGTGGTCTGAGTCCAGTTTTAGTCCTCTGCTGGGGTCCGGCAATTAATATGCAGCATACGCTAGGCCTCCTGGGAATCAGGAAGTCACCTCAGGGAGCAGCGGCTGAACTACCCGACGCCATGAAGGGGACAAAGAGGGTTCAACTTACTAGGCATAAAGGGGTTAACACCAGGGGAACATACCAAAACTAGGGGAATACAACCGGAGTGTGAACTGGGCATTGGGGCAATTACATCAGGTAGGGAAAATATGAACAGGGGTGGAATCAGTGAATACACTCAAGTGAACTTCCAAACTGTGGAATAAGCAGACAAATGACTGAACATACAAACAATCGAACAGCAGAGTAAACAGACAAATGGTTAAACATACAAACAAATGGTTAAACCTTAAATTTATTCATAACAGCTTTGCTCTGCCCCCGCCGCCTTTGGAAACCAGCCCCCCTGCGCCGCAGCCGGCAATCGATCCATCAGCGGCAATGCCCGCAGCGCCGGCCAAGGACCTCCCCCCACCAGCTCCGTCACCGGCATCGGCCGTGACACCCGCCTCGCCCCCCTCCCCGCTGATTCTACCGGGTCACCAGGCGCTGCGAACAGCGACAGCAGCGAGCACCAACAGCCTGGCTCCTCGCAGGGGTGTGCACCCCCGTGGCTGTGCACCAGCCTGATCATGCTGTGGAATCTGAAGGTTCCTCTGGGGAACACACCTTCCCTGCTGTGTCCTGGGGCAGCCCGTGCGTCCCGCTTCCGTTCGGGGGGCGGGAGCCGCGGCGTCCCAAGGGGCTGTGGCTTCAGCAGCACCTGGGTGGTGTGGGGGGAAGGCAAAATGCTGGAGGAGTTGCCGTGACGCTGGCCGCATGGTGGGGGTGGGCTGTGAAGATGAAGAGCCCGTCCCACTGGCCGGGCTTGGGCCGCCCGCCGGGGCTCGGGCCACCACCCTGCCAGCCGGGTCTGGGCTCCTTGGTCCAGCCTCCCGGCCTGGGGCCCCCGTGCCCCCCACGGCCGGGTTTGGGATCCTTGCTCCGCCCACTCGGACCGCGTCCACTGTCCCGCCCAGCACCGCAGGGTCCTAAAACCTGCTGCTGATGGGCATTCTGATTCTGAAAAAAAAAAACCAAAATCATTAAAATTAGTTTTAAGATTAATTAAATAGAGATGGTTGAAAAGACAAAACATGAAAAAGTGGTTGATTTAAGAGCTTTGGCCATAGCATTCCAGGAATTTTCTCAGTTCTTTTGAATTTGGTGATGGTTTTTTTTTGCACGGGAAAGGTATGTTTGCATGGTTGACGATCACCCAGATGTATTTGCATCAAAATCAGGGGAGTTTGGAAAATCATGATCCGGAGATGATTTCCAGCTCTGCTCATTTGAGTTTTATCAGCTGTTGCAGTCTCTGAGACAACATTCAGTGTTCTGGTGTTTGATAATTATATGATGTCACATTTAGTGGTTTTCTATGGTTTTTTAATTGTTTCAGGATTTTCTTCAGTTCTCTGTTTCAGGATTGAGAAGGACTTTTAAGGATGTCAAGATCAACATCTCCAGTCAATGAACACCTTCTCCTGACACTCAGCTGTTTGGACTTTGAAACTTGAGCATTGTTTTCATTGTTATTTGGGTTTTTATATTGTAAGCTTTGTTTTAGAGATTTGATAGAAGTAGGTGTTTGGCAGGTAAAGGATCTCTTTGAACATGCCACATCGGCATCTGATTCGGCTTCTGATTGATAATTAGCAAGTTGATAAGGGAACCTCTTGAGATGTGTTTGCTCTCTCTTTTGCAAGGGCCCTGCAGAAGAATTGCAAATGCAGTTTTTATTTCTTTTTAATTTATTTATACAGAAAAGGGTGATATGTGGCAAGCACATTTCTCTCTCTCTCTCAGGATTTTTCATAGAGGTGCACAGAGATAGAGAAAACAATTTCTATGTCTGCTCCTTGTTTTTCCTATGTGGAATGTGTTTGGAGAATTGTTCAACTGGGGTGATTGCTTGATTGGATTCTGGTGAGGATTGTTTGAGCCTGATGGCCAATCCAATCCATCTGTGTCTGGACTGTTGCGAACAGGGTCACGAGTAGTTAGTGAGTTAGATATGGTAGTTAGAAAAGTAGGTATGTAGTTTTAGTAACTTCCTTTATATAGTATAACAATGTATTATAGTTTAGGTATAATAAAGAAATCATGCAGCCTTCTGAAATGGAGTCGGACATCATTTCTTCCCACCGGGTTCGCATGCATTTTACAATAGAGCACCACGAGGCCTCTGAGAGCCAGGGGACGCCGCTCCCTGCACTCGCTCTGCAGGTGCCTTGACATAATCTCCAGCATGCTGTCACCACATTTAGTCGTGTCCAGGCGCTCGAGGACCTGGAAGGCACAGGGCAGTGACAGGGGACCCGGCCGGCAGGAGCCCAGAAGCGCACAGGGCTGGGCCCAGGCAGCAGCACAGGGCGTGGGCACTGTCCTGGCAGCTGTGGCTACGAGAGGGCAGAGAGCTGGGAGGCAGCTCAGCGAGGCAGCGCTGGCCAACAGGCTCACCTCCACAAGGAATGCCAGGGCAGGTAGATCCCAGCACGGCTCCTCCCTGCTGAGCTGCCGGAGCAAGTGGAGCGTGATGCAGGAACAGAAGGGGACCAAGACATTGCACATCTCCCTGGCAGGAGGAAAAAGGCATCAAGACCCTGAGGTGGGGAGACCAAAGCTCTCCCAGCACTGACTCACAGAGGTCTGGTCTTTCCCCAGCATCCCTGGAGGGGATGTGGACCGTCTGAGAGGCAGCCCCTTCTGGGCGCCCTCCTCTCCCAGCCTTTTCCAGTCTTCTTGGCCATCCCTCACTGACGAGGCCCTCTGGCCCATGACCACAGGGACTGTGTGGGGCACAGGGCACAAATGCTGGGGGCAGTGAGCAGAAGGGGGTCTCACCTGGCCAGCAGACCCACGGCATAGTGCTGGGTGTGAGCACACAGCATCATGTCCCAGCCACCCTTGCGCTCCATAGCCACCACCACATGGTCACACTGCAGTCGGCAGCGCTCAGTGCCGAGGTGTCCATGGGGCAGGGCCCAAGGGCAGAGGCAGGGGGAGCAGCGGGCCTGGTGCCCCCTGAACCTGCCCCTAGGCCAGGTTTCAGCCCAGCGCCTGAGGGGTGGAGAGGATGGAGAGCTGCTGGAGAGGCGACCTGGGGCTGAGCAAAGGCCCAGAAACTCACAGCCAGGGCAAAAAGGTCCTTGTTGTCCCCATCGGAGGTGCACATTCTGTGCAGAGGCCAGTCCTCCATCACACAGAGCAGTGTTGGCAGCGCTTTCTCCAGTGCTGGTCCCGATGAGCCTATGGCTCTCCACATCTTTGCAGCAGCTCTGTGGGATGGCAGCTCTGTGTCAGGGGCATCTCAGTCACAGCACCATGCCCTGTGCAGCTGTGGGGGCCCAGGTGACAGAGGCCTGGTGCCCTGAAGGGCAGGGGGGGAGCATTGGCAGCAGGCTCAGGAAACAGAGGGGCCCGAGGGTCCTGGGCCTCTCTGCCTGTCTGGCAGAGACCATTGGACAGGCTGTGCAGGGCCACGGGCCCTAAAGGCTGCTGAGCCCTGAGCTCTCAAGGCTCGTGGGCCCCGTACCTGTCACACGTTGGGGCACAGCGCAGGAGGGTCAGCACCACGTCATCAGGGTGTTCTTCTGCCAGCCTCACAATGTCCGTTTGCAGCCTGGCATCCACAGAGACGTGGGACATGAGACTCTGGTGGATGTTCTTCACCTTGGCTGGCACCTGGAGGAGGCATGGGGGAGACTTGGAGCGCTGTCCAAAGGAACAACTTCCCCAGCTTCCCCCAAGAAGTGCTTCTGTTCCCACCACACTGTGCTGGCCTCAAAGGCTGAGGGGGCCCAGAGACCATGGCTTGAGGGGACACACCATCCTGGGAGGCCTCCAGGTGTGGACCCAGGCTGCTTACCTGCTGCTGCTGGTGAGAAGAAACACAAGGCTCCTTGAAATAGTCAAATATGAGTTCCTGACTCAGAGTGGGAGTGGGCGTGGTGTCAGTATTTGCAAGGCCCTGAGTCTCTACACTGTTGGCGTTTGTGATGGCCACATCCTCAGTCACTGCCATGTCAGCCTTTGCCCTGTGATCGTTCATTGCAGCCTCAGAGCCTTCTGAGTGCTCCAGTGAATCTGGGCTGGTGTCAGTAGTTGTGATGCCCTGAGTCTCTTCATTGTCGTTGTTTGTGATGGCCACGTCCTCAGTCATTGATGTGAGAAGAGCCTTTGCCCAGGTTTCAGTCTCTGAGGTCTCAGCGTCTTCTGAGCGCTCAGCCAAGTCTGGGCTGCCATCAGGCTCTGCCTGGAGCCCGGTCAGCCCCGAGTCAGGCTCGGCTGTGCCCTCAGCTGCTGTGCTGCCGGTCTTCCTACGCTGAATGCGCAGGAACTGCCGGAACATCTGCAGGAGAAGAAAGGCCAGGGAAGCCCGGGATGTTCCATGGAGTGCTCCAAGCGTGGTGCTGGGCTGAGCAGTGACAGCAGGCCCAGCCCAGGTGGGGATGGCTGCTGGTACCTTCAGGCTTTTGCGGAAGCGGCCACGGGCGGGTTCCTGCTCTTGTGTCCGGTCCAGGGCTGCATCTGGCAAAGAAGCAATGCAAGGGCTGGCTGGAGGGCATCCCCCCAGAAAATGCTCTGGTCAAAAGAGAACTGGGGGAAAAGATGAGGAAAATGAAATGTCTGGTGAATGCGGGTGCAACACATTCTGTATTATATATAGAGTTGGAAAAAATTGGTCCTGGTAAAGTTTTGAATGTTAGTGGAGCCACAAGTCACCAGCAGAAGTTTTCCCTTTTAAAACCACAATCTTATAAACTGGGAAAAACAGTAGGAATACATCGGTTCCTATATATGGCTACGCCCCCCCAAAACCATTCGTCCCACACAGATGGGAGTGGCTTTGTAGGAGCAGATCAGTGAAAATCACTGATATGATATACAGTTAGCACAGAGCAACAGGGGATAGAAGCCCTACCTCTACGAGTTTTTGTCTCTATAGATTGGGTTTTTTTGGATTATTTCATTAATTTTGTTCATTTTATTAATCTCAATTACAAGAATTCCAATTTGGTATTTTGGATTATTACTAGTTATATTTAGTTTGATCTTTTTATTGTAATCTATTCAGATTGATTTATTTAATTGTTTCTGTTAGATTCATTTGGTGTTCTAATAGTATCATTTTATTTTGATTCTACATTTTAATAATTTTATTACAATTTATCAATTATTTTATTTGATTGTTTTACTCTACAAAGTTTTGTCAAATTTCATTATTTAATTTCAATCATTCAATTTAATTATTTTATTTAAAGTTGACAATTGTGATTCCAATTATTTAATTTCAGTCATTCTGCTTCAAATCTACTAATTATTTCATTTTATTTCAATGATTTGATTTTCAGTTATTTAAACCTGAACTGGATTAGAAATTGTTATTCCAATTGTTTTATTTCAGTTGTTGTATTCCATTTTTTAATTTCAAGTTATTAATTATTGTCATCAGATGACACAAGGAAAAACGACGCACCACAGCTTTGGTCACAATGAAGAGACTAATTTATTTTCTCTGACTCCAATCTTTTATAGTTCTCAAAAGATGCCAATGGATTGGAGGGTGAACGTGCCACCTCTCCAACGACACTGGACAAACTACCTGTGCATCAAATTTCTCCGCCTCTATGAAAGAATGCAAAACAATAGGTTGTTTACAGAAAGTTGTGTGGGAAAGTTCTCTACAAGAATGTAAACTCAGAAGGCTTTAGAAAACTCTTGAAAATCAGGGCGACAAATTATTTTATTCAATTGTTTTAATTTTAAAATTGTGTACAATTGTGATTTTAATTATTAATTTCAATCATTCTGCTTCAAATCTACTAATTATTTCATTCTATTTCAATTATTTGATTTTCAATTACTCTCATTTAAATCTGAACTGGATTGAATGTTGTTATTTCAATTATTTTATTCCAATTGTTTTATTTCAATTTTTTTTCAATATCTTATTTCAATTGTTTTACTTCAATTCACCAATTATTTTATGTAATTGTTTTAATCATTTCATTCTATTTCAATTATTTGTTTTTCAAATATTCTTATTTAAACCTGACCTGCATTAGAAATTGTTAATCCAATTGTTTTATTCCAGTTGTTTTATTCTGGTTGTTTTACTCCAATTGTTTCATTCCAATTGTTTCATTCCAGTTGTTTTATTTCAATTGCTTTATTTCAATTGATTAATTATTTAATTCAATTGTTTTAATCGAAAAAATTGTGAACTCCATTATTTTGTTAGATACAATACTTAAAATTAAATGATCATATTCTAGTCTGATTGTGGATTTCCAATAATTTTATTGAAATTTAATTGTTTTACTCCAACTGTTTCTTTATTGCAATTACACAATTCTCATTTTGTGATTCCAATTAATTTAATTCTGATCATTTTTACTTTAATTCAATTATTTTATTTTAATTATTTATTTCAATGGTCTTAATTAAATGCCAATACATTAATTTTTTGTTTGATTTCAATCACTTGATTATTCAATCTGGTGTTAATTACGTTATTTTAGATTGTTGTATTCAATATTTTGGATAGAATTTATTTTTGACCAATCAAGGTTCCAATTGCTTTATCAGTTTACTTTGTTAAGAGTAATTTCAATTGTCCTATTTCAAATAAGTGTAGATCCTTTCATGGGCTCATTTGAGTTATTGTTTGCTAGGTTAGTTAGTTGTCCAGTTCATTTATAAAATGGGGCTGTGTACTAGTAAGAACTCCCGTAGGGGAAGGACTGAGAAGGGTAAACTGAAAGAAATTCCACCCAGTAGCCCTTTAGGAGAAGTGACTGAAAAATGGGAAAGTGATGAGAAGTTTAAGGAATTAGATAAAATAAAGATGAGACAGTACTGGGTCGAGGTATGGCCAAAGGAAGCTCTTCAAGAAGGGTCAGTTTACTGGCCTTGGTATGGTTCAAAGGACAGGTGGTTGTGTTTAGCTGTAAACAAACATGTGAATTCGAGGGAAAGTGTGAGTAAAGAAGAAACTAAGTATGCAAGTTGTTGGTTAGAAAGTAATACCCTGGAGGAAAAAGCTAAAGCGTACAAAGTGTCCAAGGACATTAAGGACGTGGAAGACGCAAGGGAAGAGCCCATAAGAAGGTGAGACCCTTTAGATTATCTTCCACCCTCTCCCCCTGCTGTTCCTCCAACACCTCCACCTGCCCAACCTGCTCCTCCAGTACCTCCACCTGTCCAACCTACGCCTTCAACCTCTCAAATTCCTCCCCATATTCTCTGCACACCATCAGTAGGAAGTACATTAACAACCTCAAGTCAGCTGGTTATAAGCCCTGACTCCAGTATTAATGTTTTGTCTTACCCTCCAAACCTCCTAATATCGGGTGCTAATCAATCTCCTCCACAGAATGTTGTCTTAACCCCTCCAAGACACATAAGTGAGACAAAGATCGAAGAGAGAGCGGGATCAGTAACAAACAGTGATTGGCAGAATAGTGTGCAAGGTAATAAAGTTCAAGGTTGTAATTGTGGTAAAGCTGAAACAGATAGTCCAATATCCCGCCGTTACAACAGTCGATTGAAAACAAAAGAGTGCTGCTCAGGAGGAGAAAGGGCAGAAAGACTATTTCCCCTAAGGGAAGTTCCCATGGGAGGAGCCAATGGGGGAATAGGATTTGTGAATGCCCCATTAAGAGCTTCCGAGGGGAGGAATTTTAAGAAAGAAATAAAGACCTTAGTAGAGGATCCCCTTGGAATCGCAAACCAGCTAGATCAATTCCTAGGTCCTAATATCTATACCTAGGAAGAATTAAATTCAATAATGGGGATTTTATTTTCTCCTGAGGAGATACAGCTGATATGAATTGCAGGAGTAAAAGCATGGGAGAAAGAAAATAGAAGGGGCAACCCTGCAGATGTTCCCCCCGGGGATGTTAAAATGCCTCTAACACCACCGGATTGGAACCCGAATAATGAAGCAGGGCGGAAAAGTATGACGGAATATAGATCTCTGATCATAGAAGGAATCAGGGGCGCAGTTCCCACAGCAAACAATGCAAAGCTAGCATTTGATAGCCATTGGGAAAAGGACGAGGCTCCAAGTGCGTGGTTAGCCCGGTTCAAAAGAAATTTTCAACTTTACTCCAGTGTGGACCCAGAGAGCCAGGAGGGAAAGGTACTCATTAGGGTACACTTTGTGACAAGGGCTTGGGATGATATCAGGAAAAAATTAGAAAAGCTTAAAGATTGGCAGGAAAGGAGTTTAAATGAGTTACTAAAGGAAGCACAAAAGGTGTATCTAAAGAGGGAGGAGGAAAAGGCGAAAATGAAGGCAAAGATCATGATAGCAGTAGCAAGGGAAAGTCAGGGAAAACAGGAAGATACCCAAAAGGAGGTAGAATGGTATAAGAGGGAGAGAAAACCAGACCGAAGAGGAGAATTTGAAAAACGAGAGTGCTTTTACTGCGGTAAAGGGGGTCATGTTAAGAAATATTGTAAGCAGCTCGTAAAGGACCAGAAATTATACAGAGAAACTGAGACAGGAGTTGGAGAAGGAGAAGATTAGGGATGTCAGGGGCTCTATTCTCTGAGGGCAGTAAAAGATTTAAAAGCGGAGCCCTTGATAAATTGAGAAGTAGGCCCTCAGAGAGAAGAATTTGAATTTTTAGTAGATACAGGAGCTGATAGGTCATGCGTTTTTAAGATACCAGAAGGAGCAAACTTAGTAGAGCAACTTGTAAAGTAAGAGGGGCAAGCAACAGTCCATTTGAAGTACCTGTAATTAAACAAGTAATAGTGAGAGGAAATTCAAGGGAAGGATGTGTTGATTCACTATTTATGCCTAAGTTGAACTGTAACTTACTCGGCCGTGATTTACAAGTAAAGATGGGGATGGGGTAGTTCCGAAAGAAGGGAAGATGGTAGCAACAATTATGAGATTAAATAGAGAAGACGAGAAAGAAATAGATTCCCAGGTGTGGGCAGAAGAGGGTGGTCGAGGTTTATTAGACATACCACCGATAGAGATAAAAATGAAACCCGGAACTACAGCCATTCAAGTCCATCAATATCCCATCTCAGCTGAAGGAAAACAGGGGTTAAGTCCCGTAATAAAAGGATTGATTCAAGATGGGATATTAGAGCCGTGCATGTCACCCCAGAATACACCAATTTTACCAGTTAAGAAACCGGATGGAAGATAGCGATTAGTACAGGATCTAAGAGAGGTCAATAAGCAAACTGTAGCCAGATATCCAGTAGTGCCCGACCCTTACACTCTGTTGAATAAAAAACCACCAGAACATTCCTGGTTTAGTGTGATAGCTCTTAAAGATGTGTTTTGGGCGTGCCCATTAACAGAGGAAAGTAGGGGGTGGTTTGCTTTTGAATGGTATGGTGAGAACGCAGGGAGAAAACAACAATATCAATGGATGAGATTGTCCCAAGGGTTTACTGAATCACCAAATTTGTTTGGACAAGCACTGGAAGGGTTATTAGAGCAATTTGAGCCAAAACAGAATACCCAGATTTTACAATACATGGATGATCTATTAATTTCAGGGGAGCAAAAGGAACTAATATGAGAAACTACTGTAGAACTTTTAAATTTTCTGGGAAAAAAAGGGGTTAAAAGCATCAAGGAAAAAAGCTCCAATTTGTAGAGCAAGAAGTAAAATATTTAGGACATTTAATTGGGAAAGGTTATAAGAAATTAGCAATGAGTAGAATTGAGGGAATCCTATCCCTGCCCTCCCCAAAGACAAAAGGGGATGTAAGAAAATTATTGGGTTTGGTTGGGTACTGTAAATCCTGGATTGATGGACACACCAAGTTAGTTAAATTTTCATACCATCAATTGGTTGAGACCAGGACTTTTGAATGGACTGAAGCAGATGAGGGGAAATTAATGGAATTGAAGGAAAGACTGATGAAAGCTCCGGTTTTAAGTTTGCCTAATTTGGAAAAACCTTTTGAACTGTTTGTAAATGTAGATGAAGGAATTGCTTAATGGTGTATTAGTGCAAGAGTGGTGCGGAGAAAGGAAACCAGTTGCGTATCTATCTAAATTGTTAGACCCTGTGGTGAGAGGCTGGCCCACCTGCCTACAGTCAGGGGCCACTACTATGACTCGAATTGAGGAAAGTTATCAACTAACTTGTGGAGGTAAAATTAAGGTACATATCCCCCATGATATAAAATTAATATTAAGCAAGAAAGCTAGTCAATGGATTACGGACAGTCGATTACTGAAATATGAAATGAAGTACTCACTAATATTGATAACATAGAACTTACAACTACAAAAGTGCAAAACCCTGCACAGTTTTTATATGGGAAATCAGAAGGCCACCTTGAACATTGTTGTGAAGAATTAATTGATCTGCACACTAAAGCAAGATCTACAAGAATTCCCTTTATTAGAAGGGGAAGTGTTATTTGTAGATGGCTCTTCTCGAATTGTCGAAGGGAAAAGGATGTCAGGTTACGCAGTCATAGATGGGGAAACGATGAAAGTAATAGAGAAAGGAAAATTGCCAACGAAATGGTCAGCTCAGTGCTGTGAATTGTATGCCCTAGTAAGAGGTCTAATTTGGTTGAAATACAATAAAGGAACTATCGATACTGATTCTAAGTATGCTTATGGAGTTGTTCACACATTCAGTTAGATTTGAGGGGAAAGAGGGTTCATAAACTCTAAAGGTAAAATGTTAATTCATGAAGAATTGATAAAAGACATATTAAAAGCACTAAAAGATCCATTAGAAGTCGCAGTAGTACATGTTAAAGGACATCAAAGGTGGACATCAATAGAAATACTCGGAAATAATTTAGCGGATCAGACAGCTAAAGGGGCAGCTTTAGGAAAAGAAGAGCGGCTATTTAAAATAGAAAACCTAAGAGTAATAGATGGGGAAGAGATTCCAATATTCACAGAACAAGAGCAAGAAGAATTGCAAAAACAAGGGGGCGTTAAGGATGAATTTGGGAAATGGACAATGCCTGATGGGAGGCAAGTATTGAATAAAAATCTATCTCGGAAAATCCTAGAAATTCTGCATGCCTCTACGCATTGGGGAACTCAAGCACTGTGTGATCACTTCTTAAGAACATATGTGCGGATTGGGTTATTTGGGCTAGGAAAAGCTGTAACAAAGGATTGTATGACTTGTCAGAAAAGAAACAATAAAATAATGGAGGGGGAAGAGAATTAGCTAAAAGGCCTTTTCAGAATATACAAATTGACTTCACTGAATTTCCTCAAGTACAGAGGTTTAAATATTTATTAGTTATCATCGATCACCTTACCCATTGGATAGAGGCTTTTCCAACAGTAAAAGCAACTGCAGAAACTGTTAGTAAAATTCTACTTGAACAAATTATCCCATGTTATGTTATAGTGAATACAATAGATTCAGACAGAGGGCCTCATTTTACTGCTAGAATTTTACAATATGTAATCAAAACCCTTGGTATGACTTGGAAGTTGCATACTCCTTGGAGGCCCCAAAGCTCAGGAAGAGTAGAGCGAGCTAACCAGACCCTGAAAATTACACTTGCCAAGCTAGTAGATGAAACAAAAATTAATTGGATCAAATGCCTCCCATTAGCCCTGATGAGAGTGAGAACAAAGCCTAGATCTGATGTGGGTATTTCCCCTTATGAACTGATGCTTGGACTCCCATTTTTGACCACCTCACATTGCATGGGGACATCCGAAGGAGATAAAGGTGTGAAAATTCACCTAAAAATAATTGCAAAACCATTAGAAGAGTTAAGAAGAAATGGCTATTGTTGCATCCCGGAGTTTGGGTTTAGATTAGGGTTTTTAATTTATGCTAAAATAAGTCAAGTTCTGTAATCCCGTGTTTCCCCTGTGTTGTTCCCCCCCGCGGTTTCTGGCCCCATGTTGCCTGCTGCCGGCTCTTACCCCTGTGCCGCTCCTGTAACCACCCTGCCGTCCGGCCCTGGGAAACCCCGTGCTGGCCACACGATCCCGCTCAGCCCGCTCTGGCTCGGTGCCCGCCCCTGCGGGGTTCTCTGGTTGGTTGCGGTTGCTGGCGTCACTGCCACGGCAGCCGCCCCTATTGGGCGGCAGGCCGTGGATCCTCTCGCCCCGCCCCTCTATAAAGCCCTATCCCGCCGGCAGTCAGGCGCCATTTTCTCCCATGCGAGTGCCGGGAGCGGTCGTGTCTTTCCATCGAACCGCGCCACGTGACCAATAAACCGTTCCTGCCAAGCACGGAGTAAATGGACAAATTCCTTCCTCTTTGCCGGGTCCCTAGCGCACGGTAACAGCGGTTGGCCAGCCCACGCGCCCGAGACACGGAGCCGTGTCCGGGAACCCGCGGCAGCAAACCCCGGTAGCACGTGGAAGCTACGCCACAGCCAGGCTCCCAAGAGCCGCGTGCAGCCGGGGAGAGCAAAAACCCACGCCGCAGCTATCTCCCGCAAAGTACTCCTATTGATTTTAAAATCCATAAATATCAAGCAGGAGATTGGGTATTAAATAGATCGTGGAAAGAACAGCCGTTAACCCCCAGATGGGAAGGCCCGTACCAAGTTTCATTGACTACCAAAACTGCAAAAAGAACACAAGAGAAAGGGTGGACCCATGTTACCAGGGTCAAAAGTCCAGTTCCGGCTCCCACAGAATAGACTATGGGAAATTCGACTAACGTCAAGCAGCACCTCTTGTTTTTATAAGTGTTGTTCTAATGTTGTAATTTGTGAACTGTTATTTAAAGATATTGTTTATCAACCTGTTGTTTAATATCCTATTTAAATCCAGTATTAGTGTAAAAGTTAAGATAAAGAGTTATATGAATATTTATTGTCATATTTATTCAAGTGTTACTATTGAAAATATTTGTTGAAGTTAGAAAAGCATCTCTTTGATTTTAAGAAGTAAAAGTAAAACATTCAACTAATGGCAACTAATTACAATTTCTGGTATTTCTCATTACAGAATCAGTGACAAGAAGTCCCCATAAGATAGAGCATTCGCCCACCATAGTAGTGATCTGACCCTAAAACGGAAAAAATAACAAGTCGACACAGGGAAAGAGTGGAGTGAGACGTGGATACCGGTAAGAACGTAAGCACAGGGGGCAAGCCCAGATCAGGTGACAGCACTCTTACCATCCGAAGCTGACTAAGGACCATGAGAATCAAGAGAGTAACCTGTACTGGACCCCTATGGGGGTTGATAGCAATAATGACTGTGAGTCTCCAGGAGAGCTCACCAAACTCCTGTGATAAGTGCTATCATGCTGTCTATACCGGAAATGCGCGAAGCGCAGTTCTCAGATTCCACACTAATCTTAACCCTGAGTGTGTTGACTTGTCACAATTACAAACCTGTGTAGAAGATGGAAAAACCTATTGGCTATTTGAAAATGAATGGACCCCTAAACAGAAACTAGTGGGGGAATGCCCTACAAGGGAGAAATGGTTATGCACTGACAAGAAACCAGGGAATAAGGTCATTAAAGGATTGGACTTAATAAAAGAAAAAGAAATAAAAAGGGTGAATAAACCAGGGGTAGAAACAAAATTACCGAATGGAAAGAATTTGTTTTCAGATCTAGTAGAAAGAATCAGCCATGAGTTCAACGTATCGAATATACGCTGGATATGTGGGGATACCGGGAGGTCAGAAATATGGCCCTGGGAAGGAATCGCACTCAGCCCTCAAGAAACTCTAAAAGCGATGAAAAACCTAGATAGAGATCGAAAACCAGACATCTGGAATGCAGAAGAAGTTTGGAACTTAAAGTCCGAGGTAATCAGGGAAGAATGTATATGGAGAAAAGGACTGAAATTTCTTTCCTATGTAGGTGAACTGTCTTGTAAAAGGTATCTAACTACTAATGATACCCATGAGTGGTGGATTCCCCAGAGTAAACATCTGTATTGGGCACAAAAACAAAAGCCAGGCTCAAACTGTTCATATATACAAAGAGAATAGTTGTAGGAGTGTCTAGCTAAAGAACCGAATCTAGTTCAAGACGAACCCTGGTTGTCTAAATTTTGGAACAAAAATGAAGTTAGAAATACCAGATCACTAAAATTCTGGAAAGGCCCGAAAGGATTGTTTTGGATTTGTGGAAAGATGGCATATGTGATGCTACCAAAAGACTGGAAGGGCAGTTGTACATTAGGTGTAATAAGAGTGTCATTCTTTTTACTTCCAAAAGATGACCATCCAGATTTAGGGGTACCCCTCTATGATGAATTAAAATGTCAAAAGAGATATCTAATTGGAGGAACCCAGAGCTGGGGAGACGAAGAGTGGCCCCCAGAGAGAATTATTGAAACCTATGGCCCTGCCACCTGGGCCCAGGACAGTTCATGGGGGTATAGAACCCCCATTTATATGTTGAACAGAATTATAAGGTTACAAGCACTTCTAGGAATAGTTTCTAATGAGACAGCTTTAGTTTTAGCCTTGTTATCAGTACAGAGCCGCCAGATGAGGACTGCCATATATCAGAACCGGCTAGCCTTGGACTACCTGCTGGCCGAAGAAGGAGGGGTATGTGGAAAGTTTAATTCATCTGAATGTTGTCTAGAAATTGATGATCATGGGGACCTAATTAAAAATATAGCCACCAGGATTAGAAAACTTGCACATGTACCAGTACAACGATGGACCCCATTGATAAAAGCTAATTGGTGGGATAACATCTGGAATGGAGAATGGTGGAAAAAGATACTGCTTATAGTGGGGGGGGGGGGGGGGGGGGGGGCACTCATAAATTTAATTTTCCTTCCTTGTTTAATACCTTGTCTTATCAGAATGATTAATAACATTGTCCAGACTTCTCTTGAAAGGTCAACAGATGAGAAAATTATGATGATGAAAGAAAACCAAGACGGAAAAGGAACAGAGAGCGCAAAAGAGATGTATGAGAAATACCAGAAGTTAAGAGAATTTTACTGAAAGTATGAAAGTCCAGTTTGATAAGTTAAGGCTGATGCGGGCCAAGCCCGATCAAAGAATTAGAGGGAGGATTGTTATGAACAAAAATAAAATTTAAACCTTTGGGGAACTTAGTTGACAATGGTTAAATGTTGTTACAAAGTTAAATGTTGTTAATACCAGTAACAAAGTGTGATTAGTTCTATGAAAACCCAGTAGTGTGGTTCATGTATAAAGGGGGAGTGGAACCAGGGAGGAGATGGGGTGCCAATCTTTGTGCAGGGGCAGAGAAACTTCCAGGAGTATTCCATCATAGAACACAACCACAACTTAAATCAAGATTGGAAGAGAGACCAACCAATGGGAGGTGAGAATTCCAAAATGATTGGCCAAGACTGCACCAACTTATAAGTCAATCAGCAACGGAGAAATAGACCTGTCACAGCACGGATCCTGAACGCCCCAATCAGGAGACAAGAGAGAGACTTGAAAAGGCCTGGGGTGTCTAACTCCCGCGTCTTTCCTGGGAGCCGCTTTCCCTGGAAACACCCCTAGGTTACAATTACTAAGCTGTTGAAACAGTATCTGGACCAGCCCGAGGTTTTTGCTTCCAGTTGTTCATTTTGTAATAAACAAGCTTACTTTTTTAATCAACATGCCTCCTTTTTGTTAGTTTAAAGTTTCTTTCTAAGCCTGTTTGCAACATGTACTGTGGACTATGGAGAGGATCTTGCAAAAGAATTTGCATCAGGATAAAGAGAAGGGGAGAATGAAACAAGGTCTTTGCTTGACATAAGCACAAGCAATTCACAGAAGTAAACGAGTACTTAGCACAGATATACATAACTACTTAGCACCAGTTAGCATAAGGAAAAGCTGGAGGGCCAAACCTGACAGGAGAGTGACTTGACAAAAAGCTTTAGACATAGTCTACCAGAAGAACTAAGGGCAAGTACGGAATCAGCCCTGTGCAGGGAAACCATGAGGAGGAAGTGCTGCTTTAGGGCATGAACACTGCTCCTGGACAGCGCCTGGGCATTAGCTTCGAGGACAGGAATCTGACAGAATGTATTTCTAACCTCCTGCCTATCGAATCACCGCAGCAGGGTAAAGATGGATGGTATTTTTGATACAATTCCTACATAAACGCACTGAAATTGATACATGGCAGAGAAGCGTGTTAGTGGGGTGCAGCCCCCTGCCCTCCCGCCAGATCAATAAAAGGGCTTTTAGGGGACAATGCATTTGTCTGCTGATTACTTTGAATTAGGGAGGCCCCTCAGGACTGCAGTATCCTGAGGGAACACCATTGGCCTTGACCTGTAGGCACCTGCAAAAGCTAAAAGTCAGCTGCCTCAGCTTTCAGAGCCTCTCTGGGCCAGCATCCTGACGTGGATGCAGGACTGCTGCCAGGCACTGCTGGGACCCAGCGGGACAGGACCGGCTGTCTCGTGTCCACGTAGCACCCCTGACACAGCCAGGGCTGTCCTGAAAGCAGACAGACGCTCCCATGTCAGCAGAGAGGAGCAAGGAGCACTGGGCTCCCCTCAGCTGGGCTCACCACTGTGCTCCAGTGGGAGGGGCAGACAGGCCACCCACCTTCAGGGCATCCCCTGCATCAAAAGGACGTGCATTTTGGCCTTTTCGTCCCTTCACCCCAGAAGCAGGCCTGACATCTCCTCCTCTGGAGTGGAGTTTTTCCAGTTCTGATGTCATCTCACGCTTGGCCAGCGCCTGAGATGAGCTGCAATGGCTTGTGATACCACTTCCACGCCAAGCACAGCTCCATTGTCTATTGTTCCTCTTTCACAGGTTAACTTCCCTTCGATTGACCAACCCATTGTTTCTTTTAAGGGTCAAATTCACAGTAATTTCACAATAAGGTTTCCTTCATTGTCTGTTCTTCATTACCTGCCTGATGTGCACAACAGCAGACCAAATACGGCAGGGCCTTAGACACGATTTCAGTCCCTGACACACAGGCTCCTTGTCCCACTGCCGGCCTTCCGTGTGCTCGGCAAGATCTGCAACTCCACAGTGTTGTGGAACTGCACCTTCAGCACAGGCACCTTTCCAGCCTGATCTGCCCTCGTTGCTCTGTGCGTGTGCACAAAACACGGCGTGGAAGAGAACGGCAGCAGGGGCCTGTGTGTCCAAGGGCTCGGGATTTGTGTCACTTCATCTCCACAGAGATGCAGGCAAAGTGAAAAAGCCAAACTGTTTATTAATAGAAGACAAACCAAAGGGATGGGGTGGGAGGGAAAAATGGGATGGGCAGGATCTGAGGGCTAGAGGGAAAGAGCTGTCAACAGGGAGGGAGAGTGGAAGGGAAAAAAGGGGATGGGCAGTGTCTGAGGGCTGGAGGGAAGGAGCTATCTATAAGCAGGGAGAGGGCTGAAGCCCTGCAGGTTTCCCACAGGGTCAGCTGTGCCAATCATCAGCTGTGCCTGGAGCTCCAGCTGGTCTCTTCTGGTCTCAAGGTAGTCTCATCTTCCATGGCATTTGGAGGCCTGATGCAGACACTGGTTCCTCTGAGCCACTTCTGCAGCTCTTTCACTGAATGTATCATGAACTACTATGTTTGTCTGGGAAGGACTGTAATCTCTCCACAGGGCCTGAAGGGCTGGAAGAGAGAGGGACAGAGCCCCGGTTAGAGCCAGGATCTGTGGGAATCCTAGCAGACCTTCCTGCGAGGTCCATCCCACCCAGCTCCAGCCATGGCCACAAGAAAAAGGGGTGTTAACTGGATCAGCCTCCCATGAGTCTGACCCTCCGAGATCCTGAAATCTCTCTGTGCTCTGCCCATGCCAACTCTCATCCACACAAGGAGCAAAGCCCACCACAGCAAAAACAGGGATTGCAGCTCCCTGCCCAAGCATCGCACCTCCCCCGCCAGCCCCCGCTGTCACTCCGCAGCCCTCACTCACCCTGACTGAGGGCATGGAGCTTTCCCTGCTGCCCCCTCGAGCTGCGCTCGGCCATCCCTGCGAACACAGAGCCTGTCACGGCCCAGCGGCACAGCTCCCTGCCAGCGGCGCTGCCAGCCCTGTGGCCACACGGCCTCGTGGCCCGGCAGGGCTCAGCCCGGGCCCTTGCCGCACGCTGCCGCCCAAGGGCACGGCTGCCGGAGGGTGACAGCAGCGCCCAGGCCAGGCGGGGCTCCGTGGCGCCGGGCCCGGATGGCGCTGCCGGGGCAGCAGGCGGGGCTGGGGCCGAGCTGCCCGGCGGGGCGGGGAGGGAGCCCGGGCTCCTGGCTCACCCATGAACCTGACGGCCGCCTCTCGCAGGGGCCCCTGTGGGCTCTGCAGGTAGGGCCGGGCCCGGCGCAGGTGCTCGGCCGCTCGGCTCCTGTCCTCTGCCAGCTGGAGAGAGCGGCAGGAGGGAAGGGCTGGCGCGGGCTCAGCCCCTGGGCCGGGCACTCCCTGCGCCCAGCCCCGGCCTCCCCTGCCCGCACAGCCCTGAGGCCCGGCCAGCAGCCGCTGGCGCCGGGCTCTGGAGGGGGCAGAGGGCCGGCTGCTGCCCGGGGAGCCGCGGTGCCACCCCGCAGCCCCGCCGGGCCGGGGCTCCATCGGCACCCGGCTGGGACCCACGGGAGCCTGGAGAAGAGCCCGCGCGGCCTCTGGCTGCAGCAGCGGGCAGGGGCACAGCTGCCAGCCCACACACTGAGCACTGTGCCCATGGGGCTTCTCCAGCCTGAGCCTGGGCCTTCCAGGCCATCCTTACCAGGACCTCAGCAAACTTCCACAGATGCTCCTTCTCCAGGAGCTGTTTGAGATTTCTCCTCTTCAGAAACTTGGCTGCACAATGCAGCGTTTCCCGAGAGGCCTGGAGAGCAGCAGAGACCCCGAGATGGCCCCACAGCCCAGGGCACAAGACCTTTGTCCCTGTGCCAAGGCCTGGAGGAGGCTGCAGCCCGCCAGGCGCCAGGGCAGGAGGCAGCCGAGCCCCCTCCCAGCATCATAGAAATGCTCACCTTTGCCACGTGCCAGTTCTCATCATGACAGTAGATGAAAAGTGTGTCCAGGCTCTTGTTCACAATTGTCTTCAGGGACTTTTTTCCCTCATCCACTACCAAGTCCATCACCTTACAGAAGAGTTGAATGGAGAGCAACTGCACATGGCTGTTGTCCTAGAGGAAAGGAAAAGACCTACACCAGCTACTCCAGGCCCACCTGGGCAAAGGCCTGAAAATCCACAGGGCACAAAGTTTCTGGGAAGCACCCAATGCCTGTGGATGCAGAACCTTACGTGGTCAAAGAGCAGCAGGAGAGCCTCAGCCAGCTTCGGGGCAGTGGTGCTGGATACCAGGATGTCTTTGTGCTGGAGCACATTGGTGAACACACGGAGGCTCATGCTGACCACCTCTCTATCTTCATCCCCCAGCAGCTGCAGAAGGCTTTGAGACACGCTGCACATTCTTCTGGCCTGGGTGGAACACAAGGCTGTGCTGGGAAGCCATGGACGGCTGCACGGCCAGCAGCGCCCTGGCACTGCAACCCCACCCTGCTGCTGCAGGGCCCACAGGCCAAAGGCCTGTCCCAAAGCACTGGGGCAGGTGAGGCAGGAGAGCTGGGAGCAGCTGCCTCAGCTCCTGAAGCCCTGCCAGCCCAAGGGGCTGCTTTGCCCGGCGCAGCTTCAGCCGCTGCCCCCTTCTCACCATCGAGGGATCCTTGCTGAGCACCACGAGGCCTCTGAGCGCCAGGTGACGCCTCTGACTGCATTCACTCCGGAGGTACCTTGACATGATCTTCAGGACGCTGCCACCACATTTACTCATGTCCAGGCGCTCGAGGACCTGAAAGGCACAGGGCAGTGACAGGGGACCCAGCCACCAGGAACCCAGAAGCGCACAGGGCTGGGCCCAGGCAGCAGCACAGGGCGTGGGCACTGTCCTGGCAGCTGTGGCTACGAGAGGGCAGAGAGCTGGGAGGCAGCTCAGCGAGGCAGCGCTGGCCAACAGGCTCACCTCCACAAGGAATGCCAGGGCAGGTAGATCCCAGCACGGCTCCTCCCTGCTGAGCTGCCGGAGCAAGTGGAGCGTGATGCAGGAACAGAAGGGGACCAAGACATTGCACATCTCCCTGGCAGGAGGAAAAAGGCATCAAGACCCTGAGGTGGGGAGACCAAAACTCTCCCAGCACTGACTCACAGAGCTCTGGTCTTTCCCCAGCATCCCTGGAGGGGATGTGGGCCCTCTGAGAGGCAGCCCCTTCTGGGCACCCTCCTCTCCCAGCCTTTTCCAGTCTCCTTGGCCATCCCTCGCTGACGAGGCCCTCTGGCCCATGAGCACAGGGACTGTGTGGGGCACAGGGCACAAATGCTGGGGGCAGTGAGCAGAAGGGGGTCTCACCTGGCCAGCAGACCCACGGCATAGTGCTGGGTGTGAGCACACAGCATCATGTCCCAGCCACCCTTGCGCTCCATAGCCACCACCACATGGTCACACTGCAGTCGGCAGAGCAGATCCTTCATGGCCTGCACTGCAAACCTGTGTGCAGAGCAAAGCCCAGGTCACACTGGGAGCACTGCCGCTGGCCACAAGGGCACGGGAAGGACAGGAGGACTGGGACCTGTTGGGCTCGTAGGGAAGGCGGTGTTTCGCCTGGCATGCACTCCAGAAGTTATCAACTTCCTCTGGTGGCATCTGCTGTGTGGTGATGACAACATGGGAGAGCAGAGCCACAAACAGTTGCCCAGAATAAGGGATCATGGCCTTGTTGCACTCAGGCACAATCACCCAGATCACCAGAGTTGCCTGCAAAAGAAGCAGCCCAAGGCAGCGCTCAGTGCCAAGGTGTCCATGGGGCAGGGCCCAAGGGCAGAGGCAGGGGGAGCAGCGGGCCTGGTGCCCCCTGAGCCTGCCCCTAGGCCAGGTTTCAGCCCAGCGCCTGAGGCGTGGAGAGGATGGTGAGCTGCTGGAGAGGTGACCTGGGGCTGAGCAAAGGCCCAGAAACTCACAGCCAGGGCAAAAAGGTCCTTGTTGTCCCCATCGGAGGTGCACATTCTGTGCAGAGGCCAGTCCTCCATCACACAGAGCAGTGTTGGCAGCGCTTTCTCCAGTGCTGGTCCCGATGAGCCTATGGCTCTCCACATCTTTGCAGCAGCTCTGTGGGATGGCAGCTCTGTGTCAGGGGCATCTCAGTCACAGCACCATGCCCTGTGCAGCTGTGGGGGCCCAGGTGACAGAGGCCTGGTGCCCTGAAGGGCAGGGGGGGAGCATTGGCAGCAGGCTCAGGAAACAGAGGGGCCCGAGGGTCCTGGGCCTCTCTGCCTGTCTGGCAGAGACCATTGGACAGGCTGTGCAGGGCCACGGGCCCTAAAGGCTGCTGAGCCCTGAGCTCTCAAGGCTCGTGGGCCCCGTACCTGTCACACGTTGGGGCACAGCGCAGGAGGGTCAGCACCACGTCAGCAGGGTGTTCTTCTGCCAGCCTCACAATGTCCATTTGCAGCCTGGCATCCACAGAGACCTGGGACATGAGACTCTGGTGGATGTTCTTCACCTTGGCTGGCACCTGGAGGAGGCATGGGGGAGACTTGGAGCGCTGTCCAAAGGAACAACTTCCCCAGCTTCCCCCAAGAAGTGCTTCTGTTCCCACCACACTGTGCTGGCCTCAAAGGCTGAGGGGGCCCAGAGACCATGGCTTGAGGGGACACACCATCCTGGGAGGCCTCCAGGTGTGGACCCAGGCTGCTTACCTGCTGCTGCTGGTGAGAAGAAACACAAGGCTCCTTGAAATAGTCAAATATGAGTTCCTGACTCAGAGTGGGAGTGGGCGTGGTGTCAGTATTTGCAAGGCCCTGAGTCTCTACGCTGTTGGCGTTTGTGATGGCCACATCCTCAGTCACTGCCATGTCAGCCTTTGCCCTGTGATCGTTCATTGCAGCCTCAGAGTCTTCTGAGTGCTCCAGTGAATCTGGGCTGGTGTCAGTAGTTGTGATGCCCTGAGTCTCTTCATTGTCGTTGTTTGTGATGGCCACGTCCTCAGTCATTGATGTGAGAAGAGCCTTTGCCCAGGTTTCAGTCTCTGAGGTCTCAGCGTCTTCTGAGCGCTCAGCTGAATCTGGGCTGCCATCGGGCTCTGCCTGGAGCTCGGTCAGCCCCGAGTCAGGCTCGGCTGCGCCCTCAGCTGCTGTGCTGCCGGTCTTCCTACGCTGAATGCGCAAGAACTGCCGGAACATCTGCAGGAGAAGAAAGGCCAGGGAAGCCCGGGATGTTCCATGGAGTGCTCCAAGCGTGGTGCTGGGCTGAGCAGTGACAGCAGGCCCAGCCCAGTTGGGGATGGCTGCTGGTACCTTCAGGCTTTTGCGGAAGCGGCCACGGGCGGGTTCCTGCTCTTGTCTCCGGTCCAGGGCTGCATCTGGCAAAGAACAAGCGCAGCCAGAGCTGAGGGGCTGCGGGAGAGGCCGGAGAACACAGCCCAGCCCTGCACTCCCCAGGCAGGGAGAGCCCCAGAATGCCCCAGGGGATGGAGCACGGCCACTGTGGGGTGTCTGCCCGGCCCCTCCTCCATCCTGTCCATGGGCCTGTCCCCAGGGGATGGGATGGGATGGGATGGGATGGGATGGGATGGGATGGGATGGGATGGGATGGGATGGGGCCAAGCTGACTGCAGCCATCAGCCCTGTGGCTCAGCTCTGCCACTCACCATCCTGCAGTGTCTGGAACTGCTTCGCTTCTTCATGCTGTTGTGCTGGGTCAGCTCCAGGGTGTTTCTTTTTTTTCCCCCTAATAACTTTGAACACACTGAGAAATCTGTCTGCCATGCCAGAGTCTGGACTTGAGGGCACCTTGAAGGAAGATGGAAGGGTGAAGTTCTGAGTCAACAAGTCGTGTAGTTGTGCCTTGAAGGCATCTGAGGCAGAGAAACCTCAGGACGGCTGCAGGACAGCAAGTCCTGCACTCTGGTCTTGAGGGCTCCTGCCACAATGACAGGAGACTCCTCGTAAGGCTTGTGGTCACCAATTCCCTCAGTCTGGCCTCGCAGGCACCTGCAAAAGAAAAGCCTCGGGAAGGCCACGGGCTGCCAAGTCCCGCAGTCCTGCCACGAGGTCACCTGCAGGAATAACGCCTCAGAAAAGCTCCGGGTCAGACACGAACGAGCGCGCTGTGCGAGGGCTCCTCACGGCACCGCTCTGTCCTGTCCCGTCCCGTCGCCTGCTCCGAGCACTGTGGCGTGCTCTTGTCACCGCCAGCTCCTATGTCACCACGTGTCACAAAGGGAGGGCCCTTGGACACCCTGGCCCCTTCCATGACATGGTGACCGTGCTGCAGCGTGTCACAAAGGGCCCTTGCACACACTGCCACCTGCCCTGGGGCCACCCCCAGCCCCACCCAAAGTGGCCCAGGCTGGAAGGAATCCCTGGCCCCAAGTGTCTAAGAATGCCCAACAGGATCTTTAGGAACAACTCAAACCATCAGCAAACCCTGCCGTGTTCTGTGGGATCAAGTAGCTCCAAAATTTGCAAACTTCTCAAATTAATAGCGATTGCCGGAGAATGTGAATGATTTGGAAGTTTGTTCCCACCTAAAAGCAGCAACTCATTTGCCTTAACACATTCCATTGGAAGTCCCTTTTGAAACATAGCACTATACAGAGGCAAAAAGAAGGCCATTCTTTGGTGTGCAAATGGTTTTCGATGAAGGGATGATAATATCGTAATTCTCTTAAGGAATAAAAGCTCTCAAGGAATGAAAGTCCACTCAGTGGTACAAAAGTAGCCCAGACAAATGAGTAGATGGACAAAGGGCTCGTCCTCCCCCAGTACAGATATCTAAGTGGCCAATAAAGTACATCTCTCCCATCTTGTTCCTTGCAGGAGAATCAGGACCATGAAGAGAAATAGTCACAGATATTCCTTCTGGCCTCCATAAGCAAAGCTGTGCCAAACCACAGATGCTGCCTTCAAGCTGACTCAAATTCCAGCCTAGACCTCTCACCTTGCAGACAACTCCTTCCCCAACACGCTCCCCAACACCAACCCCCTGCAAACACCCGCAGAGAAGCCCTCAACAGCCTGCCAGGACTGTCCCCACTCCTCTGAAGAGCTTTCCCACCCTCCAGCAGACCCCCTGGTTCCCTGTACGTGCTGTGGGATGGCACTCGGGAGCATCTGCTCCAAGGCCTTCCCTGGCAGCAAGCTCAGGCTGCCAGGCCTATGGATCCTGGCTCATCCTTCCCACCGAGCCTTCCTGTGCACGGCTGCTCCATTGGCACATCTGCGCTCAGCTCGGACTTCTCCACTCAGCCAGGGCTGCTGGGAAAGGATGGAGAGCAGCCTGGCAAGCTCTTTCTCCAGCTCCCCCTTCCCTCTCGGGGGAGGTAGAACATTCCAGAGGAAAGCAACTGGTGCCGCAAGGAGTGGGCGGCATCAGGCAGCTCTGGGGAGGCCCCTCAGGACTGCAGTATCCTGAGGGAACACTGTTGGCCATCCCCTGCGTGTATCTGCAAAAGCTTAAAGTCAGCTGCCTCAGCTTCCAGGGCCTCTCTTGGCCAGCATCCTGACGTGGATTCAGAACTGCTGCCAGGCACTGCTGGGACCCAGCGGGACAGGACCGGCTGTCTCGTGTCCACGTAGCACCCCTGACACAGCCAGGGCCGTCCCGAAAGCAGACAGACGCTCCCGTGTCAGCAGAGAGGAGCAAGGAGCACTGGGCTCCTCTCAGGGTATCTCAGCTGGGCTCGCTCCACAACCCGCCCCCATTTTAAGGCCTGCTGATGCCCAGCTGCCAGAAATGCCTACCTTGTGCTCTCCAAGATGCACAGGGAGAGTCAATGAGCAGGACACATGGGGAGGCAAACCTTCCAAGCCTTTCTGAGGCCAGGAGCACACCAAGATCAGACAAGACTCTCCACGCTGCCTGGCCCACCCAGCCCAGCTCTGGGCTGGCCCTGGGCCACAGCAGCTCCCACCAAGCAGGAGGCAAATGCGTATTGCCGAGAGTCGAAACACAGCTGTCTTGGTTTGGAAAGACAGGTGTCTGCTAAGGAAGGTGGGAGCCTCCCCTGAAATGGAAAAATGTAGACCTCTTCCCTCTGAATTGTTAGAAGTTTGAAATTAAGGGGGGCTCTTGGGCAAAAATATGGGAGCAGGAATAACAGTTCTTTACTAGGGAAGAAATTAAAAGATAAAATAAACAATGCAGTGAACTAAAACAACAGGAACAGAGTCAGAATACAACCTGACACCCTGTTGGTCAGGTTGTTGGTAGCAGTGCAATTGGAATTGTGGCTGCAGTCCTCCTGGAGTGTCAGGTGTGGTTCTGTTGGAGTAGTGATCTTGTAGAAAAGGGTGCAGTCTTCCTCTGAAGAGGCAGTGGAAGAGGCAGCTGTTCCTCTGGGAAAATCCAGCGCAAAAAAGCTGTGCTCCTGGGCCAGAATTTCAAGCCTATATTTGCAGGTAGGAATGCTTGGCTCCTCCCTCTGGCCAGAGCCTCTCCCAATGGGAAGTTAGAGTTCTTATCAGTCATGCAGTGACACTCAATGGCCCCTTATCAGCAGATGTCTCCCCATAAGGAAGGATTGATTGTGGAAGAGATAAGGAACAAGTGCCCACTTAACACAAGACAACACAAGACAATTTGCCTTACAGATGGCAAATAGAATACATCTTGCTTTTTCCAGTCTGGGACAACAGCAGCCAGGGAAGATGTGAAATGTGAGTGTGTAAAGGCCTTTGAATTCACAGCTCCCAGAGACAGCTTTGCTGCTCACAGCAGGACAGAGATGGTTCTGCTCACACCTCTGTTCAAAGGGGGGTAACACATCCTGCTGCAGGTGCTTGGGTTGTTCTCTGCAGCTCCAGGTGGATGCCAAAGCTGCTCTTCACAGCCTTCTTCCTGCCCCTCTGCCAAGTGCAATGGGCCTTCAAGGACTGAAAGGAGCACAGAGAGCCAAAGGGGGACACTTGCAGCTGCCTCACTGGGAGCTCCCTGGGGAAGCACTTTCCTTGAGAAGCAAGCCCCCTTCCTCCAAAGGCGGTTCCCTAAATGTGCAGCTTTTCCGGGGAACACCAACACAGCCTTAAGAAACGCTGGCAAGGCTGAAGGAGTTCAGGTCCTTTCAGGACAGGCACTCCAGCTCTAGCTCGTATTCCCCCAAGTGCTTTTCCAGATGAAGGTTCAGACCTGCAGCCCCAGGCCCTCTACCAATAGAAGCTGCTCACTGCCTCTTTGTGCCGGATCAGTCCGTGTCTCACAAACGGGATGGGACCCTGACTGGTTGCAGACTTAGGATTTATTATCTGTCTGTATCATACAAGCAAAAAGTAAGAGACACAGGAAAATAACAACATCCATGCAAACACAGATCAGAGGCAAGATGGCAGCCCATGCAAAGCCTTTTTCTACATATTCTTTGAATCAATAGCAGAAAAGAAAAGGTGTAAATGCATTATACTCTAACCAGTTACAAAAGGACCCATGTGGGTTTAACGTTAACAAAAGGACTTCTATGAACCACAAACAATACACAATTATTCATTCTTTAAGATGGAAACTTTTTCTATCTTTGCAAGGCATATATCTAGGACTTCTCACATCTTGAGCTATCAATAAGTTCTTGTTCTTTCTTGTTCCTCGTGATAAATATCAATGTATTCACTTGGTTCTTAACTTCCTAGCTTTCTCATGAGAAGGTTTATAAATTTCCCAGCCTTTCTCAGCTTTAGAAAGTGTCTTTTACCTTTTTATATTCCTACAGATGTGGACTTGGGGATGCCAGTGCTCCCCAGGGCATTTCTGTGCGCCTTGGAAAACATTGAGTGACTTTTCCAAACAGTTTATAATCTGTGGGTTTGGCATTTGTCTGTTTCACTTGGATGGCATGAGCCTGCTCTGCTTGGCACCGTGCCTTTGTTAAACAGCTGAGGCAAAGGTTAGTGCTAATTTGACAGGGTTTGGGATTGGGTCCAAGACAAAAATGGTTGTGTGTGGCTTGGTGTTACTTGAAGAGTTGGGAGCTCCTGGTTTTTGGATGCCAGGTACCTCTAGAACCTGTTCAAAGAGAAGTGTTTGCCATGCGTGAAGCTTGTCAACTCCCCCCAGCGTAACCCAGTCTGAGAGAGCAGATCTGGCTCTGGGGTTGTTACCAATAACCTTTTATTTTCAGTGCTAAATCTATGCCAGAGGCAAGGGATGTGTTTTTGTCTCCATGGCTGCCTTGCCGTGCTTTTCTTTGGGAATGTGATGGACAAAAAAGGGAAGAGATTAGATGACTTTGCTCCTTCTCCCTTCTTTCTCCTGCTGGAATTTTTTCCTCCATTGCAGGGCTTAGGAACCTCCTTGCAGAGGCAAGAAAGCCAATCCATAGGGGGGTGCTCTTGGGGATGTATGGGGCACATCCTGATTCATTGATGCTGGAGGCTCTACTGATCCTGTCTGGCATCTTCCCTGGCTGAGTGAAAGCCTTGCAGTCTTTGGGGATCACACCAGCAGCAGGAACCCTGCAGTGCTCTGGCTGGTTCAGGACAGAGCTGGATTTTCCCTTACTGTCTTAAGAATTACACACAGCCTCTGTCCCAGCACTTTGAAAATGTAAGTGACAACCACACCTGCTCCAGCAGATGCCTGGGACTTACCTGGTAATGCAGATGGCTTTTGCCACGGTCTTTTTCATAGAATTACAGAATCATTAAGCTTGGAAAAGACCTCTGCAATCACCAAGTCCAACCATTAACCCAGCACTGTGAAGCCCACCACTAACCCATGTCCCTAAGCACCACATCCACATGTTAATTCCCATTAATTGTGCAAGATGCACTGCAGGAGATTGGAAAAACTGGGCACAAACAGCAAATGTGAATTGTCTTATTAGCCAGTTACTTTTGTTTTGTGGGTATATTATCGATTGGATACATGTTGGACCTGTTTCCTTTAATCCCATTAATTTGTGGTCTCAGCTGCTTTGTGTGGGAGTCTGAACTGCTCCATTAGAAGGAGTGTGTTAAATGGGATGAATTAGCCAGCTTTTAATACAGCTCGTCACCTGCTTTGTCCTGCCTGGCAGCCAGCGGGTCTCTCTTCCTCCTGCCAGCCACTGTTTCCAGTCCATCGTAGCCATTGGCCCCTTGGAGACCTGGCTTCAGCAGGCTGAGGGATCCGTAGCTCCGGGGGGGATTCCAGAGGGTGGCATCTCCCCATCTTGTTTCAAGCAAGGGGATGTTTCAGGAGTGACCCCTCCTTCCCATGAGGTTTCCTGTGTTGTAAATGAGCTGGGATATGGTTAAAATGTTGGGTTTTCCCTTCCAAGTCAAAAAGTGACTGGGAATAGTCTCTGTACCCTTGGTGGTTGCATGGGCCTGGAGTCCTCTACCTGGAAGTGCTTGGGTTTCTCTTGGGATTGCTCCCAGTCCTGATGCCTCTTGGCAGTTTGAGAGAGGATGAGTTCAGAGACCTGTTTGAAGGAGGAGAGCCACAGGAATAACATGGCCCCTGGCTGTGGATGGTGAGGACTGGGCTGGATATGACCACCAGCTGCTCCACACCACCAGTCCTTTGGTGGCAGACAACATCTCTTTGAGTTTCCTCCCCTCTCTCCATGCTCCAGACCTTCTCCCCAGGTCAGGTGTGTCCCATGGGAGACAGCTTCTGGAGGATTTTTGAGCTCAGCTCTGCAAAAATGGACTGCTCTGTGTTTGAGAGAAGGGGAAGTGAGCACCTTTGGTGGGAGATTAAAAGCCCCTTGCTAAGATCAGTGGGAGAGGTGAAGAAATTTTGCTGGAAAGCACAAAATGGGTATTTCCTGCTGGATTCTGAAAGCCACAGCAGCTCTCCCCAGCTTTCCCTGCAGATACTGCTGGTGGATGCTGTGGGAGAGAGCTGGAGACCAGATGCTCTCAGGATGTGCATGCTCTCAAAAAGTTCTGTGCCCTTTTAGAGCTTTATTTTGGAAGAACTTGCTTCTTTTTGAAATCCCCTGCCAGCCTGCCTCATTTCAATGCTTTCGAGAGGAGTCAACCCTTCAAAAGAAATAACATTTTAAATGAGAATCAGTGTTTCATTTTGAAACTATTATACTCCATGAAGTGCAAATTGAAGCCATGTGGTCTCGATGGGATTTTTTTTCCTTGAGCATCACTCGGCTATCATGTGAGGAGGCTTTTTGCTTGGTGTCTCCAAGCAAAGATTCTGTTGAATCTCGTCTTTCCCAACCTTTCCCAGAGGTCTCACATCCCCTGAGCAGGCTGGTCTGACAGCACAGGATGGAAAAGAGCAGAAGCCACGGCTGATGGATAAGGTGGAGATGCTGCCTGAGCATCTCCAAGGAGTACTGAAGGTTTGAGGGAACAAGAAGTATCCCAGCTCTGCCAGCGATGGAGATGGAGGCTGACTCTGCTCCAGAGCACCCTCTCCACTGCTATTTGTGTCACCTTGTGCAAGACCTGCAGCTAGTTACCCTAACCCTACTGTATCCATACCTTGGTTGATGAAAGCCTCCACGGGTGGGTACTTGTTGACACTCGGGCTCCGGGTGTAAATACATCCCAGGGATGCTTTGATTCCAAATTAGTTTTGAATTCAAGCATACCAATCCATCACATTTGCTGCAAAGCAAAATGTCCCAGATCAGCAGTTGCACATGAAACTGCTTTAGATTCCAAATTTGGTTTTGAACTTAGTGTTACCAGGGAAGAAACCCAACAAACCTTCAAAACATTTCAGTGGTGAAGTGAGAGCTTCTGCCAGGGAGAAAATTAAATGTATGGTCAGACTTGGGATGGTTTGAGGTTCTTCCTCATATCCAGCTTTCAGAGGATCTTTTCCCTTTGGATCCAGCACCATCTGACAGCCAGGGCTGAGATGGGGCAGGCAGTGCTCTCTGCTGGGATGTGAATTACACGGGGGGTGTGAGCTCAGTCGGTCCTCAGGGAGCTGCATGAGCTGCTGGTGGTGGTGGCAGATGTGGGGTGGCTCCTACACAGGAGCTGCTTTGAGCTTTTCTGTGATTTTCCTTTTTTTTGTGTGAGCTGGCACAAAGACATGTCTTGAAAATCATCCTTTTGCTGGCAGGTGAGCTTGGATTGAGTTTTTTCAATGATAATCAGCAGATAAAGGATCATGCTGGAGATTTGCCTGGGAGCCCCTGTCCTCATTCCTGTTCCCTGAACAACTGGTTCTGTGGGAGTCCTGTGATGCTTGAGGTCCCACAAGCAGGGCAGCAGGAGGTTTCATGCTGGCTGCACCCAGGGGTGTTGCCTTGAAGGCATCCAGTGCTGAAGCATGAGGCAGCTCCTGAATCAGCCTAGGGAGGTCATGGCAGCAAGTCCTGGGAGCCGAGAGCTCCCAGGTGTCACTGGGAGTACCATGGCCGCCAGCTCTTGATCTGCTTCCAGGCAGCCAAAGGTGGAAGGGAGAAAACAAGTATGGGTGCTTTGATGGCATCTGAGGTGCTTTGGGAAGCTTTGTTTCTGTCATTCTCTAACCCTGAAGGGCAGCGGAGCAGACAGAGCACCCCAGTGGGGTGGCTTGGAGCCAACTCCAGCTCTGCCAGGCTCTAACCAGAAGCCTCCTGGCTGTGTTGGGTGGTGTTCTCCAGCCTGGGCAGCAGAGAAGCACTCAGCCCCCCTCTGTCCGTTGCATCTCTGCCTCACACCCTGGCAGGAGTGAGGTTTCCCAGAAATGAGATCAAGCAGGGGAAAGAATCTCTTGGAGGAAGCCTCAGGCAAGCTGGGCATGGCTCTGTAAGTGGGCTCTGTGCCAGTTCCCACTGATGGTCACACCTTCCTCCACACTGCGCTGGGTCCACGGCATCCAGTAGCTGCATGAGCAGCCCTGGGGTGGGAAGGAGAAGTGGGAGGCTCCTGCCTTGCCTCTTCCACACTGATTTCTTGCCTTCTCACTTGCAGCTACAGCTCCAAACGTTGGCAGCTGCATGGATCAGCCCAGACCCCCAGGAGGGGACAGATGGACAGAGCCGCAGGGTGACAGGGAGCTGTTTCCTGAGGGGGAGCTACTGCTGCAGGTATGGTGCTGTGGCTTGGTCATTTGGGGTCTCCCCAAGCTGCTCTGGAGCTTGTGGTCGCATCTGTGGAGCGGGAGGAGACCCTGCCTTGCCCAGAGCTGCTTCACTGTGATTCCTGCAGGCAATGAGTTCCTGGGGACAGAGACCAGTGGCACTGCCTGGCTGGGATGGGTCCAGATCCCCATTCCCACCATTCCCTCTCATCCCACAGCAATTTGCTGCCCCTTTGATTATATTACATCTCATGGACGTAAGCTCCATCCCAACCAAGAGGTTCAGGGATGTCATATGGTGGTGTAAGGATTGATCCCTGAGTAGTTCCCAAGGTGCTGGCTTGGTTCATTATCTTTAGCAAAGGCCAAGAGGAGAATGTTGAGAGCTGTGAGACAAAACATCCCCCAGGAACTCCTTGCCTTACCTGGGGCATTGTGTGAACTCTGGAGGGATGAGTTCACAGCCTGCCTAGGATGGGAAAAGCCCAGCTTCAGTTTGTAGGTTTTGGGGGAGAAAAGAAGAGCACTTGGATGTTGGGCAACAGTGGTGGACAAAACCAGTGGGAAATGAGAGCTATGCTTTGTAGAAAGGCCACGTGTGTCTCATGAAACAGCTGACAGTGAAGCTCGGAGCACGAGGGCCTGGTGAATCAGCCTCCCACAGTGCTGCTGCTTTGGGCTGCCATCTATAAATGTCAGCTGGAAGGGCCTGGCATGGAAGGTCACATGGAAAGGCTGACTGCTGAACAAGCATCTGGGCACATCAGCTGAGGAACATGCTTACTGGGGCTGCAGGACGAGTCTGTGCAAGACCTTCAATCATTCTGTGTTCTTGGCATCTCCCATGCCTGGCCTTTCACAGAATCCCAGAATGGCTTGGGTGTGAAGGGACCTTAAAGGTCATCTTGTGATGAGCTGCCATGGGCACAGACACCTTGCACTATCCCAGGTTGCTCCAAGCCCCATCCAGCCTGGCCTTGGTCACTTCCAGGGATCCAGGGGAACCACAGCTTCTCTGGGCACCCTGTGCCAGGGCCTCACCACCTTCTCCAGCTCTCCTATAGGCTTTCTGGGCCTTCAGTCCTCTTCTCCCACCTCTCCAAACACCAGCAGATGAATGCTTGGCTCTCTTTAAGCCTGGCTTTGGTTGCTTCAGCCCTGCTCCTGCAGAGCCCTCCAGGCAGCAGGCAGTGTGAGCAGACCCCCAGCAGGAGCCTCCATGTGGGATTTGGGTGAGGCAGTGACTACTGGGAGCTCAGTGTGACTGTTGGCAGTGAATCTTGGACTACACGAGGTCCCCCATGGTCCCAGCTGTGTGCCAGTGTGATGGTCACAGAGGAGCAGCTGGATACCAGGAGGGAGCCCGTGACTGCCCCAGCCCCAGCATCTCCTGAGCACTCCCCAGGACTGTGGACTTGGACCATATGATGGCAATTTGTTGAGCCATCAACATCAGAGCATTGGCAGGCTGGGGTGACTGAAGGCATCTGGAAAGCTTATGAGGTGTTACTGCGACAGAAATCTCCCCCGCTGAGCTGCCTGGTGGCTTTTTTTCCTCCCCACAAAGATCATTTTAAGCATATACTGTGATTTGCAGCAATCTCTGACTTGGGATCCCTCAGGGGGCTCCCAAACAGCACACAAAGGGAAGGGACTGGTCCCTCAGCAAGCTGGATCTGTACGCTAAGATTCCATTTCGGGTGTTCTTTCCCTAATTTCTCTCCTTCCATTCACTAATAAATTAAACACATCACAGTGAAGAACAGGGGGCATGAGTTACTATCTAGTGCAGTGCTTTGCTTTTGAGGAAAATCAGCCTGAAATGGACACCAGAATCATAGAATATGCAGAGCTGGAAGGGACCCACAAGAAGTGTCGTGTCCAAAGCACAGCCCTAGGAGAGTGGAGCTATTCCCAGCTGGAAAGGAGGACTCCAGATCCTCCATGAAACCTCTCCCTATCTGGTCCCTCCTGACGCAGGAGCTGCCCTGCAGTGAGAGGGGGTTCCATGGGAGGTTTGGAGAAAGTGGTCAGTCCAGCTTGGATCATTGCTTGTGCTGAGAAGAAGAAACTCCGCAGAAGAGAATCTTGCATGGTTACCAAGTGCTGTCCTTCTTTGTGGGGCTCCTTGTTGAGGAAGAAGGTCCCTTCCTGTCCCTGGATGCTGAAGAAACAGCTGGGGGATTTCATCGTTCAGCAGCGGGATTGAAGCTGGGCAGAGTAAGTTTGGACCAAACTTTTGCTTTCAGGCACTCAATGGATTTGCCATCGCCGCAACTGGAGATGGCTACATCTTCTACATCTTCCCTGCCTTGCGGGACTACTTGGGCTTCCACCAGGTGAGCACCATGTTTTCCTGGCTGGAAACAGATGGATGCAGTCCTGGTGTGGGAAGGAGGTGCAGATGGAGAGCAAAGCTTCCCAAAGGGCAGCAGCTCCTGTGGCAGGGGAAGGAGCTGGAGTTTGCCTGTTCTTTACACTCAGTCCTGCACTTTAGTGCCCAGGAAGGGAAACCTTCTGCCATGTCCTCCTCCCGACACCTCTGCCAGGCTGTCCAGGAGCAGACACTATTCTGTTTTGTCATTCCAGTCGGATCTCATCTACCAGAGTGTGTACGAGATGATCCATGCGGGCGACAGGGCCGTCTTCCGCTGCCAGCTGCACAGGACCCCACTGCATGCTGCTGACAGTGAGTGCCAGGGTGATCCCTGCAGGGGTTCACTTGAGCAGCTCTGATCCGTGAGCTCAGGGTGTGCAGCACAGTTTGGAAAGCTTCCTTTTGATTTTCCAGCTTTTCCCCCTGAGCAGCCGCTGCTTGCCAGACGCAGCGCCACGTCCAGCCCCCAGCACCTCCATGCTGAGAAGCAATCCTTGGTGGAGAGGAGCTTCACCTGCCGCTTCCGCTGCCTGCTGGATAACTCCTTGGGATTCTTGGTAATGCTGGGACACCCTTCTGCTCCTCCTGTGCCTGCAGAGTGTTCCCCCAGAGTCACTTGTGTCCCATAGGGATGAGAGCACAGCCAGTTCCCACCACCCTGTTTGCTTCACACCCACATTTTCTAATCCCTGTAAGGCCTTGAATTTCCACCACCATTACAGGGTGCCTGAAGTTCCTTCTTGGGCAGCAAAAGTCAGCAGCAGACAAGTCCCCAGTTGCTCTCTTTGCCATTGCCACACTCCTCCAGCCTCTCTCCATCCTGGAGCTCCAGACCAAAACACTGATCTTCCAGACAAAGCACAAGCTGGACTTCACTCCCATGGCCTGTGATTCCCGGTAAGGCATCTCTCACTTTCCCTGTGGCAAAATCCCTGGTGCTGGACAGAAAACTAGATCTGGTGGGGACAAGGAACACCTGACCCAGCTCCCATGGCCTGATGTTTTTGTCCCTCTACTGCAGGCCCCCAGTAACACAGGGAGCAGGTTAACAGGGCACCAGCACTTCTTGTCTGCTGTGGTTTGCGTGGTTTGTGGAACAGAGGATGCAGCTCAGCCCAGGGCGAGGTTGCACCATCCAGAGTGGGGGTCTGGCCAGTGAGGTGCAACTGTGGGGGATGCATCCCTGGTGTCACTGCACTCCTGTGCTGTTTCCAGGAGGAAGGTTGTCCTGGGATACACAGAAGTGGAGCTGTGCAGAAGAGGGTCCGGATACCAGTTTGTTCATGCGGCTGACATGATGCACTGCGCAGAGCACCATGTGAGAAGTGAGTGCTGGGGGACTGTTGTGGGGGTGTTTGTGGGGTCCCTCAAGGCTCTGGCTGTACTATTGCTCCTTGGTGCTGTCCGTCCCGGGGCTGGAGTAGCTGTGACAAAGGCTCTTCCTCCTGGATGAGCTTGGGCAGCTGGCAGAGAGACAGCACACTGCATCTCCTGCCCCCGTAGCACGGCCACGAGGTGATAGTCAACTTCGTGGCAACTTGCGTGTGTCATTGGTCTGCCTCCGTGGAGGAGCTCTGTCAGTGGCAGTTCTTTTGTGTCCCTGCCCCAGTGATGAAGACAGGGGAGACCGGGCTGACGGTATTCCGGCTGCTGACCAAGAGGAGCAGCTGGGTGTGGGTGCAGGCCAACGCACGGCTGGTGTACAAACGATGATGCCCGACTGCATCATCGCCCGCCAGCGAGCCCTGTCGTGAGTATTGCTGGCCCCCTTCAGCTGCTCTGGGCTTGGGGGGCTGTCCGAGGCACACAGAGGCCATGAAGGTGGAGGAAAGGGTAGGTGAGGTTGGCACTTTGCAGCATTTGTCCTCCTGTAGTGTGAGTGAAACAGCTCTGAGGAGGTGGTTGTGGACATGCTCTTGTCTGAGAGCAGCAGCCCTTCCCTGAGCCATGCAGACCTCCCTGTGGGCTCCCCAGAGCTCTCTTTAGCCAGCCCAGTCCAGCCCCCTTTTACTCTAGAAAAGCCAGGGCAGGGCTATGAGTTCCCCTCTTGCTGTCAGAAGGGAGGTTTTGCCTGGCCTGGAGGAGCTGCTCATGCTGTTTCCATCCCTTTTTGCCTCCACACCGAAGGAATGAAGAAGGGGAGGAACATCTCCAGAAGAGAAACTTGCCGCTGCCTTTCAGCTTTGCCACAGGGGAAGCAGTCTTGTGTGGGAATGACCTTCCTGGGTTCTTTGACTCGTTCCAAGCCAAGGAGGAGTTGCAGGTGCAAGCAAACTCCAAGTCAAGTCAGAGCAGCGCTTGGTAGACCCCAGCTCTCTCCTTGGGGCCATGATGAAGCAGGATGCATCCGTATACAATTCCCACGCTGATAACGTGCCTCAGGTCTCCCTGCTAGCTCTCATTCCTGAGCCTGATGGGCTGACTCAGAAGGAGGATGTCAGCAGGGCCAAGGAGGACAGCAACTCCCTCCTGGTGGTCATCGAAACCCTCTTTGAGAAGAGTGAGGTGGATGGAAACGTCTGCCAGACCCTAAAGGTGGACAGCACAGAGCTGCAGCAGTGGGAGGAGGATCTGCTCAGCCTGGGGGTAGAGGAGGAGCCACTAGCTCAGGGGCTTGGCCAGAGGCCGGGCACCAAGGTGACATCCTATATGGAGCAGATGCTCCCCAGGGAGGGTGTTGGAAAGAGCCTGGACTTCCCACACTGCCATGAGGAAAACAGTGCTATGGCTCACTTCCAGCGCTGCTGGGCAGCTGGTTCAGCATTCCCAGCACAGCCCCAGGCAGCGGGCACATGGGGAGGCCAGGGGGCTGTGGGCTCCGTGGGCTCCGTAGCCTCCGTTACCTCTGAGGGCAGCTTTGCCCAGCCAGAGCAGCAGGTCCCGTTTAACCCAGCCGGGCCGGTGGCAGGGACTGTGCTGGCTGTTCCCATCTCCAGCAGCAAATCCTCTGCAGACTTCAGCTGGCAAACCAAGCGTTTCAGGCAGAAGCTACCCCCTCTGGTCCTGTAGATAACACTCTTCCTACTGCTCAGAGCCAGCCTGGGTGCCAGCTGGTGGGCTCAAGCTGCTCACCCCCATTGCACTCAAACACGTTGGTGACTCTGTGGCACAATAAACTCCTCCAGGCAAACCCAGTCAGTTGCCCATCGGAGGCTTTGCTGGCCATAGTTTCAAAACAGCTGGAAGCTGCAGGAGCATACGTGGAGTCCCAGACTCTGCCAGGTGGCAGTCCTGAGAATTCCCCGGGGGCTGGGCTGTGGTGGCCACCCCCCTCCCAGTCTTTTCCTTGCCCTGTCCAGGGTTTGCATCAGTCCCTGTTCTCTGGGGATGGGAAGCTCGATGATGTGGAGGCTGCTCTCCCTGCACCCTTAGAAGCCAGAAGGCTGCCAGGGCATGGCGGCTTCCCCAAACAGCCCCTGGTAGCCCACATAGACCCCAGCTTTTCCTGGGAGGGGGAGCAGGCAGTGCTCCGAGAGGACAAGGGGTTCTCACAGCTGTGGCTCCCACAGGCTGGGGCAGCTCCTCAGAGGAGCCATGGGGCAGGGCCAGTGCACCACAGCGGACTCCTGCTGAACTCCAGCATGGATCCCAGCACCCACGAGATGGACTGCGTTGTGCTGTCCAAGTGCCACTATGGAAACAGCCTTTTTAGGCATGAGAGCAACTTCCTGAGGGATGCTGCTAAAGTATCCCTTCCCCAGCAGCCAGGCACTTTGCTTTGCCCTGCTGAGAACCACCCTGGAGCACCTTCCTCCTCACCGGGCTCGGTTTCAAGGTGCTCAGCAGCTCTCCCTGTGAAGGTGGGTGCAGGAGCACCCCTGTGCTCCGGGCAGGGTCCTGGCTGCCCATCAGTTCCCTTCTCAGCTGGGCAGCCCCTCGGTACCTGTGAGATCCAGGCTCAAGGTGAGGTGCGAGGGCTGCAGAACCTGAGGGGTGTCCGGCTCCTGTGGAGGTCTGCCAGGGGTGCAGCCACACCATCCTTTGTGGGCAGCCTGGTTTGGGGCTCCATGTGAACCAGGAGCCCTGTCTTGAAAAGCCACCAGCAGCTGTGAGCTCTTCTGGTACCCGCCAGGTGCGTCCCATGCTCCCTGGTCTCTCGGGATTTTGTCTTCCAGTGCTTTCAGGCAGTCTAAGATGAAGTGGTTTGGACTTTTTGTTCCATAAGAAGTCTTTCAGGGAGATGCAGCTGTGCCTCTGGGGAGGCTTGTGGGCTTCTGGGCTCCAAGGAAGAACATTGCTTGCTGGCACATCCGTGTGCTTGGGGCAGCCTCTTGCAGATGGAGCTGCTGCCTCAGAGGCAGGTAGCACTGAACTGCTGTTTCTCAACAAAACAGCGTGCTCTTCTCGTCTCCTGTGTTGGACCACCCTTGTCATGTTGCTGTTTAGTCCCCTGCATCATCTCTGCCAGCCTGAGCCTCTTTTCCTCCTGTGCTCTCCATCTCCTCCAGAGATCATCCAAATCCTTTGGAAAAGATGTTACCAAGCACTTCAAGAAGCTCAGCAGCATTGAAGGGTCTCAGTGAGAGGTGGAGTTGGTGGGAGTGGAGGCATCCTGGGGATTTGGGCTCTCCAGCAGCCTCCCAGGGGAGTTTGGGAGAGGTGGGTACCAGGCACTGTGACTTTTCTGGGATGCAGGGTGGGGAAGGTCCAGCCAAGCTCCCCTTGGGTTTGTCACTGGCTTGTCCTTGTTGTCCTCTTCTCTGCTCCACAGTGCCATGGGACAGAGAAGAGTGGGGCTTCCCCCTGTGGTTTTGCCAAAGCAGTGAGAAGGAAAGGCAGGGAGGGATGCAGTGACCACTGGCTGCCTCTCCACTTCAGACCCACTTGGTGCCCTTCAAACCATTGTTCTGCAGCCCAGAACAACCACTTTGTTGAATTCTCTTCCTTTTCTAGATACGTAACCTAAGATTTGAATGAATTGGTTTTTCCCCACCATGAGAACAAAGTCTTGCAGATCCATCAGGGAAATCCACAAAAAAAAAGCAATGATTTTTTTTTTGGGGGGGGAGGGTGGGGATGATTTGAGACCACACTGACTTGCAACATTGGGTTAGAGAGGTCAGAGTTCTTGGGGACATTCACACCTTCCCCTCATGCACCCATCAGCCTGAGCATCACATCTGCCTCGCACACCAGTGTTAAGCATTTGCAGATCAAATTAAATCAGGCAATCAGCACAGGGCCAGCAGCAAGCCCACATGTCCCGGTGTAGAGTGGCCTCATCTCCCTGGGGCTCTTCCTTCATGCCCAGCCTTGCCTCCGCTCATGGGGCCTGGGAAAGGTCAAGCTCCTCTCTGCAGGCTGGGAGCAGAGCAATGCTGAAACGTGCTGGACCACTCTAAGGTGGCTTCGAGGAGCACCTAGGTCGGGCAGGGAGTTGACTGGCCATGATCCAGATCCAAAAAGCGGCAGGATGGACTCTGCTCACTAGCCTCTCATGCTGGTGACTGTGAAACGCTGCTGGGGGCGTACCAGGGGCTCCCAGTGTTGCAAGAGGTGGGCCTTGGGTTGGGGACACTGTTGCTTGGGGCCGTGACAGACCTCCCTGTGCTCTGTCACTGGTGTCTGATCTCTTGTACCTCGTGGCTGTACAGATAAAGTCTGTTCTGGTGGCAGCATCTCATTTCTGCTCCATGATTTCTTTGTGCTGCTGGTGGCAGCTGGATGGTGCTGAGGGGAAAAGAGCTGTCCGGTGAAATGAACAGGGCTAATGCCTTTATTAAATGTTCAGCTCTTTATTAAAAAGATCAGCTGGGCAGGGGGCTCGACGCAGAGCTCGCCCCTGCAGTCGTAGCTTTCCCAGGCGGCCGAAAGGAAGGAGGCGTGCAGAGTCTGTCACTGAAGTCCAGAGCAGCAGCTGTCCCTTCTTCTTTCCTTGTAGCACACCGGTGGCCAGAGGGTGAGGAGGCGTGGCATGCAGAGTCTGTTGCTGAAGTCCAGAGCAACAGCTGTCCTCGCTCCTTCCATGGTGGCAGCACCAGGGCTCTCTGTCTCTGTCGCCCTGCTTCTCAGAGCCTAATACAGTCTTCTTTCTTAGGTGATGGCAACGGGTAAAAGTCAATCAGGGGATGTGTTTCCCTCTTCCTCAGCTAGGGCATTCGTCTAGACTCCTCTACTGTGTTCAGTTTTTGATTTATAGTCCTTTTTATCTCCTAAAAATGCTCCCATGATCCTATGGGGTTTTTATTTGCATGTTAGTCCCAGAATGGCAGCATGGAGGGGTGGGAGGCCAGTTATCTCCAGGTAGTTTAGAGAAAACAAACAGAGCAATTAGCTAATTAGCATTTCAATATCGGTACTTAGCTAGAGTTAGTAGTTTTTTTTAGTGTTGCCATGGGAACTAGGAAGGCCCTGCCCGCGTCTCTCAGGAACACGTGGAAACTGTTCATTACAAATCCCTCCTCTATTTCTTTGATCGGGCTTAAGCCCGCATCAACTTACAGTCTTTGGCTTTTGAGGGCTAACTTCTTTTGGCTTTTGTATGCTTTTACTCATGTCTGATGGTAATTCTCGTGGCCTTTAGAAACCAAGTAAGACTTAATAATATTCTAATTAAATTTTTTTTTCAGTTAACTCCTTTGGCTAAAGGACACTTAGTCTTATTAAACAATTACCAAGTACTTAAACCTTTACTATGGTACTTTAACTCAGAAACAGTTATTAACACCTTACTGTATATCAGCCTCTAGCAAGTCTTCTTTAAAGTTAATTTTAAGTCCTCTGGTTTCTTCATTACTGTCCATGCACAAGAGGAGGCGGGTAACACTGTTGGGTCTGGTCTGGCGTCTGGGGGTGGCACTGGTCCTTTAACTCTGGTGACGTGGGTCCAGCCTTTTTCTTGGGTCCGCACCGCAGTGTGTGTAGTGAGTAGTACCTGGAAAGGTCCTTCGAATTTGGGGGTTAATGGAGTGGTAGTGTTCCAGGACTTTATCAACACCCAATCCCCAGGACTGATGTTGTGGGCATTGGCGTCCAGAGGGGAAGTTTGGGAGAGATACCCCTTCTTTCGGAGGCCTTCTAGGGATTTTCCTATGACCTCTAAATATTTCTGAGTTGCTGCCTCCCCTTCCAGGTAATCTGCTGTACTGAAAGGGGTGATTAAAAAAAAAGGGAGTCTAAACATTATTTCATAGGGAGAGACCCCTATGTCAGACTGAGGTCTGGTTCTGATGCGCAAGAGAGCGAGAGGTAAACACCTGAGCCAATTCATCTTTGTTTCTTCAATTAATTTAGTTAACACATTTTTAAGAGTTCTATTCATCCTTTTCACTCTTCTAGAGCTTTGAGGATGCCATGGGGTGTGCAATCTCCACCATACCCCCAGGGCTTTTGTTACTTGATGTAAAGTTTGAGCGACAAAATGTGGACCTTGGTCCAAGTCAATGTCATTGACTAGCCCATATCGTGGTATGATGTTTTCTAAGATTATTCTTGCAACTTCCTGCGCAGTTTCCTTTTTGGTTGGGAAAGCCTCCACCCAGTGAGTGAGGTGATCCACGATCACTAGTAAATGTTTGTACTTTAATTTTCCCTTGCAGGGTCAACTTTTGGGCTTCTTTTATCAGGATAGCTGCTGCTGCTGCGATTACTTGCAGGCAAGTTGGCCATCCTCTGGCTACTGGGTCTAGTAGTTTTGAGAGGTAGGCTATTGGCTTTTTTTATCTTTCCCACTTAAATACATTCTATGGGCTTCTTTGAGCAACTCATTCATGTTCTTTTCTTGCCAGTCCTCTATCTTTTCTAGTTTTTGTCTAATATCGGGCCAGGATTTGGTGACAAACTAGACCTTTAAGAGGACTTGACCCTCTGGGCTATCTGGGTCTATATTTGAATACAACTGGAAATTTCGTTTTAGTCGGTTAAGCCAAATTGCCGGGGTCTCATCCTTCTCCTGAGTACCATCAAAGGCCAATTTCGTGTTGCTTCCCCTAGGGATACTCTTTCATCCCTCTTATCATGAGGGCCCTATAGTCTCTCATGTTTTGCCTACCTTCTTGTTGGCTGGGACTCCAGTTGGGGTCTACTAAGGGCATCCCCTGGTTCCCTGGGGGCCCCAGTCCACCCTCTCTTTCCCATATCTTCACCCCTGCCACTCGGATCATCTGGACCTCTCTCGGAGAGAACAATGCTTAGAATAGCTCAGGTCTCCCCAGGTACAAATACTCAGCCCTAGAAATTGGTCCAACTGGCTAGATATTCCAACAGGGTCTTCCACGAAATTTCTTAGCTCTTTCCCAAATCCCCGGACTTTGGAAGCTGCCAAAGGTGCATCCACAAACCTAACTCCCCCAGCTGCTCTACCCATAGGAACCCCTCTAAGGGGAAAGAGACCCTCCACCCTTGGTGCTTTGGATTGGGTGCTACAATACGGCCCTTTTTCTAAGACATCAGGCAGGGAAATAGTAGTGGAGACAGACACTGGAGGCCAGGGGGCATGCCAGGTGGCGAACCAACCCTGGGCAAGGGTGGCCTCAGCTCCCAAGTGGGAGGAGGCAAGGAAACTCCAGCTGGAGAAGGGGAAGAGGGAGCTGGGGAGATGGTTGAGGAAACTAAGGAAGGGACGATGAAACAGAGGTGGGAAAACGGGGGAAAGGAATCAGGGACTCAATAGGAGGGGCTGAAGGACCAACTGGGGAAACTGGAGCAGAAGGGGGCAGGCAATCGAGGGCGTCCCATTCCTTTATTTTTCTAGTCTCCCCCTCTCTATTCTCTTTGTCTTCCTCTCTATTTCTTTATAATTTGCATATTCTCAGTCTCATTATTTATAGAATTCTCCAGCCAGCAAGCTGCATAAGATAGTTGTTCTATATCAAGGTCCTCTCGGGTTTTTTAGGTGCTGGTTTAACTGATTACACATCCACTGATCTTGGGTTCCATACCACGGCCACTCTCCCTGTAATTCTAACTTCGGCCATACTTCTATACTGTAATGTATCATCTTACTCTTGTCGAGACCCTTCATGGTCTCCCGAGAATCCCATTAGTCTAACAGTTGCCCCAAGGGGCTGTTAGGGGGAATTCTCTTTGCTTTGGAAGGATTTGCTCCTTTACTATAACCTCTTCCCATTTTCAGGCCTCAAAACCAAAAAAAATATATATATACCTTAAATGGTGCTTCTATCTAAAATGGAATATACTGACAGGCAGCTAAAGCTCATCAGGCCTCTCCCAACTTAGTCTTTTGAATCACTTGACTAAACTTAATCTCTTTTAACTAAATTCCCACTCTTGGTCCTACCCTCTTGGCACTTTACATTGTCTCTTGGCCAGGACAATCACTAGTCACACTTCCATCTATTGTCTTCTGTTCTTTTTCTCCTTGGCCTAAGTTTTGAACTTCTTGATGGACTTTCTAGGCTTGGACCCCTGCTAAGTCCCGCCCAAACTCTTACTTGGCCTTTTGCCTAACCTTCTTACTAGGCTTGGGAAGCTTGGTCTCCCTGCCGAGGTAAGGTCGAACGTCCTGCCGAGCCTTACACTCGAACTCCGGCCAAGCCCCCTTGCCTGACTCTCCTACTAGGTTTGGGAAGCTTGGTCTCCCTGCCGAGGTAAGGTCGAACGTCCTGCCGAGCCTTACACTCGAACTCCAGCTAAGCTCCCTTGCCTGACTCTCCTGCTAGGCTTAGCTTGCTTGCCTTCCTGCCTTTCTGCTTACTTGGGTTCATGCCTGCTCTGACAGAGACATCCTGCCCTGCCTTCCAGAGACATTCCCCTACCTGCTATGCCGGGGACCTCCGTCCATGCCTGCCATGGACATCCTACCTGCCCTGTTATCCTGTCCTGCCTGGTAGGGACATACCTTCTGCCTGGCGGGGACACGCCCCCTGCCCGGTGGGGACGTGCCCTCTGCCTGCCGGGGACATGCCACTCCTGCCTGCTAGGACATCCTGCCCTACCTGCCAGGGACATCCCACCTGCCATCCTATCCCATCCTGCCTGCCAGGGACATGCCCTCTAGGACCTCCACATCCCACCTGCCCTGCTGGGGGCATTCCCCTTGCCCTGATTGCCAGGGACTTACTTTGCCCCTAGGGGACCTCCACACGCTCGGAGGAGGGCTGCTTTACTTCTAAGGAGACGCCTTAGTCGCTCCTGCATTCCACTCGCTTCCCCCCGTTCCCGGCCAGCCCCTTCGCAGGAGTCTGGAAACACGGTACTAGCGGGTCCCTCTCACTTCGGGGGTCCGAGCTGCCGGCCCCCGTCTCACTCACTTACTCATTCGCTCGTCTCCCGGTTTTTCTTACCAATCCGACGCTCCTCTGTGTTGCTCGTCTCACACTGATCCTAGGGTCCGAAGGTAGCCAGTGACTCCCGAGGGTCTCTCGAAGCAGGTGGTCAAGCTGTCCAGCTGTCCGGGGGTCCTCTTTGGGCGTGGCTATCCCGGACGAGCCGGCAATTGAAATGAACAGGGCTAATGCCTTTATTAAATGTTCAGCTCTTTATTAAAAAGATCAGCTGGGCAGGGGGCTCGACGCAGAGCTCGCCCCCGCAGTCGTAGCTTTTCCCAGGTGGCCGAAAGGAAGGAGGCATGCAGAGTCTGTCACTGAAGTCCAGAGCAGCAGCTGTCCCTTCTTCTTTCCTTGTAGCACACCGGTGGCCAGAGGGTGAGGAGGCGTGGCATGCAGAGTCTGTTGCTGAAGTCCAGAATAACAGTTGTCCCCGCTTCTTCCGTGGTGGCAGCACCAGGGCTCTCTCTCTGCCTTTCTCTCTCCCTGCTTCTCACAGCCTAACCTAGTCTATTCTTTCTTAGGTGATGGCGACGGGTAAAAGTCAATCAGGGGATGTGTTTCCCTCTTCCTCAGCTAGGGCATTTGTCTAGACTCCTCTACTGTGTTCAGTTTTTGATTTATAGTCCTTTTTATCTCTTAAAAATACTCCCATGATTCTAAGGGGTTTTTATTTGCATGTTAGTCCCAGAATGGCAGCGTGGAGGGGTGGGAGGCCAGTTATCTCCAGGTAGTTTAGAGAAAACAAACAGAGGAATTAGCTAATTAGCATTTCAATATCGGTACTTAGCTAGAGTTAGTAGTTTTTTTAGTGTTGCCATGGGAACTAGGAAGGCCCTGCCCGTGTATCTCGGGAACATGTGGAAACTGTTCATTACAGCAGGTGCTTGGGTTGTTCTCTGCAGCTCCAGGTGGATGCCAATGCTGCTCTTCACAGCCTTCTTCCTGCCCCTCTGCCAAGTGCAATGGGCCTTCAAGGACTGAAAGGGGCACAGAGAGCCAAAGGGGGACACTTGCAGCTGCCTCACTGGGAGCTCCTTGGGGAAGCACTTCCTTGAGAAGCAAGCCCCTTTCTTCCAAAGGCGTTTCCTTAAATGTGCAGCTTTTCTGGGGAACACCAACACACCCTTTAAGAAACGCTGGCAAGGCTGAAGGAGTTCAGGTCCTTTCAGGACAGGCACTCCAGCTCTAGCTCGTATTCCCCCAAGTGCGTTTCCAGGTGGAGGTTCAGAGGTGCAGCCCCCGGCCCTCTACCAACACAAGCTGCCCGCTGCCTCTTCACCTGCCTCAACTCCTGCCTGCGTTCATGGCACCAAAACCAGGCTGTTCCCGGCCACAGACCAGAGCCCTGTTCCCGCAGGACGCTCTTGCCAGCACCTTCCAGGACTCTCCGCTCTGCACGCAGCGCTTTTCATGCCTGCTCCCAACAGGCTTTGGAAGGCAGAGCACAACCTGGCTGCCTCTGCCAGCAGCACACCCCAAACACAGGCGGAGGAAGAAGCAGCAGGGGCTGTTTTGCGGCCATGCCCAAGAGAAACGGGAAGGGTGCCCTCCCTGTGGGCTCACTTGGTTGGCTTTCTGACTGGCTCTGAGCCTGGGGCTGCCATTCCTCACCTGTGGGGACCAGAACCACACCCGGGATCCCGGCACTGCCTGACAGCGCTCCGGGCACTGGCACGGTCGCGCGTCCGAGTCCCGGGCCCCGCGCTGCTGCTGCATTTGCTCTTAGGCACACCCAAAGCCGCCTGTTAAGCCTGGATGGTCGCTGATTCTGTCCTCTTCCTCATCCTGTGCAGGGATGGAGCACTGCTGAGCTTTCAAGAAGCTGCTCTTGAAAACTTCCAGCATTCCAAGCTCCTTTGACCTCCGTGGATGCTTGCCATGGAATCCCTCACAGCTGGGTTCATCCTCAGGTTGGCTCTTCCAAATTCCAGGGGCTCCAGGGTGCTCAGCAAGATCTGCAACTCCACTGTGGTGGTGCGTGGCTACGCAAACGGAGCAGAAAGCTTTGTGAATTTGGAGTTTGGATTTTCTGTTTCCTAAACCTAAAGTTGGAATTTCTATTCTGTACTTTTACGTGTATTTACCATTTCCCCTGAAGCTATTCCCATGGATTTTACCTGTAATGTATTCATACTGGACATTGCTCTATTGGTTTCACCTTATCTCTCACTTTCCCCTATAAAAACAGTAAACCAACCCCAGACCGGGGTCACTTGTATGTGCGGCGTTCGAGCAAATACAACCTACTTCGGACTGCGCAACAAGTGTCCAATCTCTTGAGTCTCTTTATCCCGGTCATGGACGTGCTCTTGAAATAGCTCTGTCTGTATCAAATGAACCCCAAAGTTGGTTGTTGCTTCTCTCTGACTGCTCCCGGCAGCGCCTGGCCAACGCCCCTGGAAAAAGGAGCCGGGCGGAAACAAGGAAGTCGGATAGAGAAAGCGACAAGTGTCGCCACAATGTGTGGCTCTGATACAGCAGCTGTTTTTAGGGCATGGCAGATAGCGCTCCGGTTTGGGGCTTTTCCAGATGCTGTTTTCCACAGCCGTCACCGCGGGAGACACAGCCGCTGACGCCGCCACTGCTGAGCCGTCAGCGCCAGAGTCTGCCCGGTGGGAAAAAGCCCTTGGACCACGGCATCCGTGAAGGGGTTCTCGCCCCCTTTCATGCAGCTCCGCAGCTCTATCGCTGCTGAGAAACTGTTCCGGTTTCTGTCCGCTTCCGTTTTCAGCAGGGAGTAGACGCAACTTCCGCACACCCTGAAAGACGGCTTCAGACCAGGAACCGCTGCTGTTTTTTGTTTTCTAAGAGTCGGCGGTGTGGTAAGTTTCAGTTCTAGCATGGGAAGGACCCGGCTAGGGAAATCTTACTTGGTAGAGGCACCCCTGTCCCTGTGGAGGGAAAGGGCATGTGGGTGCGCAGCGTGCGGGGTGCCGCCATCGGTTTTTAGACCTTTTCAGGTTTTTTTCTTTGTTTTTTTCTGGCAGCAGGTGGGTGAGGCTTGCTGGTGGGCAGAATGGGTGGGAAATTGTCCACACAGCAGAAAGAGATTTATAACCAAGTAAAAGGAACCCTGACAGAGTCAGGAGAAAGTTTTTCTAAGAGTTTTGTGAAAAAGTTTATTAAGTGGTTGGTTTTAAGATTTCCAAACGTCTCAGCTCAGGATGTGAGGGAAAAGGGTTTTTGGAAGCGGGTTGGCTTCCAAAACACCTTGTGGGTGAGGGGGATTGGAACCAATCCCAAAAGCAAGCAGCCGAGATTCCAAAACCAGTGTTAGATCTCACAAAAGACGCAGCAGAACAAGCATTTCTTAGTATGCCCTCAAAGGAACCTATAATACCTTATATCGCACTCAAGCAATCTGTTTCAGAGCCATTCATGGATTTTGTTGAATGAGTGAGAGACACGGTCGAGAAAAAGGTGGAAGGGCAAGAAGCACGAGACGAAATCATGTTAGAAATTATTACCACAAATACAAATGAGGCCTGTCGGCGAGTCATCATGGCTCTTCCAGCGTCTCCTCCTCCAACGCTGGATCGGCTCATCAAGGAGTGCACAAGAAAAGCCACCCTGATGGCAGAGGACTTGGTGAAAAATCCTCAGGAAAAAGTGGTTGCTCTGACATCAGCAACCCCAAAAACTCCAACATCGAGTTCTCCTCCTCCCAAACGCAGGTGTTTTTACTGCAATGAGGAAGGCCATCTCATCAGCCAGTGCCCCTTTCGGGGGACAGCACTTCCTCACGGGGGGAGGGAGGTGGAGGGAGAATTCTCCAACCAGAAAAAAAACTAATTGGGGAGCGCGGATCCACCCCGCATGATGATACAAATGGGGTGGGTCAGGGGGTTGTTGGAGACCCCACAGATGACGCAGTTGCGTCAAACAGGAAACGCCGCATGGGAGGAAGAGAACCCTAATTCCTGTTTTTCCTTTATACTGGCAGAACCTTTTATAGTTAATTTACCCTGTTGTATGATTTCATTTTTCTTTCAGACTAGCAGGATGTCAGTTTCTACGTTCCTGCTCCCCATTTGGCTCCAGAAAATGACCTTCTACCTGTCCACAGGGGACGCGTGGATCGTCCCTCAGACACGGAAAAATGTGTGGGTCACCCTTGCCCAAGCCTTGAAACAAGAACACCTGTGTTTAGCTTCTGCCTCAGCAGAAAATCCAATGTCCATATGCCTGGTAGGGATTCCGAGTAAGGGGCAAGAATTTCCAAAGTCCTTGATCCATTTGCAAACAGAGTTAAATGAAAACAATCCACCTAATATCTGGGCAGAGTTCTACAGGCACCAGGGAGTCGTAGAACATGTTAAAATACCTGTTCAGAATCCCCTGCTCCTGTGGCAAAAGTTTGCTCTAGACCTGCCCGCTGCTGATGGGGAGCCCCAGGAATTAGAACTACTGGGCTCCACAAAAGCTGAATTTTGCGTTCAATTTAATTTTTCACCAGATAAAGAAATAAACCTATATGCAGAGGTCAGACAATACAAGATAGAATTCAGAGCAGGCCAATGGTGCACAGCTGTTGCTGTTTTGGAGATCCCTAGCACCGCAGATTTCTATCCCCACAAGCTGGAAAAGGGAATGTTTTTCATCTGTGGGGATAGAGCATATCCAGGAATCCCTTCTCATCTTATTGGAGGTCCATGCACTCTGGGGCATCTTTCCCTTGCTTCCCCCAACATGACTCAAATTCCAATTGGGCAAGCAAAAAGTGAAACAAAAATTACTAAACGGAGTGCAAGTCAATTTGATGAACACTGTGACGCCGAAATTTACCATTGAGCAGAATCAAAAAGGGTTGCCGTCTCTGTGTTTTTACCATGGGTAGCGGCAGCCAAAGCATTGAGTGAATTAGGCAATTTAGAATGCTGGGTGACAAAGCAGGCAAGTTTGACATCGGCAGCTTTGAGTGATCTCCTGGCAGACGAGGAAATTACCAGGAAGGCTACCCTGCAAAACAGGGCAGCTATGGATTTCCTGCTGTTGGCACATGGGCATGGATGCAAAGAATTTGAGGGATTGTGTTGCTTTGATTTGTCATCAAAAGACCAAAGTGTTCAATCATCCATCCGGGAAATGAGAAACCTCATTGGGAGCGTGAAGCAGGAGAATGAGGACTGGGTCAAGGGCATGTTTAAAGGCTGGGATCTCTCTGGGTGGGTGTTGTCCCTTCTTAAGGACATTTGTTATTTTGTAGTTGCAATTTTTTTAGTTCTGCTATCATTTGGGATTCTTAAGCGAATCATTTCTAGCATTGCTTCCTCCAAGTTTGCAGCCTCCGCACCTGTCGTTGCTGCTGCCACCATGGGAAGAGAATGGTGGGAGAATGGCAAACAGGTAGGCACTGCAGTTTAATAGCTGCAGTTTCTCCTTCCCCCAAAGCTCTGTTCATTTTATTAAACAAAAAAGAGGGAGATGTGGTGGTGCGTGGCTACACAAATGGAGCAGAAAACTTTGTGAATTTGGAGATTGGACTTTCTGTTTCCTAAACCTAAAGTTGGAGTTTCTATTCTGTATTTTTACGTGTATTTACCATTCCCCCTGAAGCTATTCCCATTGGATTTTACCTGTAATGTATTCATAATGGGCATTGCTCTATTGGTTTCACCTTATCTCTCACTTTCCCCTATAAAAACAGTAAGCCAACCCCAGACCGGGGTCACTTGTATGTGCGGCGTTCGAGCAAATACAACCTACTTCGGACTGCACAACAAGTGTCCAATCTCTTGAGTCTCTTTATCCCGGTCATGGACGTGCTCTTGAAATAGCTCTGTCTGTATCAAATGAACCCCAAAGTTGGTTGTTGCTTCTCTCTGACCGCTCCTGGAAGCCCCTGGCCAGCGCCCCGGGAAAAGAGAGCCGGGTGGAAACAAGGAAGTCGGAGAGAGAAAGTGACACTGCTCTTGTGACTTTCTAAATACAATCCAAATTATTCATTTGCTGTTATTTTAATTCAGCTGAGAAGAGTTTGGCCATTTCTCCCTTGGGTTGTGCTGTCAGATGGTTGCTGATCAGTTATCCAAGGTATGCTTGGTAGAAAATAGAGAAAGAACCCTTCCCGTTGCCGTGGTTTCCACTTCTAATTCCTGTTTCAAGTGCAAAGTGTGAGAGACCAGTAGGAGAAGTAGATCAGATAATCAGAGACAAGGAAGCTTTGGAGAGGGTGGGAGTACTTTTACTGTATCTAGCACGAGGTGCAACCATTCAACACTGGTTTTGATTGCATGATCTGATACAAAATTATTGTGATGTGGTGTTAGACCTTGTGCAGTTTTCATTATAAGTAGATAAACTTTAGGCATAAAACCCTTGAACCTCTAATTCTTGCAACTATGAACTGAGATACACAGCTAAGTTGCAGTTCATAATATTGCTATGACTATTGAGCCACGGACTCAAAGTACCTGAGATTGCTGCAAATGCCTCTTTATGTTGCCTAAAATAGGAACAAATGCAACATAATTCAAATATTGTGACAGATCTTGAACTGCCTTTGGTAGCAGCAGCATAATAAATGTAAAAGTTAAACAGACTGTCAAGTCTGCAGTAGGATAAATGACTTCTGTGGGTCCCTTCCCACTCAAAATATTCTATGATTCAGAAATAAAAACAAGTATTTTCTTTTGCAATGAGGTTCAGACACAGCTCAAGGAATCACTGCTGCTTACCCACAACTTTACTGTTGACAATTGTGCGAATCGGAGCAGTTCCAGACACTGCAGGATGGTGAGTGGCAGAGCTGGGCCACAGGGCTGATGGCTGCAGCCAGCTTGGCTCCATCCCATCCCATCCCATCCCATCCCATCCCATCCCATCCCATCCACTGGGGACAGGCCCATGGACAGGACGGAGGAGGGGCCGGGCAGACACCCCGCCGTGGCCGTGCTCCATCCCCTGGGGCATCCCGGGGCTCTCCCTGCCTGGGGAGTGCAGGGCTGGGCTGTGTTCTCCGGCCTCTCCCGCAGCCCCTCAGCTCTGGCTGCGCTTGCTCTTTGCCAGATGCAGCCCTGGACCGGACACAAGAGCAGGAACCCGCCCGTGGCCGCTTCCGCAAAAGCCTGAAGGTACCAGCAGCCATCCCCAACTGGGCTGGGCCTGCTGTCACTGCTCAGCCCAGCACCACGCTTGGAGCACTCCATGGAACATCCCGGGCTTCCCTGGCCTTTCTTCTCCTGCAGATGTTCCGGCAGTTCCTGCGCATTCAGCGTAGAAAGACCGGCAGCACATCAGCTGCGGGCGCAGCCGAGCCTGACTCGGGGCTGACCGGGCTCCAGGCAGAGCCCGATGGCAGCCCAGATTCGGCTGAGCGCTCAGAAGACGCTGAGACCTCAGAGACTGAAACCTGGGCAAAGGCTCATCTCATGTCTATGACTGAGGACGTGGCCATCACAAACACCAAAACCAGAGAGACTCAGGGCCTTACAAATACTGACACCATGCCTGCTCCAACTATGATTCATGCTCCCACTATGGATTTTTTCGAGGAGAGTGCTGTTCCTTCTCACCAGCAGCAGCAGGTAAGCAGCCTGGGTCCACACCTGGAGGCCTCCCAGGATGGTGTGTCCCCTCAAGCCATGGTCTCTGGGCCCCCTCAGCCTTTGAGGCCAGCACAGTGTGGTGGGAACAGAAGCACTTCTTGGGGGAAGCTGGGGAAGTTGTTCCTTTGGACAGCGCTCCAAGTCTCCCCCATGCCTCCTCCAGGTGCCAGCCAAGGTGAAGAACATCCACCAGAGTCTCATGTCCCACGTCTCTGTGGATGCCAGGCTGCAAACGGACATTGTGAGGCTGGCAGAAGAACACCCTGCTGACGTGGTGCTGACCCTCCTGCGCTGTGCCCCAACGTGTGACAGGTATGGGGCCCACGAGCCTTGAGAGCTCAGGGCTCAGCAGCCTTTAGGGCCCGTGGCCCTGCACAGCCTGTCCAATGGTCTCTGCCAGACAGGCAGAGAGGCCCAGGACCCTCGGGCCCCTCTGTTTCCTGAGCCTGCTGCCAATGCTCCCCCCCTGCCCTTCAGGGCACCAGGCCTCTGTCACCTGGGCCCCCACAGCTGCACAGGGCATGGTGCTGTGACTGAGATGCCCCTGACACAGAGCTGCCATCCCACAGAGCTGCTGCAAAGATGTGGAGAGCCATAGGCTCATCGGGACCAGCACTGGAGAAAGCGCTGCCAACACTGCTCTGTGTGATGGAGGACTGGCCTCTGCACAGAATGTGCACCTCCGATGGGGACAACAAGGACCTTTTTGCCCTGGCTGTGAGTTTCTGGGCCTTTGCTCAGCCCCAGGTCACCTCTCCAGCAGCTCACCATCCTCTCCACGCCTCAGGCGCTGGGCTGAAACCTGGCCTAGGGGCAGGCTCAGGGGGCACCAGGCCCGCTGCTCCCCCTGCCTCTGCCCTTGGGCCCTGCCCCATGGACACCTCGGCACTGAGCGCTGCCTTGGGCTGCTTCTTTTGCAGGCAACTCTGGTGATCTGGCTGATTGTCCAAGTGCCTGAGTGCCACGAGACCATCGTCCTTTATTCCTCCCGCCTGTTTGTGGCTCTGCTCTCCCATGTTGTCATCACCACACAGCAGATGCCACCAGAGGAAGTTGATAACTTCTGGAGAGCATGCGGGGAGGAACGCCGCCTTCCCAGCAAGCCCAACAGGTCCCAGTCCTCCTGTCCTTCCCGTGCCCTTGTGGCCAGCGCCAGTGCTCCCAGTGTGACCCGGGCTTTGCTCTGCACACAGGTTTGCAGTGCAGGCCATGAAGGATCTGCTCTGCCGACTGCAGTGTGACCATGTGGTGGTGGCTATGGAGCGCAAGGGTGGCTGGGACATGATGCTGTGTGCTCATACCCAGCACTATGCCGTGGGTCTGCTGGCCAGGTGAGACCCCCTTCTGCCCACTGCCCCCAGCATTTGTGCCCTGTGCCCCACACAGTCCCTGTGCTCATGGGCCAGAGGGCCTCGTCAGCGAGGGACGGCCAAGGAGACTGGAAAAGGCTGGGAGAGGAGGGTGCCCAGAAGGGGCTGCCTCTCCAAGCGCTCACATCCCCTCCAGGGATGCTGGGGAAAGACCAGAGCTCTGTGAGTCAGTGCTGGGAGAGCTTTGGTCTCCCCACCTCAGGGCCTTGGTGTCTTTTTCCCCCCTGCCAGGAAGATGCTCCGTGTTTTGATCCCTTTGTGTTCTCGCATCGCACTCCACTTGCTCCGGCAGCTCAGCAGGGAGGAGCCGTGCTGGGATCTGCCCTTCCTGGCATTCCTTGTGGAGGTGAGCCTGTTGGCCAGCGCTGCCTCGCTGAGCTGCCTCCCAGCTCTCTGCCCTCTCGTAGCCACAGCTGCCAGGACAGTGCCCACGCCCTGTGCTGCTGCCTGGGCCCAGCCCTGTGCGCTTCTGGGTTCCTGGTGGCTGGGTCCCCTGTCACTGCCCTGTGCCTTTCAGGTCCTCGAGCGCCTGGACATGAGTAAATGTGGTGGCAGCGTCCTGAAGATCATGTCAAGGTACCTCCGGAGTGAATGCAGTCAGAGGCGTCGCCTGGCGCTCAGAGGCCTCGTGGTGCCCAGCAAGGATCCCTCGATGGTGAGAAGGGGGCAGCGGCTGAAGCTGCGCCGGGCAAAGCAGCCCCTTGGGCTGGCAGGGCTTCAGGAGCTGAGGCAACTGCTCCCAGCTCTCCTGCCTCACCTGCCCCAGTGCTTTGGGACAGGCCTTTGGCCTGTGGGCCCTGCAGCAGCAGGGTGGGGTTGCAGTGCCAGGGCGCTGCTGGCCGTGCAGCCGTCCATGGCTTCCCAGCACAGCCTTGTGTTCCACCCAGGCCAGAAGAATGTGTAGCGTGTCTCAAAGCCTTCTGCAGCTGCTGGGGGATGAAGATAGAGAGGTGGTCAGCATGAGCCTCCACGTGTTCACCAATGTGCTCCAGCACAAAGACATCCTGGTATCCAGCACCACCGCCCCAAAGCTGGCTGAGGCTCTCCTGCTGCTCTTTGACCACGTAAGGTTCTGCATCCTGAGCCACAGGCATCGGGTGCTTCCCAGAAACTTTGTGCTCTCTGGATTTTCAGGCCTTTGCCTAGGTGGGCCTGGAGTAGCTGGTGTAGGTCTTTTCCTTTCCTCTAGGACAACAGCCATGTGCAGTTGCTCTCCATTCAACTCTTCTGTAAGGTGATGGACTTGGTAGTGGATGAGGGAAAAAAGTCCCTGGAGACAATTGTGAACAAGAGCCTGGACACACTTTTCATCTACTGTCATGATGAGAACTGGCACGTGGCAAAGGTGAGCATTTCTATGATGCTGGGAGGGGGCTTGGCTGCCTCCTGCCCTGGCGCCTGGCGGGCTGCAGCCTCCTCCAGGCCTTGGCACAGGGACAAAGGTCTTGTGCCCTGGGCTGTGGGGCCATCTCGGGGTCTCTGCTGCTCTCCAGGCCTCTCGGGAAACGCTGCATTGTGCGGCCAAGTTCCTGAACAGGAGGGATCTCAAACAGCTGCTGGAGAAGGAGAATCTGTGGAAGTTTGCTGAGGTCCTGGTAAGGACGGCCTGAAAGGCCCAGGCTCAGGCTGGAGAAGCCCCATGGGCACAACGCTCAGTGTGTGGGCTGGCAGCTGTGCCCCTGCCCGCTGCTGCAGCCAGAGGCCGCGCGGGCTCTTCTCCAGGCTCCCGTGGGTCCCAGCCGGGTGCCGATGGAGCCCCGGCCCGGCGGGGCTGCGGGGTGGCACCGCGGCTCCCCGGGCAGCAGCCGGCCCTCTGCCCCCTCCAGAGCCCGGCGCCAGCGGCTGCTGGCCGGGCCTCAGGGCTGTGCGGGCAGGGGAGGCCGGGGCCGGGCGCAGGGAGCGCCCGGCCCAGGGGCTGAGCCCGCGCCAACCCTTCCCTCCTGCCGCTCTCTCCAGCTGGCAGAGGACAGGAGCCGAGCGGCCGAGCACCTGCGCCGGGCCCGGCCCTACCTGCAGAGCCCACAGGGGCCCCTGCGAGAGGCGGCCGTCCGGTTCATGGGTGAGCCAGGAGCCCGGGCTCCCTCCCCGCCCCGCCGCAGCTCGGCCCCAGCCCCGCCTGCTGCCCCGGCAGCGCCATCCGGGCCCGGCGCCACGGAGCCCCGCCTGGCCTGGGCGCTGCTGCCGCCCTCCGGCAGCCGTGCCCTTGGGCGGCAGCGTGCGGCAAGGGCCCGGGCTGAGCCCTGCCGGGCCACGAGGCCATGTGGCCACAGGGCTGGCAGCGCCGCTGGCAGGGAGCTGTGCCGCTGGGCCGTGACAGGCTCTGTGTTCGCAGGGATGGCCGGGCGCAGCTCGAGGGGGCAGCAGGGAGAGCTCCAGCTGATCTGCAATGGTGAGTGAGGGCAGCGGGCTGACAGCGGGGGCTGGCGGGGGCAGCTGCGAGCCCTGCCCCGGCTGCAGTGGGCTCTGCTCCCGGTGCGCACCAGGGCTGCTGTGGGCAGAGCACACAGAGATTTCAGGCACACGTCGGGGAGTCGTGGCAAGTACCTCCCGGCTGATTCCAATGTCTCCTACTCCCTTCTGGGTGGGATTGGCCCTGTTCAGAAGGACTCCTAGCATTCCCACAGATCCGGGATCTCACCATGTCTCTGTTGCTGTCTCTTCCAGCCCTTCAAGCCCAGAGGCGGGATGCCAGCCCGTCATGCTCTAACCTGGAAAATCAAGCCCAGTTTCCCCAAAGAGCTAAAGAATTAGGCACGCCTTCTGGATCCAGTGAACCAGTGTCCCAAGAACACACCCGGAGACATTGAAGAGGACATCACCTCTCAGTGCTGCTGGAAATCCTGGCATAGCTGATGCTGGGCACAGTTCTCGTGGCTTCAGCACTCTCCCTGCCTGTAGATAGCTCCCTCCCTCTAGATAGCTCCCTTCCTCCAGCCCCCAGACACTGCCCATCACCTTTTTTTCTCTCCACATGTCCTCCCTTTTGATAGCTCTGCCTCACCAGCCCTCAGCCTATCCATCACCTTTTCTTCCCCTCCACTCTCCCTCCCTGTTGACAGCTCCCTACCTCCAGCCCTCAGACCCTGCCCATCCCCCTTTTCCCTCCCATCTCATCTCTTTGTTTCATCTTCCATATAATAAACGGTTTGGCTTCTTCACTTTGCCTGCATCTCTGTGGAGATGAAGCGACGCAAATCCTGAGCCCAGGGACACACAGGCCCCTGCTGCCGTTCTCTTCCACACCGTGTTTTGGTGTTTTGTGCACACACACAGAGCAACGGGGACAGATCAGGCTGGAAAGGTGCCTGTGCTGAAGGTGCAGTTCCACAACACTGGAGTTGCAGATCTTGCTGAGCACCCTGGAGCCCCTGGAATTTGGAAGAGCCAACCTGAGGATGAACCCAGCTGTGAGGGATTCCATGGTAAGCATCCACGGAGGTCAAAGGAGCATGGAATGCTGGAAGTTTTCAAGAATAGATTCCTAAAGCTCAGCAGTGCTCCATCCCTGCACAGGATGAGGAAGAGGACAGAACCAGCAACCATCCAGGCTTAACAGTGGGATTTGGGTGTGCCTAAGAGCAAATGCAGCAGCAGCGCGGCGCCCGGGACTCGGACGCGCGACCGTGCCAGTGCCCGGAGCGCTGTCAGGCAGTGCCGGGATCCCGGGTGTGGTTCTGGTCCCCACAGGTGAGGAATGGCAGCCCCAGGCTCAGAGCCAGTCAGAAAGCCAACCAAGTGAGCCCACAGGGAGGGCACCCTTCCCGTTTCTCTTGGGCATGGCCGCAAAACAGCCCCTGCTGCTTCTTCCTCCGCCTGTGTTTGGGGTGTGCTGCTGGCAGAGGCAGCCAGGTTGTGCTCTGCCTTCCAAAGCCTGTTGGGAGCAGGCATGAAAAGCGCTGCGTGCAGAGCGGAGAGTCCTGGAAGGTGCTGGCAAGAGCGTCCTGCGGGAACAGGGCTCTGATCTGTGGCCGGGAACAGCCTGGTTTTGGTGCCATGAACGCAGGCAGGTGTTGAGGCAGGTGAAGAGGCAGCGGGCAGCTTGTGTTGGTAGAGGGCCGGGGGCTGCACCTCTGAACCTCCACCTGGAAACGCACTTGGGGGAATACGAGCTAGAGCTGGAGTGCCTGTCCTGAAAGGACCTGAACTCCTTCAGCCTTGCCAGCGTTTCTTAAGGCTGTGTTGGTGTTCCCCGGAAAAGCTGCGCATTTAGGGAAACGCCTTTGGAGGAAGGGGGCTTGCTTCTCAAGGAAAGTGCTTCCCCAGGGAGCTCCCAGTGAGGCAGCTGCAAGTGTCCCCCTTTGGCTCTCTGTGCTCCTTTCAGTCCTTGAAGGCTCATTGCACTTGGCAGAGGGGCAGGAAGAAGGCTGTGAAGAGCAGCTTTGGCATCCACCTGGAGCTGCAGAGAACAACCCAAGCACCTGCAGCAGGATGTGTTACCCCCCTTTGAACAGAGGTGTGAGCAGAACCATCTCTGTCCTGCTGTGAGCAGCAAAGCTCTCTCTGGGAGCTGTGAATTCAAGGGCCTTTACACACTCACATTTCACATCTTCCCTGGCTGCTGTTGTCCCAGACTGGAAAAAGCAAGATGTATTCTATTTGCCATCTGTAAGGCAAATTGTCTTGTGTTGTCTTGTGTTAAGTGGGCACTTGTTCCTTATCTCTTCCATAATCAATCCTTCCTTATGGGGAGACATCTGCTGATAAGGGGCCATTGAGTGTCACTGCATGACTGATAAGAACTCTAACTTCCCATTGGGAGAGGCTCTGGCCAGAGGGAGGAGCCAAGCATTCCTACCTGCAAATATAGGCTTGAAATTCTGGCCCAGGAGCACAGCTTTTTTGCGCTGGATTTTCCCAGAGGAACAGCTGCCTCTTCCACTGCCTCTTCAGAGGAAGACTGCACCCTTTTCTACAAGATCACTACTCCAACAGAACCACACCTGACACTCCAGGAGGACTGCAGCCACAATTCCAATTGCACTGCAACCAACAACCTGACCAACAAGGTGTCAGGTTGTATTCTGACTCTGTCCCTGTTGTTTTAGTTCACTGCACTGTTTATTTTGTCTTTTAATTTCTTCCCTAATAAAGAACTGTTATTCCTGCTCCCATATTTTTGCCCAAGAGCCCCCCTTAATTTCAAACTTCTAACAATTCAGAGGGAAGAGGTCTACAATTTCCATTTCAGGGGAGGCTCCCACCTTCCTTAGCAGACACCTGTCTTTCCAAACCAAGACAGCTGTGTTTCGACTCTCGGCAATACGCATTTGCCTCCTGCTTGGTGGGAGCTGCTGTGGCCCAGGGCCAGCCCAGAGCTGGGCTGGGTGGGCCAGGCAGCGTGGAGAGTCTTGTCTGATCTTGGTGTGCTCCTGGCCTCAGAAAGGCTTGGAAGGTTTGCCTCCCCAAGTGTCCTGCTCATTGGCTCTCCCTGTGCATCTTGGAGAGCACAAGGTAGGCATTTCTGGCAGCTGGGCATCAGCAGGCCTTAAAATGGGGGCGTGTTGTGGAGCGAGCCCAGCTGAGATACCCTGAGAGGAGCCCAGTGCTCCTTGCTCCTCTCTGCTGACACGGGAGCGTCTGTCTGCTTTCGGGACGGCCCTGGCTGTGTCAGGGGTGCTACGTGGACACGAGACAGCCGGTCCTGTCCCGCTGGGTCCCAGCAGTGCCTGGCAGCAGTCCTGCATCCACGTCAGGATGCTGGCCCAGAGAGGCCCTGGAAGCTGAGGCAGCTGACTTTAAGCTTTTGCAGATACACGCAGGGGATGGCCAACAGTGTTCCCTCAGGATACTGCAGTCCTGAGGGGCCTCCCCAGAGCTGCCTGATGCCGCCCACTCCTTGCGGCACCAGACGCTTTCCTCTGGAATGTTCTACCTCCCCCGAGAGGGAAGAGGGAGCTGGAGAAAGAGCTTGCCAGGCTGCTCTCCATCCTTTCCCAGCAGCCCTGGCTGAGTGGAGAAGTCCGAGCTGAGCGCAGATGTGCCAATGGAGCAGCCGTGCACAGGAAGGCTCGGTGGGAAGGATGAGCCAGGATCCATAGGCCTGGCAGCCTGAGCTTGCTGCCAGGGAAGGCGTTGGAGCGGATGCTCCCGAGTGCCATCCCACAGCACGTGCAGGGAACCAGGGGGTCTGCTGGAGGGTGGGAAAGCTCTGCGGAGGGGTGGGGACAGCTGGGGCTCCTGGTGGGCTGTTGAGGGCTTCTCTGCGGGTGTTTGCAGGGGGTTGGTGTTGGGGAGCGTGTTGGGGAAGGAGTTGTCTGCAAGGTGAGAGGTCTAGGCTGGAATTTGAGTCAGCTTGAAGGCAGCATCTGTGGTTTGGCACAGCTTTGCTTATGGAGGCCAGAAGGAATATCTGTGACTATTTCTCTTCATGGTCCTGATTCTCCTGCAGGGAACAAGATGGGAGAGCTGTACTTTATTGGCCACTTAGATATCTGTACTGGGGGAGGACGAGCCCTTTGTCCATCTACTCATTTGTCTGGGCTACTTTTGTACCACTGAGTGGACTTTCATTCCTTGAGAGCTTTTATTCCTTAAGAGAATTACGATATTATCATCCCTTCATCGAAAACCATTTGCACACCAAAGAATGGCCTTCTTTTTGCCTCTGTATAGTGCTATGTTTCAAAAGGGACTTCCAATGGAATGTGTTAAGGCAAATGAGTTGCTGCTTTTAGGTAGGAACAAACTTCCAAATCATTCACATTCTCCGGCAATCGCTATTAATTTGAGAAGTTTGCAAATTTTGGAACTACTTGATTTGCGCAATGAGATGTAAAGCCTTCCGGAACTGAGGAGTCTTAAATGCAGGGCAGGGTTTGCTGATGGTTTGAGTTGTTCCTAAAGATCCTGTTGGGCATTCTTAGACACTTGGGGCCAGGGATTCCTTCCAGCCTGGGCCACTTTGGGTGGGGCTGGGGGTGGCCCCAGGGCAGGTGGCAGTGTGTGCAAGGGCCCTTTGTGACACGCTGCAGCACGGTCACCGTGTCATGGAACAGGCCAGGGTGTCCAAGAACCCACCCTTTGTGACACGTGGTGACATAGGAGCTGGCGGTGACAAGAGCACGCCACAGTGCTCGGAGCAGGCGACGGGACAGGACAGGACAGAGCGGTGCCGTGAGGAGCCCTCGCACAGCGCGCTCGTTCGTGTCTGACCCGGAGCTTTTCCGAGGCGTTATTCCTGCAGGTGACCTCGTGGCAGGACTGCGGGACTTGGCAGCCCGTGGCCTTCCCGAGGCTTTTCTTTTGCAGGTGCCTGCGAGGCCAGACTGAGGGAATTGGTGACCACAAGCCTTACGAGGAGTCTCCTGTCATTGTGGCAGGAGCCCTCAAGACCAGAGTGCAGGACTTGCTGTCCTGCAGCCGTCCTGAGGTTTCCCTGCCTCAGGTGCCTTCAAGGCACAACTACACAACTTGTTGACTCAGAACTTCACCCTTCCATCTTCCTTCAAGGTGCCCTCAAGGCCAGACTCTAGCATGACAAACAGTTTTTCCAGCCTGCTCAAAGCGATCAGGGAGAAAAAAGAGGAAGACCCTGGAGCTGACCCAGCCCAGCATCATGAAGAATCGGAGCAGTTCCAGACACTGCAGGATGGTGAGTGGCAGAGCTGGGCCACAGGGCTGATGGCTGCAGCCAGCTTGGCTCCATCCCATCCCATCCCATCCCATCCCATCCCATCCCATCCCATCCCATCCCATCCCATCCACTGGGGACAGGCCCATGGACAGGACGGAGGAGGGGCCGGGCAGACACCCCGCCGTGGCCGTGCTCCATCCCCTGGGGCATCCCGGGGCTCTCCCTGCCTGGGGAGTGCAGGGCTGGGCTGTGTTCTCCGGCCTCTCCCGCAGCCCCTCAGCTCTGGCTGCGCTTGCTCTTTGCCAGATGCAGCCCTGGACCGGACACAAGAGCAGGAACCCGCCCGTGGCCGCTTCCGCAAAAGCCTGAAGGTACCAGCAGCCATCCCCAACTGGGCTGGGCCTGCTGTCACTGCTCAGCCCAGCACCACGCTTGGAGCACTCCATGGAACATCCCGGGCTTCCCTGGCCTTTCTTCTCCTGCAGATGTTCCGGCAGTTCCTGCGCATTCAGCGTAGAAAGACCGGCAGCACAGCAGCTGCGGGCGCAGCCGAGCCTGACTCGGGGCTGACCGGGCTCCAGGCAGAGCCCAATGGCAGCCCAGATTCGGCTGAGCGCTCAGAAGACGCTGAGACCTCAGAGACTGAAACCTGGGCAAAGGCTCATCTCATGTCTATGACTGAGGACGTGGCCATCACAAACACCAAAACCAGAGAGACTCAGGGCCTTACAAATACTGACACCATGCCTGCTCCAACTATGATTCATGCTCCCACTATGGATTTTTTCGAGGAGAGTGCTGTTCCTTCTCACCAGCAGCAGCAGGTAAGCAGCCTGGGTCCACACCTGGAGGCCTCCCAGGATGGTGTGTCCCCTCAAGCCATGGTCTCTGGGCCCCCTCAGCCTTTGAGGCCAGCACAGTGTGGTGGGAACAGAAGCACTTCTTGGGGGAAGCTGGGGAAGTTGTTCCTTTGGACAGCGCTCCAAGTCTCCCCCATGCCTCCTCCAGGTGCCAGCCAAGGTGAAGAACATCCACCAGAGTCTCATGTCCCACGTCTCTGTGGATGCCAGGCTGCAAACGGACATTGTGAGGCTGGCAGAAGAACACCCTGATGACGTGGTGCTGACCCTCCTGCGCTGTGCCCCAACGTGTGACAGGTACGGGGCCCACGAGCCTTGAGAGCTCAGGGCTCAGCAGCCTTTAGGGCCCGTGGCCCTGCACAGCCTGTCCAATGGTCTCTGCCAGACAGGCAGAGAGGCCCAGGACCCTCGGGCCCCTCTGTTTCCTGAGCCTGCTGCCAATGCTCCCCCCCTGCCCTTCAGGGCACCAGGCCTCTGTCACCTGGGCCCCCACAGCTGCACAGGGCATGGTGCTGTGACTGAGATGCCCCTGACACAGAGCTGCCATCCCACAGAGCTGCTGCAAAGATGTGGAGAGCCATAGGCTCATCGGGACCAGCACTGGAGAAAGCGCTGCCAACACTGCTCTGTGTGATGGAGGACTGGCCTCTGCACAGAATGTGCACCTCCGATGGGGACAACAAGGACCTTTTTGCCCTGGCTGTGAGTTTCTGGGCCTTTGCTCAGCCCCAGGTCACCTCTCCAGCAGCTCACCATCCTCTCCACGCCTCAGGCGCTGGGCTGAAACCTGGCCTAGGGGCAGGCTCAGGGGGCACCAGGCCCGCTGCTCCCCCTGCCTCTGCCCTTGGGCCCTGCCCCATGGACACCTCGGCACTGAGCGCTGCCTTGGGCTGCTTCTTTTGCAGGCAACTCTGGTGATCTGGCTGATTGTCCAAGTGCCTGAGTGCCACGAGACCATCGTCCTTTATTCCTCCCGCCTGTTTGTGGCTCTGCTCTCCCATGTTGTCATCACCACACAGCAGATGCCACCAGAGGAAGTTGATAACTTCTGGAGAGCATGCGGGGAGGAACGCCGCCTTCCCAGCAAGCCCAACAGGTCCCAGTCCTCCTGTCCTTCCCGTGCCCTTGTGGCCAGCGCCAGTGCTCCCAGTGTGACCTGGGCTTTGCTCTGCACACAGGTTTGCAGTGCAGGCCATGAAGGATCTGCTCTGCCGACTGCAGTGTGACCATGTGGTGGTGGCTATGGAGCGCAAGGGTGGCTGGGACATGATGCTGTGTGCTCACACCCAGCACTATGCCGTGGGTCTGCTGGCCAGGTGAGACCCCCTTCTGCCCACTGCCCCCAGCATTTGTGCCCTGTGCCCCACACAGTCCCTGTGCTCATGGGCCAGAGGGCCTCGTCAGCGAGGGACGGCCAAGGAGACTGGAAAAGGCTGGGAGAGGAGGGTGCCCAGAAGGGGCTGCCTCTCCAAGCGCTCACATCCCCTCCAGGGATGCTGGGGAAAGACCAGAGCTCTGTGAGTCAGTGCTGGGAGAGCTTTGGTCTCCCCACCTCAGGGCCTTGGTGTCTTTTTCCCCCCTGCCAGGAAGATGCTCCGTGTTTTGATCCCTTTGTGTTCTCGCATCGCACTCCACTTGCTCCGGCAGCTCAGCAGGGAGGAGCCGTGCTGGGATCTGCCCTTCCTGGCATTCCTTGTGGAGGTGAGCCTGTTGGCCAGCGCTGCCTCGCTGAGCTGCCTCCCAGCTCTCTGCCCTCTCGTAGCCACAGCTGCCAGGACAGTGCCCACGCCCTGTGCTGCTGCCTGGGCCCAGCCCTGTGCGCTTCTGGGCTCCTGCCGGCCGGGTCCTCTGTCACTGCCCTGTGCCTTTCAGGTCCTCGAGCGCCTGGACATGAGTAAATGTGGTGGCAGCGTCCTGAAGATCATGTCAAGGTACCTCCGGAGTGAATGCAGTCAGAGGCGTCGCCTGGCGCTCAGAGGCCTCGTGGTGCCCAGCAAGGATCCCTCGATGGTGAGAAGGGGGCAGCGGCTGAAGCTGCGCCGGGCAAAGCAGCCCCTTGGGCTGGCAGGGCTTCAGGAGCTGAGGCAACTGCTCCCAGCTCTTCTGCCTCACCTGCCCCAGTGCTTTGGGACAGGCCTTTGGCCTGTGGGCCCTGCAGCAGCAGGGTGGGGTTGCAGTGCCAGGGCGCTGCTGGCCGTGCAGCCGTCCATGGCTTCCCAGCACAGCCTTGTGTTCCACCCAGGCCAGAAGAATGTGTAGCGTGTCTCAAAGCCTTCTGCAGCTGCTGGGGGATGAAGATAGAGAGGTGGTCAGCATGAGCCTCCATGTGTTCACCAATGTGCTCCAGCACAAAGACATCCTGGTATCCAGCACCACCGCCCCAAAGCTGGCTGAGGCTCTCCTGCTGCTCTTTGACCACGTAAGGTTCTGCATCCTGAGCCACAGGCATCGGGTGCTTCCCAGAAACTTTGTGCTCTCTGGATTTTCAGGCCTTTGCCTAGGTGGGCCTGGAGTAGCTGGTGTAGGTCTTTTCCTTTCCTCTAGGACAACAGCCATGTGCAGTTGCTCTCCATTCAACTCTTCTGTAAGGTGATGGACTTGGTAGTGGATGAGGGAAAAAAGCCCCTGGAGACAATTGTGAACAAGAGCCTGGACACACTTTTCATCTACTGTCATGATGAGAACTGGCACGTGGCAAAGGTGAGCATTTCTATGATGCTGGGAGGGGGCTCGGCTGCCTCCTGCCCTGGTGCCTGGCGGGCTGCAGCCTCCTCCAGGCCTTGGCACAGGGACAAAGGTCTTGTGCCCTGGGCTGTGGGGCCATCTCGGGGTCTCTGCTGCTCTCCAGGCCTCTCGGGAAACGCTGCATTGTGCGGCCAAGTTCCTGAACAGGAGGGATCTCAAACAGCTGCTGGAGAAGGAGAATCTGTGGAAGTTTGCTGAGGTCCTGGTAAGGACGGCCTGGAAGGCCCAGGCTCAGGCTGGAGAAGCCCCATGGGCACAATGCTCAGTGTGTGGGCTGGCAGCTGTGCCCCTGCCCGCTGCTGCAGCCAGAGGCCGCGCGGGCTCTTCTCCAGGCTCCTGTGGGCCCCAGCCGGGTGCCGATGGAGCCCCGGCCCGGCGGGGCTGCGGGGTGGCACCGCGGCTCCCCGGGCAGCAGCCGGCCCTCTGCCCCCTCCAGAGCCTGGCGCCAGCGGCTGCTGGCCGGGCCTCAGGGCTGTGCGGGCAGGGGAGGCCGGGGCCGGGCGCAGGGAGCGCCCGGCCCAGGGGCTGAGCCCGCGCCAACCCTTCCCTCCTGCCGCTCTCTCCAGCTGGCAGAGGACAGGAGCCGAGCGGCCGAGCACCTGCGCCGGGCCCGGCCCTACCTGCAGAGCCCACAGGGGCCCCTGCGAGAGGCGGCCGTCCGGTTCATGGGTGAGCCAGGAGCCCGGGCTCCCTCCCCGCCCCGCCGCAGCTCGGCCCCAGCCCCGCCTGCTGCCCCGCCGGCGCCATCCGGGCCCGGCGCCACGGAGCCCCGCCTGGCTTGGGCGCTGCTGCCGCCCTCCGGCAGCCGTGCCCTTGGGCGGCAGCGTGCGGCAAGGGCCCGGGCTGAGCCCTGCCGGGCCACGAGGCCGTGTGGCCACAGGGCTGGCAGCGCCGCTGGCAGGGAGCTGTGCCGCTGGGCCGTGACAGGCTCTGTGTTCGCAGGGATGGCCGGGCGCAGCTCGAGGGGGCAGCAGGGAGAGCTCCAGCTGATCTGCAATGGTGAGTGAGGGCAGCGGGCTGACAGCGGGGGCTGGCGGGGGCAGCTGCGAGCCCTGCCCCGGCTGCAGTGGGCTCTGCTCCCGGTGCGCACCAGGGCTGCTGTGGGCAGAGCACACAGAGATTTCAGGCACACGTCGGGGAGTCGTGGCAAGTACCTCCCGGCTGATTCCAATGTCTCCTACTCCCTTCTGGGTGGGATTGGCCCTGTTCAGAAGGACTCCTAGCATTCCCACAGATCCGGGATCTCACCATGTCTCTGTTGCTGTCTCTTCCAGCCCTTCAAGCCCAGAGGCGGGATGCCAGCCCGTCATGCTCTAACCTGGAAAATCAAGCCCAGTTTCCCCAAAGAGCTAAAGAATTAGGCACACCTTCTGGATCCAGTGAACCAGTGTCCCAAGAACACACCCGGAGACATTGAAGAGGACATCACCTCTCAGTGCTGCTGGAAATCCTGGCATAGCTGATGCTGGGCACAGTTCTCGTGGCTTCAGCACTCTCCCTGCCTGTAGATAGCTCCCTCCCTCTAGATAGCTCCCTTCCTCCAGCCCCCAGACACTGCCCATCACCTTTTTTTCTCTCCACATGTCCTCCCTTTTGATAGCTCTGCCTCACCAGCCCTCAGCCTATCCATCACCTTTTCTTCCCCTCCACTCTCCCTCCCTGTTGACAGCTCCCTACCTCCAGCCCTCAGACCCTGCCCATCCCCCTTTTCCCTCCCATCTCATCTCTTTGTTTCATCTTCCATATAATAAACGGTTTGGCTTCTTCACTTTGCCTGCATCTCTGTGGAGATGAAGCGACGCAAATCCTGAGCCCAGGGACACACAGGCCCCTGCTGCCGTTCTCTTCCACACCGTGTTTTGGTGTTTTGTGCACACACACAGAGCAACGGGGGCAGATCAGGCTGGAAAGGTGCCTGTGCTGAAGGTGCAGTTCCACAACACTGGAGTTGCAGATCTTGCTGAGCACCCTGGAGCCCCTGGAATTTGGAAGAGCCAACCTGAGGATGAACCCAGCTGTGAGGGATTCCATGGTAAGCATCCACGGAGGTCAAAGGAGCATGGAATGCTGGAAGTTTTCAAGAATAGATTCCTAAAGCTCAGCAGTGCTCCATCCCTGCACAGGATGAGGAAGAGGACAGAACCAGCAACCATCCAGGCTTAACAGTGGGATTTGGGTGTGCCTAAGAGCAAATGCAGCAGCAGCGCGGCGCCCGGGACTCGGACGCGCGACCGTGCCAGTGCCCGGAGCGCTGTCAGGCAGTGCCGGGATCCCGGGTGTGGTTCTGGTCCCCACAGGTGAGGAATGGCAGCCCCAGGCTCAGAGCCAGTCAGAAAGCCAACCAAGTGAGCCCACAGGGAGGGCACCCTTCCCGTTTCTCTTGGGCATGGCCGCAAAACAGCCCCTGCTGCTTCTTCCTCCGCCTGTGTTTGGGGTGTGCTGCTGGCAGAGGCAGCCAGGTTGTGCTCTGCCTTCCAAAGCCTGTTGGGAGCAGGCATGAAAAGCGCTGCGTGCAGAGCGGAGAGTCCTGGAAGGTGCTGGCAAGAGCGTCCTGCGGGAACAGGGCTCTGATCTGTGGCCGGGAACAGCCTGGTTTTGGTGCCATGAACGCAGGCAGGTGTTGAGGCAGGTGAAGAGGTGTAGGAATATAAAAAGGTAAAAGACACTTTGTAAAGCTTAGAAAGGCTTGGAAGTTTCTAAACCTTCTCAAGAGAAAGCTAGGGATTTAACAACTAAATGAATTTATTGATATTTATCATAAGGAACAAGAAAGGACAAGAACTTACTGATAACTCAAAATGTGAAAAGTCCTCGATATATGCCCTGCAAAGATAGAAAAAGTTTCCATCTTAAAGAGTGAATTATTGTGTATTGTTTGAGGTTGATAGAAGTCCTTTTGTTAATGTTAAACCCACGTGGGTCCTTTTCTAATTGGTTAGAGTATAATGCCTTTACACCTTTTCTTTTATGCTATTGGTTCAAAGAATATGTAGAAAAAGGCTTTGCATGGGCTGCCATCTTGCCTCTGATCTGTGTTTGCATGGAGGTTGTTATTTTCCTGTGTCTCTTTCTTTTTGCCTGTATGATACAGACAGATAATAAATCCTAAGTCTGCAACCAGTCAGGGTCCCATCCCGTTTGTGAGACACGGACCGATCCAGCAGACAGATTGGCCTCTCCAACCTGCTGCTGCAAACCTTCATCCCTGTCCTGCAGGATCTTGCCCAGGGACAGACTTGAACTTGACTCCTTTCACTGCCTCAGTTACTTCAGGCCCAGACCCCTGCAGCTCTGGCCCAACAGCCAGCTCTGGTAGCAACAAAAGAGATGAATAACAAAGCTAATTTAGTGCTGATTGCAGGGAGATTACCCAGGGAGACCTGCTGCCAGCTGCCCTGCAGCGGAGCACTGGGGAGGGAACTGGCGAGACCAGCACCAGAGGTGGGAAAGGACCTGGTGAGACCTCCTAAGCCCAGCCCCTGCTCCAGCCAGGTCAGCTGTATGGCGAGGTAGCCCACTGTTCACTGTTTGCTAGGAGCTGTTAGATATCTCAAGCTTTGCCAGACGCCAGAGTGTGGTCTTGCACCACGACAGGGTTTTCCATGGGTTCTGAAAGAGATTGGCTTAGGTTGGATGTTGGGAAATAATTCTTCCCTGTGAGGGTGGTGAGGCCCTGGCACAGATTACCAGAGCAGCTGTGGGTACTCCATCCCTGGAAGAGTTTCAGGCCAGGTTGGACAGGGCTTGGAGCACCCTGGGATAGTGGAAGGTGTCCCTGCCCATGCCAGGGGGTGGAATGGGATGAACTTCCTTCCAACTCAAACCAGTCTGGGACTCTGTGATCCTCTCTCTTGCAGACTGTTGCATCCTGGTTTTGGGTTCAGATTAGGGGTTCTGATCTTTGTTAGTTTGCCGGTTCTGTGTACCCTCGTGCATCCTCCCACAGTTTCCCCCCCACCACGGTGCCTAGCTCCAGGCTGCCTGCCATTGGAGTTTCCTCCTGTCACTCCTGTAACCACTCCCTGCCAACTCCTGAGGATTCCGTGCCTGTCACCCCATTCCCGCGGTCCCAGTCGCCCCGAAGCCCCGTGTCCGCCCCTGCCGTGTTCCCATTGGTCGCTGTAGTACACATCACCGCCATGGCGTCTGTATTCATTGGGCGGGAGGACTCCCCGTCTTCCCTGTCCCACCCCTATATCATCCCGCTCGCCTCCGATCCCGGGGGCATATTTGTCCACGCGAGGTTGGGAACGGGCTGCAGCTTCTCTGTCACGGCTCTCGCGGCCAATAAAGCATCCAGCTGCCATGCGGACGGATTTGGACGTTTTCCCTGCCTCTTCGTTTCCTCCCTCGCACCAATGGCAAAGCGTGGCCCACCCCGGAGTGCGGCAGCAGAAGCACCCGGGAATCGTGGCAAGCCCTGGCCCCGACGAGAAGCCGAGATGCCCAAGCCGGGCGCTTGAGAGCTGACCGGGGCCGAGAAAAGTAACGCATTGCCACTGCAGACCTCTCTGCCTGGTGTCCTAGGAAGAAGGCATGTCAGCGCATTTCCTAATCACACCCTCTCCACCTCAGAGAGCATTTTAAGCCCCATTTTCTTGCTCACCCTTGGCAGAGCCACATCTGCAATCCCAACATCTGCCTCCGTTGTTACAGAACCATAGGAAACGAATCCCAGCAGAGCTCTCCAGCTAGCTGGAGCTTTACCAAGCCACTAAAATCCATCCAAGTTTTCATGAGATCTCGCTCTTTGCAGCAAGTGGGGCTCCTGTCACACCACAGAGAGGCCAGAGCATCGTGGCAGTTGGCAACATAGATACCAGCTTTCCTCCTTGGGCGCTTGCTCTCAAAGAGACAGGATCAGCAAAGTCACTCCAGATTTCTCTGGGAGGCTGTCAGATACAGGTCCAAGTAGCAACCACTGCAAATTGGTTTGCAGACAGAGCTCAGCACAAATCTGGCGGTGAGGTTCAGTCATTGATTACACGAGTGACAAAACCTTTAAAGTGCCTTGGACTTTAGGCACTTTAGGCAGGCAGTGATAGCACCAGAGCTGTCACTGCTACCCAGCACTGCTCCCAGGCTGGGCCTGATGGGCAAAGCCTGAGGAGACCAAGCCCTGAGCCCCCTGATTTTGTGCAGGGAAGGCTGAGATCCCAGGCAGCAGAGAGCTGTGCAACCCCTGCAGCGTTTGCCCCGGGGCACAGAGGAGTTACAGATGTGCACACCCTGAATCAGCCCATGGAGGCATGGAGGGAGCTCCCAGAGCTTCCCTCTCTAGGCTCGAAGCTTAACATTTCCAGCAAACTATTAATTAGTCTGGTTTCTTGTTAAAGCACAGACAGAGAATAATATTTAAAAGCAAAGCAGATTCAAAGGATGATGCGGTGAGGCACTATCCTGCAATAGAAACCAGGATCCCACGCAGATGACAAATCCCTTTCCTCGTATCCGCTGTGGAAGCAGGCACTGATACGAGCACCCAAACCCACTGTGGTTGTCCTCTGCTCTGTCCCACCCTAAACCCTGCCCCAGGCTCTGATGCCTGGCTTCCTACACCCCATTAAACAGGTCTGTTCCCAAGCCAGAGGCACACAACACCCACACCTCCGAAATACCAGAGAAGGTGGAGAAGGCAGGAAGCCCCTTCTCAGATTTATCCTGGTGTTAGCAGCCAGACAAGATGCAGACAACACCGGGAAGCTCCACTCTAGGGCTGGAGAAATGCAGCACAAGGGAAAAAGCAGCCTCAGGGCATCACCCTGAGCCCACTGTGCAATTGGTCTCTCAATTGCCTGGAGATAAGGCAATTACCACTCTATCAAAACATCCATCTCTCTCCTGCCCGGAGATAAGGCCCGGCTTGGGCTGGGGATGGGGAGAGGATAGGGATGCTCTTCAGATGATGCCATGCTCTCCTGCTCCGGGAGAAGAGCCTGCACAAAGCACAGGACAGCAAACCCGAGGCAGAAAGCAGAGCACAAGGGGTGCCAGCATGTCCCCCCAAAATGCCCAACAGGACACGCCAGCAGCAGGCTGCTGTGACCTGCAGTTGGCACGGGTCTTCATCAGGCATGCCTGAGACCCAGGCCAGCCCTGATGTATCTGGGATGATCTGAAGTCAAACAAGATGAACTTCAGGGCAGAGCAAGGGGAAGGAGCTGGAAATCACAGGCAAGTGGCCAGATGGGAATAACTGGCCTGGCAGAACGGGACGCCAGAACCCCTGCAATGCCAAATGCTTTTCCAGAGCAGCTCTCTCACTGGGAAGCACACGCTGAGTACATCCACTGGGAACCAGCTCCTGCTTGGAGGCACAGGTCCCATCTGGAGAGTCTGGTACAGGAGTCTCCTCCTGGAGCCCAGCATCCAGCTGGAGAGGGCGCTGGGAGAGCCCAGAGGAGTGGGCATGAGCGAAAAACCAAGGGAGCCAAGTTTATCCAATCTGTGGCGGGGAGAAGACGCAGTAAGAGCCTCTAAATAGAAGCTGCTGCTGCCTTCCTGCCCCACGTGCTCTGCCTTCCCCAGTGTCCATCACCCATTCGATCGGGCCCAAGTTGCCGGAGGGGGAACGTGTCCCTATCTGCACGTTCTGGTGACTTCTGGGAATGTGGTGACTGCCCCCAGTCAGGCTCTGCGCTGTATATAATGTTAACATTTATTAAACATACTGTAACTGTAATAATAATAAAGGGTTGAAGAAGAATAGGGAGGGAGGGAGAAGGAATATGGAAATATAAGAATACCAAATATGGAATAAATAAGGAAATACAGAATATGAAGTATAATAAAAAGGAACATGTAATATGTATTATATTATGAACATTCAATTATTTAGTGAATTTAATTTTAAATTGCCATTCCAGTTAGATGAGGGCATTGTTGCAGTTCAACAAGACACACTGTTTTACCCACCTCTCTCTTCCCCACAGGGTGCTGGGAGTGCAACACAGGAGGAGTTCTGGACATACAGGATGCCTGCTAATGAGATGGAGGAACTTTGCAGGAGGTCTCAGCTGCTGGGCAGGCTCCCAAGTGTCTCCCACCATCCATGGTGACATTTTCCTGCCAGTATCAACATTCAAGGGCCTGCTCCCATAACTCACCATCATGCTTCCTGCAGGAAACACAACCTCCCATCCCAAGGCTTGGGGTAGAACACAAGCTGTGCATTGGGGATCGATTCCAGGGGCTTTTCCCCGCTCTCAGCACATCTGTCCCTTTCAGATGGGCATTTACAAATTAAAGCAGCATTTGATGCCAAACTTAGGCACCAGGGGCAACCCTCAGCCTACAAAAGGAACAATGTCCAGGAGAGCAGCTTGAAGCCTACACGAGGTCCCTTCTCTGTGAGCTCCAGTTATTTCACCCACCCCAGCCAAAACCCCAGTACAGCAGTAAGAGCTCAGTTAATAACTTTAACAAGTCCTGGACGTCACCCTGTGTCCTTCATTTTTTAATGCCAATCTGAATTTCATAGCTCAAAGACAAACCCTTCAGTCCCCCCCAGATCTGTGTCTCACTCAGCTGCATCCCCCTAACACGCACCTCATTTGGTTTGATGTAATTTGTCTAACCACAAACTCCCTCTCTGCAAGCATCCTCGCTTCAGGAAGGAGCTTTGGATAACGGGGTCTGCCAGTGTTTGGCAGCAATTTAAGTTCTCTCCTCTACCACCACTCTCCAAACTCATCTGGCAGGGCTGCTCACATATGTGACACGAGAGGAAATGAGCATTAAATGAAATGCACTGAAGTGCCTGTTGAATTTGCAGCTCAGAGAGAGATTGAGGGGTCTTTTAAGGCTGAATGGAAAATTACAGCATTTCCCCAGGAAAGCTCAAGCCTGCTGGGTTGTAAGAGCAGCATTAGGAGGGATATCCCCTCTTGCAGGGAGGCTGGCACAACCCAGCTCCAAACTAGTCCACACAAGCTGGCTAAAAGACACTGGCACCAGGGCTTTTACAAAGCTTAAACACTTTTGAAATCACAGTCATGCACCAGGAAGGAGAAAAATTAAAATAGTTTTCCTTTGATTAAAAAAAAAAAAGGGGTGAAGAAAATTTTTTTGAGATTCCTCAAATATCCTTTAAAGTCTTCTGGCCACTCACCAACCAAATCCAGCTCCAAACAGACAGAAAGAAGAGAAAATGAGACTGGAGATGAGCATGGCAGTGGGTAAAACACTGAGGTATATAACAGAACCACTGGGATAGCCTGGCCAAACACTGAAAATCCTCTGGCTGAGGCACACAGGGTGACACAGCCAGCAGCAAGTCACCCCAAGGCCCAAGGAGGACACCGCAACACCTCTGGTCCTGCACAGCCCAGCTGCAGCACGCAGGGTGCTCCACGGCCAGCCTTGAGAGGGGGAATGCCAGTGAGGAAAATGCCTCATGGAAACAGTGAAGCTTGCTCTAGACATTCCAAACCTGCTTAATTTCCCTTCCCTTTGGCCCAGTGGTTATGAAGCACACTGTGCCAGGGGGTTCATGGTGAAGCTAGTGGCTCCTGTGCCGAGGGAAAGCCCCAAAGGCTGTGCTGCTGCTGGGGTTTGTTTTTCCTCAGCTGCTCTTTCAACGGGAACCCAGTAGGAAGCGTGTCCTTTCTGCAAGCTGGCAAGTACCAAGGGAGATTATTCCCGACAGTGGAACTTGCCTGAGCTGATCTATTGTCTCCTAATTCTTATGATTCGATTTTTTTAGTAAGTGAAAAGCCCCAAGCAGACTGCAAAGGGGCTGGAGAAGCCACTCAGCCCATCCTCGCTGTCCCCTCTGGCTGGCTGTACATCCCACTGCCACTAGCCCTGCTCCGCCTGGCCGCTCCCAGCAGGATCCCGCTCCAAGATCTGACCCACCACAGAGAAAAACAATCTCTTCCCATTCCCAAGGCTGGCCTTGCAGAACCAGGGAACGAGAGCCTTTGTGCTCCAAAGAGACACCTTCTCCTGCACCCGGAGCCACACAGATCCAGCCCAAACCCTCAGGCTGGTATGCCAGAGGGCTGGAATCACCACTCCGAGATGAACAGAAGACAGCTTTGTGGCAAAACAGCTATCCTTCATGTTTACGCAACAAGATTCCCACTTAAATCCCCAAGAGAGGCTCAGGGTCACCTCACCACAGGTTTAAAGTATTGATGCTCCCTCCTTCATCCTGGGCTTGGACTCAGCTCATCCATGTCCTCCCCCACAGCCTCCCAGAAACAGATACCCACCTTTAGCTCCTATACACCTGGAAAAGCTGAGCTTAAACAGGCTGGTGGGACTTGGGAGCTGGAGAAGGCATGAAGGAGGCAGGAAACACCAGGGACACCGAGGGGGATGTTATGCAACAGCTACTGAGCAGCGTGGTAATTAATAATTAAGGAACCGAGATGTTTTGGTAATTACTAATTGCTGTATGTTTGATTTAGGTGGGCACCAAAACATAGCCCAGCCTGCAAATCACTGCTGAGCGGCTCAAACTCTCCAGCGAGCTTCCTCACCGGGATGCAGGACAAGCATCTTTGGGATTTCTGTTCTCCCACCAGCGTGCCAGAGCCGACACAGCGTTAGCTCCAATTAACCTTGATTAAAACCGAGTAACCCAAGCATGCTGCTCCCTTTTGCACCCGCAGCGCTCGCACCAGAGCGGCTCCAGGCACTTCCCCAGAACCAGCTGGGCTCTCGCTGCCCGGCCTTCGCTCGTCCTGCCCGGTCCCACGCACCTACCTCTTGGGCACCGGCTTCTTCCTCTTCCTGCCGGTCTACATCCCCAGCCACCGGCAGTGCCCACCGGAGCGGCAGCACCGCGCCACCGGCGGGGCTCCGGGGCACCGGCACAGGCCACACCCCAGCCACCCCTTGAGTGGCAACCGTGCCTGGGGAGCCATGCCTGGGGACACCAAATCCTGGGAAACACTGTGCCCATGGACCGCTGTCCCTAGGTGACAGCTTAATCCTGGGAACACTGAGCCCCAGGGGCTGCCCTCACAAGGGGACACTAAGTCCTAGGAAACGCTGTGCCCGTGGGCCACCATCCACAGAGAAGACCAAATCCTAGGAAACACCACGCACCTGGGCCGCAATCCTCAGGGGACACCAAATCCTGGGAAACACAGTGTCCACAAGCCCCTCTTCCCAGGGGCCACCAAATCCCCAAGGAGCCACCAAATGCTGGGAAACACCATGACTATAGACCACCATCCTATGTACAGATGACACTGTATCCTGGGAAACTTATCAGTGGGCCACCATCCTCCGGGACCATTGGATTGTGGGAATCACCATGTCTGTGGGCCATTGTCCAAGGGAAACATGGAATCCTGGCAAACACCATGTCCGTGGGCCACCATTTGAGAGCCTGATGCCCGCTCAGGAAAAGCCAGCCTGTTCCTTCTCACTTTGCCTTTCCCTGAGTTAATGCTGCCCAAAACTTTTGGGCAGCATTAACTTGATTAAAACCGAGTTTGCTGCAGCAAAATTCTTCCCCCAAAAACCAGCTCCAGCTGCTGTGGTGAGGCCCTGGCACAGGTTGACCAGGGAAGCTGTGGCTGCCCCATCCCTGGAAGGGCTCAAGGCCAGGTTGGACAGGGCTTGGAGCACCCAACTAGTCTGGTTGCAGACAGAGCTGTTAAGGAAACCTCGACGCAATCCTTTGTGGATTGTTTGGTTGGGTTTTTCAAGCTCTTTGCAAATTCCAGGGACAAATCCTTGAAATGCAACTTGATTGCTTCTTGCCAGGGGGCAAAGCAGAAGCCGCTAATGGTGTCACAAATGTGCCAGGTCAGCAGAGCTGATGTCACTTTGATGGGAAATTTGTAAAACGTTTGGTTATGACCTTCCCAGGCCCAGTAATTTAACAGTGATTTTACATAAGGGTTAGGGTTACTGCACATGCTGCCAGCCTAAAAGCTTGGAGATGTTGGTCAAGCACCTGAAGCAGGGTACAGAGGGAATTAGGACAACTGGATGTGCAGGTGTTGGAAAGAGACGTATCCCAGGCTCCCTCCTGTGGGGACCTGCGGGCAGACATAGTGCAGGCATCCTGTCCGTCCCTTATCCCGTCTGATGCCTAACCCGGCTGTTCATTGTCCCCGCTTGGTCCTGGCCCCACCTGTTCCCTAACCGGGCTGTTCCCTATTCCCACCCGTTCCTAACCCGGCTGTTCCCTATTCCCAGCTGTTCCCTAACCGGGCTGTTCCCTATTCCCACCCGTTCCTAACCCGGCTGTTCCCTATTCCCAGCTGTTCCCTAACCCAGCTGTTCCCTATTCCCACCTGTTCCCTAACCCGGCTGTCCGTTATCGCGCCCGCTCCCAATCCAGGCTGTTCCCTGTCCCACCGGGCTGTCGCCGGTCCCGCCTGTTCCCTAGCCCACTGTTCCCTAACTCGGTTGGGCCCGGTCCCGCCTACTGCCTGTTCCTGTTCCGACTGCCATTCCCCAGCCAGACTGTTCCCTGTCCCGCCTAGTCCCCATTCCTAACCTGGCTGTTCCCTGTTCCACCTGCTCACTGATTCGGCTGCTCCTAGTCCCGCCTGACCCCTGTTCTTAACCAGGCTGTTCCTGTCCCCCCTAGTCCCTAACCCGGGCCGTTCCCTATCCCGGCCGTTCCCGGTGCCGCCTGTCGCTGTCCCCGCTGTTCCCTGTCCCCCCTAGTCCCTAACCCGGGCCGTTCCCTATCCCGGCCGTTCCCGGTGCCGCCTGTCGCTGTCCCCGCTGTTCCCTGTCCCCCCTAGTCCCTAACCCGGGCCGTTCCCTATCCCGGCCGTTCCCGGTGCCGCCTGTCGCTGTCCCCATTGTCCCCTGTCCCCGCTCCCGCCAGAGCCCACACGGACCGTGGGCGTGGCCTCTGGCGAGGGGCGTGTCCGGGGGCGTGGCCTCGTAGGGCCTTCCTCCCCGGGGCGCAGTGCCTCTCCCGCCTGACGTCATCACCGCGCGCCGCCGCTCTCCGCCCGGCGCCGCCATGTCCTTGTGGGTGTCCCGGCTCGGCCGGGCCGCGGCCGCCCGGGGTCGGCGGGGGAGCTCCGGGCCGGGCAGCGCCGCGCTGGGCTCCGCCCTGCCGGGGGAGGTGAGTGGAGGTGGCTGGGCAGGGCTGTGTCCGGAGCTCCGTCCTGCTGGGGGAGGGGGTGAGCAGAGACAGCTGGGGGCCGGAGATGCCTCTCCCCGGGGCCGGGCTGTTCCTTGGGAAGGGACATTGCCGGCAGGGAGCTGGGAGAGGCGGCGAAATGCGAGGCAGACTGGAGCAAGTGCAGGAGAGTGCAGTGACCTTCGGTTGCGGCTGTGGGCAGTAGTGCTGCGAGGAAAGGAGTGTTCGATAGAAATGACCGCCCCTGTGTGAGGGAGGGCACTGCAGTGCTCAGAATGAGGTTTGTACAATGTTTATCGGGGCCTGGGGGAGGCTCTGAGCGGGGTCAGAAAGGCCCTGCCTTCAGCCCCATAGCCTAGGTGGGTCCCTCTTGCCACCGCTCAGAAATGGTGCATTGAAAGCTGTATTGAAATGAAGCTGTAACTCTCCTGCGAGTGGGTTTAGTGTTATTATGTGCCCAGAACCACAGAAAGTACGAGCAAAAGTCTAATGTGTGGTCTCTCTTGGGAACTCTGGGTGTGTTGTGTGTCTGGCCTTCAGACTGAAAATTGTTCCATGTTTTTTTCTGTCTTCTCAGCCTTTAATTTGATGAACAGCTTTCCTGCCTAACCACTGCTGCAGTTGCTAAGCTGAAATGACGGTGCTAAGGTTACTGAGTGAAAACTTGTATTAGATGCATAAGAGTGTGTCCTGTGTGTGTGTCTGAAGAAACAGTGTTTGAGCTGAAAAATCCCTCCAAAGCTGCTGATTTCCATGTGTTTTTCTCCAGGCAAGAATCCACGCCAGCCCTGAGCAGAGCCTGCAGTATGGGTGGCTGGCCTATATGTTGGGAGAAAGGACCAGCAAGAAGTTCACAGAGCACAGCAAAGTCTTTACAGTAGAGGGGAATCTGTCTTCTGGGAAGGGCCAGCTGGCCCAGCAAATAGCAGACAAACTGGGTATGTCTCACTCTGTCTGTTTCCCCGAGAGCTGACAGAGTTTAGTCGTGGTTCTTGTGCAGAGGAAGTTCATCAGAGCAGCAGTTCCTGACTGGGAAATGCTGGAGGGAGTGGGGAGGCTCTGTGGGTGATGTTGGTGAGGTTTGGGATGGGGATTTGTTGTGAGTGAAGCTGCAGTTCTAATGGAGTCTGTGTGCTCCCCGGGAGCTTGGCTTTTCCACGTGGATGTGCTTGGAACAGCTCAGCTCTCCCTGGGCCGTGGCAGAGCTCGGAGTTGGGGTTCGTTGCCCTCTGCTGTGATGGGCAGGGGAGCTGTTGAAGGAGCAGCTGTGTGCTCAGTAGCTGAAGAGGTGTTTGCTGCACATGAGCACAGCTTATTTCTGCTGTGGGTTTCTTCTCTTTCTCAGGGATGAAGTACTTCCCCGAGGCAGACATCCACTACCAGGACAGGATCTCGGGGGAGGGCAAGCTGCTGCCTGAGAAGTTCAATGGCTTCTGTAGCCTGGAGAAGTTCTACATGGACCCCGAGTCTCCCGACGGGCACTCGTACCGCCTGCAGTCCTGGATCTTCGGGAGCCGAGTCCTGCAGTACGCCGACGCCTTGGAGCACCTGCTCAGCACAGGTTGGGGAATCATGGAATGGTTTGGGCTGGAAGGGACCTTGCAGCTCCTTTTGTTCCAACCTGGAGCCTGCTCTCCCTTGCAGGTCAAGGCGTGGTGCTGGAGCGCTCTCCCTACAGTGACTTCGTGTTCCTGGATGCCATGTTAAAGCAGGGATATGTCCACAAGAGATGTGAGTTCCTGCCAGCAAAAGGAAGCTGTTTGGCCATAATCTCTCAGGAGTCTGGTAGTTAACTTTACTTTAAAAAAGAAACAAAACATTCCTGCTTGGAAGGAGGGATTCCTTTAAAGGTTCAGTGTTCATGTGTTGTACGTTGCTGGGTGGAGCTAGTCTGGTTTCAGTGGCAGCGAGGAGACAAAAGATAAAGGGCAGGGATTGAAATGCAAAGCGTTTCATTTGTAAGGAAAAACCCTTTTTCGCTGTGAAGAGAGTCAAACCCTGGAGCAAATCACCTGGGATCTCCCCCCTGGAGATACTTGGAACGCTGTGGGTGGAGTTCTCAGCAGAGTGCTTGAACCGGGTGATTTGGGGATGTTCCTGCCAACCTGAGTGATTTGGTTTGGGGTTATGGGTGCTGAGCTCCTGAGCTGTTGCTGCATGTTCTTAGCAAATCTGTTCTTTTGGCTGCTCCTGAGGTGGACATAACTGTTTTCTTGACTGCCTCCTGGTTTTGCTGTTGGATTTAAGAGGTGTATATATTTGTTTTTTGCCACCTGCTGTAAGTTACTGGATGGCTTTGAGAGGTGATAATGATGACCTGTGTCTGCATTGCTGAGGCAGCAAAGCCCAGCAATCCACAGTTTAATACAAAATCCCAGTTTGGATTGTACTGGAATCCTTAGGGAACAAAAATCTTGATTACAGCTACTGCTGCTTATTGTCTCTAAATGGTGGAGGAAAAGCTGAGATTCCTGTAAACCCGAGCCAGGAATAAAGTCCCTCTTTGCTACAACTGGGTTTAGATTCTTAGATCTCAGTGCATGGAAGTTTTCTGGAGAAAGTTTTTCTGTAAACTTCCTGAATTCTGTTAGAGGAGAGGCATACCCTGAACTTGCTCTGTGAGCCCAGAAGAAGAGACTCCAAATACAGAGGTGGGGAATGTGATTTGTTTGTGTTTTACACAGGCCTTGATCACTACAAAGAGGTCAAGGAGATCAGCATTTCTGAGTTGCTGCCACCTCACTTGGTCATTTATGTAGACGTGCCTGTCCCAGAAGTGCAGAAGAGGATTCAAGAGAAAGGCAAGGTAATTTGATCTCTAATTATTGCCTAGTTCTTTCTTATCTTTATTATTACTTGTCTCTCACAATTGCTGCCTGCTAATGTCTGTTGTAATCACACCTTATGTGGAGTCCTGTGGGGTTTGCTGCTGAATGCTGCTTCTGAGGAGCTGCTTGTCCTCTGAGGTGTGAGATCTGTGTGGTGGTGGTGACTCTGTGGGTATTCTTGTATGCTTGCTTTAAAAAGGCAAAAAAAAAAAGCAAAAATCAACTTTTTGTGTGACTGCATCAATATGCTGTCATTTGTGGAATGAGAAATTGTTTTAAGAGCAGGTGAATTTTTGTAGCTGCCACTTCAGGAGCTGTGGGCAGGTGATGTGCTGCTTGCAATGCACTTAGAGATGATATATTTCTTATTCCTGAGTGCCAGGAGGCCAGCTGGGGTCCCTGGCTCCTGCTTCCCAGTTGACTGCTGCCTCAGTCCTGTGCTGGGGTTCATGTGTGAGTCACCTGGGATCAGCAGGTTCACTTAACTCCCTGGATTCCAGCAAATCACTGCTGGATGACTGCATTACTGAGCTAGTCTTGGCTCAGGAAAGCTGTAGGGTGCTTTTGGGGAATGACTAATGTAAGTAAGGTTTGTAATTTGGGGTTTATTTCCCCTCTTTCTTTGATACTTAGATGTGTACTTGTAACTGTTTGCAGATGTGTTACGAGGATTCAAGGATGTTTGTCTTGCCTTGTTGAAAGGCTATGGGAAATGCAGTTTAACTCTGGGAGACCTGATAGATTAAAAGAAGGCTTTGATTTATTAGAAAAAAGTTCTCAGTTAAGAAGTTCTTCATGTACTGGGGGAACCTGTGAGTTCTTGGCCCTTCCGAGCATGAAAATCAGTGGCATTTCTTTGAACAGAAACTGCTGATGTAGCTTGTGACTTTTTGGGTGCTGGGCTGTGGCAGTGCTGAGCTCTGTAGGATTTATTTGGGGAACACATGGTAGATGAGAGAAATTCCTGGTGTTTTGTAAATGTGGCATTGAAAGTACACTGTGTGGAAAGCAAACTGGTTAACAGCAGGGATGATATCCATGAAATTTCTCAGGAGTTTGGAGTGGGTGTTTGCCCATGCACTTGTCTGAAACTGTGGAAATAGGTGCAAATTTGGCCTCCCTATAGAAAAGGTGGACTCGGACAGTCTTCTCCTGTTTTCTGGCTGGCTATTACAGCTCCCTGGAACGTGTAGTTAGCAAGGATCAGTCGGTCCTTGGATAGCTGGGGGCTGCTCTAGATATTTTACGGCATGTAAGGAATTCCAAACACTCCAAATAAAACTCTTAATTCTTTGAAACTTTCACTCGTGTGCATGTGGTTCACTTGGATGTTTGACTGTTTATCCCAGAGTGAGCCCTTGGCAGGTGGTGGAGCAGACCTTGGAGTCTGTGCTGGTGGGAAAAGAAAGTAAGCTAATTCCACAGCTTTTTCTGTTTATTTGTTTGTAGCCATATGAGAAAAAGGTGTCTCCTTCCTATCTCCAGAGCATTGAGGATGCTTACAAGAAGACCTTCCTACCAGAGATCAGGTTAGCAAAGCAAAATGTTTTACTTCTTAGATCTTTGAGCAAAAACGTGCGCAAACCTTAAAATCTCTGCCAATATCAACAAATCATGTGAAAAAATCCTCCTTGTGCTGCAGGGTACAGTATTGTGCCCTCGTGAAGGGGTGCTGCACTCACAGCATAAGAACTGTGTGAGTGTAGTTACTTCTGCCATCCCAGAAGCCCGATGCCAGTGTTGCAAGATGAAAAGGGGCTCAGGAATGGTGTGCTGAATGCCACAGCTATGGCTGTGTGTGTTTGCACGACCTGAGGAGAGAGTGATGCAATACAAGCTTTTCACAGGCCTTTTTGGAAGGCTTTAGGGCTTTTCTCTCCTCAAGAAGTGCTTTCAGTTGTCCCAGAATCCCAGAATGGTTTGGGTTGGAGGGACCTTAAAGCTCATCCAGTACCACCCCCTGCCATGGGCAGGGACACCTTCCACTATCCCAGGTTGCTCCAAGCCCTCTAGGACCTGGCCTCTTCCCTGGACACTTCCAGGGATCCAGGGGCAGCCACAGCTGCTCTGGGCACCCTGTGCCAGGGCCTCAATGGTTCCTCCCTGGTTCCTTCCCAATATCCCCTCTAACCCTGCCCTCTGGCAGTTGGAAGCCATTCCCTGTGTCCTGTCTCTTGCTGGGCTCCCCTGGCTTCCTCTAGCTGGGAAGCAAAAACGTGTGCCCTGTAAACCTCGGATGAAACAGAGCTTGCCAGCTCTCCCAGCTCTTATAAAAGAGCTCTAGGAAAATTAAAATTGTCCTAAAAATCTGAGAGCAGAATTATGGTCCCTCATAATTCTGGAAGGGAAACTCTCAAAGGGTATCAGATGAATTAACTGTGTAAGTTCTGGTGCGTGCAGGATAGAAATCAGAGTAGATTCCCAGGTGTTTTGTAGCCTGCCTGTGTCCCCCTGGGGCTTGCTGCATCTCCCAAGGTGGATCAGTGTGGTGGCTCTGCCAGCTCCTGAAGCGGGTAACTCGATATTGAGCTTGTCACTCGTGCAGGCAGGGGTTGTTGGTGTCACGTGTGGTCAGCGGCCTCCCCGTGTGTCCCCACAGCCAGCACGTGGCTCTTGGAAGGGAATGGGAAGCCTTGGGAATGTCATCTCCCTGAGAGCAAAGTGCTGCAGTCACTGGTGGGGAGAAAACTGCTGCTTGTTCTCTGGAGCAGATCAAGCCCCAGGTGCATCTTGTGGTGCTCAGTGAGGCTAAATCCTAAATCCTGCTGTGATTTCACCTCCTTGCCCTCTGTGCATACATGGTCAGTGCCCCTGTTGGGCAAACCCCCTCTGCTCGGCATCCTGGCAGCAGATGGGCTCCCAGCAGCCTGTCACACTGATCTGTGCCTCTGTCCCCTGGCTGTGGGGGAGCTGGGAGTGTGTGAATCCAGCTCTGTGCGCCTCAGGGTGGCTCCGATCTGGGGTAAATGCAGAAGCCACAGCTGCCTGAGCTGTTTGTTTGCTGGCAGTGGCGCAGAGGGCTGTGTTCATGCTACCTGTTACCTCTTAGTCTGCCTAGTTTGATTCCCTGACTCCTGGTAATGCCCAAAATCTGGTCCAAACAGGCTAACAAGAGTTGCTATAGACTGCTGAGCAAACTCCTGCCTGCTTTCCACGTTGGCGTTTGTTTGCTTGTTCCTTGAAAAGCAGTTTGTTACTGGGCAAAACTCCTGTTACCTTGTGCTGTTTCACTGGAGCGGCCTGATGCTGCCTGAAGTGGTTTATAGTGGATTTTTGCCTTAAAACTGATGCTTTCTTTCTAGTTGACTTGTTACGAATGTCTTTAATGTTTTTATTGGTAGTGAGATTTGTGAGCTGGGTGCTGTGGCAGGTACTGCCTGGTGATTTGGAACAGTGTTTGGGTTCTGTTTGATTTTTCTCTTTTCCTGGAGCAGAGCCTTAAGATTGGTAATGTTCTCTTTCATATCCAGCACTGCTTCCACTGAGCAGCTGTTTTTTCTTAAGGAAAGCTCTGATAATCTGCAGAGTCACTGAGCAGCTGCTTTCTCTTAATGAAGCCCTGATAATCTGCAGAGTCAAATCAAGAGATGGGATGAAGTGATTTGATCGGTGTCCTTAATGCAGTTGCTGGTGTCAGGCTCTGTTGAAGGCTGACCTCTCCCTTGGGCTGATATTGAGGAGAATCTCTCATTCCAGGTGCCTGCCCCATGCCTGCAAGTGTCCAAGGCCAGGTCCTACAGCACCTGGAGCAACCTGGTGTAGTGGAAGGTGTCCCTGCCCATGGCAGGAGATATGGAACAGGGTGAGCTTTAAGGTCCTGTCCCACCCAAACCATTCTGGGATTCTACCAATTTTTCTCCACACTCCTAAACTTTGTTGTGTGATGTTTGGTATAACGTCCACATTGGGCATCTATTCCAGGACCTTCCAGCTTCTCCAGCTGGAAACAGCTATTGCTGAATGTGGCTGAACATGTGTGGTTTGAAAGGTTCGTGTAGGAGCTCCTGTTGTGGCTCTGCTCTGCAAGTGCCTTTTCTCTGAAGGCTGCTGGCTGATGAAAAAAAGCAATCTTCTAACCAGGAAACATTACCTTTTAAGAAAGTTTTTGCACTTACAGATCATGCTGCCTACACTTGTACTCATTCAGCTAGCTCAGCCTGAGTAAATAGTGACAAATGAATGCATTCTTCTCTTGAAATGACTCACAGCTAGTCATGCACTTGGAAAAAAGGAAAATCTACCACAGTTTTGGGTTAGACTGAAAATTTCACTTATTTTCAAGTAGATTGGGCAGTTGTAATAGGGGCAAGTATCCACACGAAGTAAATGAAAATAAAATCACATGTGTGGTTTAAAAAAAATTTTTCCAGCTGAAGTTACGTAGATATCCAGGCCATTTGCCCTTTAAAAGCAACTTTCCACCAGCAAAGAAGCAGCTGACAGGTGCAACAGGAATTCTAGGAGCAGTCTAAAAAATGGCAATGATTCTGGTTTGGTGTTTATGCCTTTTAACTTCATTTCTGTCCCTTTTGGAGCAGCAGGGGAGGATGGGTACAGCAGTTTTATCAGGGGAATTCAATTTCTGTGTTCTTTGCAGTGAGAGCAGTGAAGTTCTGCAGTACACAGCAACTGCAGCTGAGGATGTGGAGAAGGTAAGTTTTGCTTTTCTGGGAGTAAGTTTAATAGATTTCCCTTAGTTCAGTGAACTTTCCCCCTCAAGGAGGGTTATTAGCAGGGTAAGAGAAGCCTTTTGCTTCACCATTGTTAACTGTCCTGTCTAGCTGCTGTTCCCTGAGGGAAAGAGCACCAAGGTTTTTGAGACTCTGACCAGGTTTTGGGCCCATTTTGGTTCTAGGGATAGATGTCTGTTAATAACAGTAATATGATGTTAACTGGATGATAATAATAATCCTACGTGGAAGCTTGGCAAGGAATCATCCCCACTTGGGAGGAAGGAGAGGAGAATTACCCATGGGCTGTCTCCAAGGGCTTTTTGGGTCTTCATCCTGATGAGATGAAATTTTTACCCTACTTATACACAGCCCAAACCCCCTCTCCTCCTATGTTATGTGCAGTGTGATCTTGGCAGAGAGTTGAGTAATGTATACATATGTGTGGTAGCCTGTACCTGATTAAGCTTATTAGCATACTCAGAGCGTGTATTTTAATATTTCACTGCCCTAATCAGACTAAAATTACATTTTTGCCTGAGGTGTCCTTCAACGTTCTGGTTATATGACTGTGTGAAGCAGAAAAGATTGATAAGGACTTCCCTGGTCCTAAAATTAAGACTCCATTTGCCCCCACAGGTGCACTGCTGTTTGTCTCTAGGCCTTTGGGTTGCCTTTATAAGAACAGGGTTGTGTGCCACATTCTGGGTCCTCTGCTGTTGTGGATGGATTTTTGGGTGCTCCTGCACTTGATAATAAAGGTTATCATTAATAACCAGTAGACCTGTGGGATGGTGTGGGTTTATACCCCTAAAAAATGGCTGGTGGCTTCAGTGTGACAGCAGATAATAAATACAAAAATGCACAAAAAATCAGGCTGAAATGAACAAAAAAGCTGAGGTTGTGATGTGAATATAGAGAATAATATGACTATATTGTTAATATTATTATATTTTATTAATGAATATATTATTATAATAATATATGAATATATTAATAATATTAATATCTTTTAACATATCAAAATAAAATAATATATAAAAGATGTATTAATAATATTAACATATTAATGATATTCAAAATAGATTATTAATATGATTAATTTATCAATTTATTAATAGTATTGACAATATTAATATAACAATATATATTTTATTAATATATAAAATAAATTATATTTAATTTATATATTAATATATAATATATATTAATATTAATATATTAATATTAATAAATTATTATTTCATGATATATTTTAATATTGTTTCTTGATATATTTTAATAAATATTAATGTATTTTAATTGTAATAAGTTATATAAATAATATATTTTTCTGGATAGCGATATAGAAGCAAGGATAGGAGTTGAGAGCTGTGGTGTTTCAAGATGGGTTCTTGGTGAATTAAAGGAAAGTTGGGATGGGGGTTAAATGCCTGATTTTTTTCCCGTTTCCTTCTCTCTGGACACATCTCCAAGTGGTCAGAATAAAGCAGGTTGTTTGGTCCCTAGATTTTTTTGTAGGAAACCCCATTATTAGAGATTTGATTTTAATCCTTTAAATCAGGGTTTAAAGTCAGTCTGAAGCTCTTAGTGTTCAAGGAGGGACTCTCCTGAGCTCAGCAATCTTGTCATTGCTCTAAATAGGGTCATCAGATGCACCAGTGCAGTCTTTGATTTGCTTGGACAAATCTGGACTAGGGGAAGAATTATTATTTGGAAGTTAAAGTATAATGCCACAGAATGGTTAAGGTTGGAAAAGACCCTGTAAGATTATCCAGCCCATGATGTTGTCATTGTCAGTGACAATGGGTATTGCTGGTAGATACTGATACTTGAAAGAATTTGGTTGTTTTTTCCCCCTTTTCTGTTCAGATTCAGTTTCCCTCTGGGATGACACAGAAGAAATTTGGAAATAAGGATTGGCAGGAGAGCTTTGGCTTGTAAGGTGTGTATTTACACAGGTGTATCCTCTTGACAGACAGCAGTGTTCATTAGCCCACTCCAATCTGTTTGCTTAGGGATTTGGGAGCTGAATTTTTATGGCCTTACAGTTTAATAACTTTTGGGTTGTTCAGAGCACACATACACAGCTTAGAAACGATTTTTAAAGTGTCCTAAAAAGGTCAGTTGGGGTTTCCTGTTGTAATTCACTTTGCTTCTAGTGGCTGAAGGAGTAATGAGTGCTGAAATGAGCTTCATTAGGATGTTTCACACTTGTTTAGCTTGAGGGTGAAACTGGGAATACAAAGTTAGCTCTATGTTTAATTTCTTTTAAAGCCTTGGATATTTGCTCTTAATTCCTGGGGGGTGCCAGGGCATTCCGTATAAATTAAGAAGTTCTTCTGTCCTGGTTGTGAAACTGATGCCATTGTTAAGGAGCTGCTGGGAGAGAGACCTTCTCATGTGATGATAGCAGTGAGCAAAACTAATTTGAATGCAGATTCCTTTCCCCCTGTAGCACATTTTGAGCCCATTGTAGCAACTCTGTGATTAGTGCTGTTACCAGGTTCAGAGAGTTTCCAAAGCTTTGCTGTGGAGTGGAGAAGGAATTGCTTGTGTTCAGCTTGTCAGTTAAATAAGTCAAAGAAATAATGGCTGTTTGAACTAACTTAACTTACACCTCTCTTCCTCTTATCTTGGAGTTATGTTGCAGCAGTTTGTGCCTCAAAAGTGTTTATTCAGTCATGTCCAAATCATTATTTCTTACCAATTCTGGTAGGAGTGGATCTTTATAGTTAAGGCTACTTTGTAATAGCACTTGGTTATAATTTTTTAAGTGGTAATATCTGGGATTTAGTGTTTGCAGGGAATAATTACAGTGTATTTAAAGAACACAAGGATTTTTCTTTTCTCATCCTGTCACTTCATCGCTGACATGGGCTCACCTGTCAATGGGGTGACAGTGTGCCATCAGGAATTTGGTCATGACCTCAGCTTTATCCTTTCCCTATGGAAAAGGTCTCTGGAAAGGGATGTTTGGAGCTGTAACAATCTGCTCCTTCCCAGGTTGCTCCTAGGTGCTGTCTCCATCTCATCAGGCACCTGAAGTGCATTTTCCTGACACCAGGGCAGGTTTCTCTCAGCTCCAGGCAGCCAGGTGTGATAAGCAATTACCTCCTGGAGCAGCAAAGATCTGTTTTCTGGTGGATCCAGGCTGTAAGTGAAGCTCAAACCAGGGATTGATAAGTTTGGGGATGGTGAAGGAATGGATTGCTGAGGTGGCATTGCTTATTTGAAGGGTTCTGAGCTGTGAGTTACCTTTCCTTTCATGCATGGGTGGGTTGTGGTGGATGGTGAAATCCTGAGCCCTTGGACTCATCGCTGCAGCTCCTGTAGGCCTGAGTTTTCCAGCCTGAAATGTGCCTTTGTTTCTGTGCTGTGAAGCACACAGCACTGAGGCAGATGCCACACCTGCTCCCCTGCCTATCTCTGAGGATGTGTTACTGAGCCTCTCTGGGAATAAAACTGACCAAACCTTATTTTTGTAACACAAAGGAGTTAAATTTAGACTTATCTCCATTTCCTCCTCCTTCTTCCTCAGGGGTGAGGTTGTATCTTCTTGGCTTTTCAGCCCCAGTGGCAGGTTAAAGAAGAATGTCTTGGATCTGGTAAGAATTTGGCAACAAGGCACCTCTCGGCCAGTTTATTCCCTGCCGTCCAAAGCTGAAAGCACGGGATGTTAGGAGATCCCCCACGTGTGTGCCCAGTACTCCTGGCAGGGCCACAGCCTCCAGAAGTAGACCTGGGAGATGATCATGTTATCTCTAGACATTTATCTTATTACTACAGCTTTAGCAGTGAAGCCTCTCTCATTTGTTTAATGAACTGTTTTGATTCTTTCATTGAGTTTTGGATCAAACCACCCTTAGAGAGCTTTCTTTTCTGATTCCAGGTAATTGAAGACATTGAGTACCTGAAGTTTGACAAGGGGCCATGGGTGGAGCAAGATGATGTTTCTTTCCATCACTTGAGACTTTAGTAAGTGTGATATCATCCAGCCACTGAGCAATTCTTGGCATTAAATCCCAGGGAAAATGGTCAAAGCCATGAGTTTTTGAAGGTGGGGTTATATTTTGTGATATTGATGCTTGGCACTGGAACGTGGTGTAGCATTTTTGCTGCTGATTGTTGAGACAAGAGGCTCCAGACAAGTTTAAGAGTGGTTTTTATCGAAGATCCTTGTCTGCCCAGTTGGAAGAGATCAGACTCAGACACTGGAAAATAACTTGTTGGAATAGAATTTAATTTGATTTTAATAATTCTTTGCAAATGCATCATGTTTAATTTGTCAGTTTCTTTATATAAAATACAAAGATGTATATAAAGAATATAGCTGCACTTGTAAGGCTGTTAATACCAGAAGTGAGACAGGCTCCCCATTTTGCTGCAACTTCATCTTCATATTGAACGTGCAGCTGGAAATTTCAGTATAGTTACATTTCTAAAACAAAACGTAAGACTTATATTATTTTCATTATTTCATTATTTCATTATCTCACAGGTTAATAGAAACACAGATTTTTAAATTGAGTATGTGTCCCTAAGTTTGTCTTTGTGACAGGCATTGGAGAAGCAAGTTAAACTTTTTTTGCAGAATTGTGACATTTCTTGCATTTTACTTTTCTGTGCTGTTACTTTAAATACCTCCTAAAGATAGAGATAATGCTCCTAATTGTATGGTTTTTCTATCAAGGAGTGAAGATAAATTGCAGAAGAGCAGTGCTGGGTGGTGTCTGAGAGGATCAAGTCATGATTTGGGTGCATTTTCTGTGTCAAAGATGAGGTTTCTTTGTGTAGTGATTGGATGATAAAATCTGGTGACTTAGGCCCTAAAAAATGATCACAGTCAGACTTCCTTTGAAAGAGGAAATAAGTTGCTTGTTTTCCTATAGCTCCACACTACTAATGCAGTATTAGGAAAGGATTATTAATTGTGATGAGTAGGAGGGAGTTGAAGGAAACCTTACAATTACAGAAGTGTGTGAAGATACTGTATGAAAATTCTATTTCACAGTTTTAGAAGGGAACAAATTGCTTTAAGGACTGAAGTTTTCATTGAACCTTGGAGGGGGGTGAGTCTACTGCACGAGGCTCTTGTCACCGTAGGTAATAAGAAATTTTTCTTTTGGCAAAAACACGGGGTTGTTTGAAGATCCTAGAATGCAATAAGCTGCTTATTTAAACCACAGAATCATAAAATATCCTGTGTGGAAGGGACCTGCATTGAGCCCAGCTCCTGGGGTTTGCTTTTGATTTTTTTTTTTTTTTGTGCTGGGTTGTCAGAGCATCGATAAAGGGGTGACAACACATCCTGCGCCAGCCTTGAGCTCATGTTTTGCTCAGCAGAGTGAGGGAATCCTGGGCAATGTCTCGGGCAGCATGGGAAGAGACTCTTTGTAAAAGTGTGTGTTTGGACATGATTTTTCCCCATGGTAACTCCAGAAAGGCAGGGAGCCTGCTGCAGGTTGGCCGTGTTGGAATTGCATGCTGGATTCAATGCCCAGCTCAGGTGTGAGTCCATGAAGCCTAAAGCTGATGCTTTTCTCCCTTTTTCCAATGCCCGAGTAGCAAAGAGCCTGTGGTCCCCACAGTTGTGCAGGTGTCCCGTGCCTATGGGAATTTTTCCTTTGGAAAGTGGTTTTCCTGCTTTCCTGGCACAGGTTCCCAGTGCCTGCCTCGTGTGCAGGCACCTGCTGCCCTCTCCTGGCTGTTCCTGGCAGGCTCCAGCAGCTATTTAGGATCGTTTAGGTTGGAAAAGCCCTCTGAGATCATGGAGTTCACCATTCTCCCAGCACTGCCGAGCCCACCGAGAGCCCATGTCCCCAAGTGCCTCATCCACGTGGCTCTGGAATGCTTCCAAGGACAGTGATTCCAGCACTGCCTGTTCCAATGCCTGACCACCCTTCCAGTGAGGAAATTTCCCCTCACATCTAATCGAAGTTCTGCCCTGTTGGGTTTTCCATCTGCAGTTGCTTCCTTTGTTGACCTCCCAGCTCTTGGGGCTGTCAGCCCTGCTGTTTTCTTCCACCCTCAGCTTGTACCACTGTGTCTGGGGGACCGGGATGGGTGAGCAGGACCGAGGAGAACTTTTTATTGCACATGGATAGGATCTAATGCATGGAAACCCCAGCAGGGCCTCTGAGTGATTAATGCAGCTCATCAAACCGCTGAGCCCAACCCATGGGCAGTCAGTTGCATAATGATCTCTTTTCTCTCCCTGCCTGCCCTTAAGTGCTCTCCCTTGCCCTGACAGCTTGGTTGTGGGGTCTTGGTAAAAGATTAAAAAATGCTGCATTTGTGGCTTGGAAGCTGGAGGTGTTTTCCAGAGGATGTTCTTCACATCTTCCCTTCCTCTCCAACAGAAACCGTTCTGGCTTTTTAAATGTCTTAGGGAGCTCCTCTGCTGCCACTGCACTGTTTCAGGCATGTTTTTATCTGGGCCCTTCCTAGTGCCATTTGTCTGTCTACATGTATTGCAAAATAAATTGCATTTGCGAGGAGGAGCTGCAGGCTGTGTAGCCTTGCCTGTGTTATTTATCAGCTCGGGGAACTTGCTGTGCTTGTTGCATCAGACAACTGCACAACTAAATCTGATCTGTCCCTGCAGCTCCTTCAGAACCTGGCAGAGAGGGACAGAGACCCTGCAGCTCTGCTTCCCAGTGTAGCTTTGCCTAGCAAGGGGAAGAAGTGTCCCTGTTTAAATGTCTGATTGCAAACAGCAGGACTAGAAGGGCTGGCAAGAGATGGGTTGGACCTGGCTTTGAAACTTCTGTCATGGAGACTCCAAAAATCTCATGAACTATTAACTGTAAAACTTCTGGCACTAGAAGCTATTTTCTTTAGCACCTTGGTTCTCTCTTCATCATAAAATAATAGAATCCCAGAATGGTTTGGGTTGAAAGGGACCTTAAAAGCCCATTTCATCCCTCCCCTTGCCGTGGGCAGGGACACCTTCCACTATCCCAGGTTGCTCCAAGCCCTGTCCACCCCGTCTTTTTGCTGCAGTTGAAACACTTCTTTTGTGATTTCTTCTTTGCAGTGGCTTTTCTAGGTTTGAAGAGCTGTTGTTGCACCTTCTTCCCTTTTCTTGCAGACCTGCTTTTTTTTGGAATTTTTTTTTTTTGTTCTTGATGCTGATGTTGAGTGTTTGCTCACCAAGGGAGTTGGCTGTGCCTCACCTTGGCCATGCCGTACCTGTTCTGCCTGGCTAAATGAGGGAACTGGAGTCCCTTTGGCAGAAGGAAGGATATTAATTTCCTTTATCAACATAGAACTTATCTGGAATGGTTTTGTGGCGTTGGCTTTTAGGTCTCTCTTGTCACTTGAGGTTTTGTGAGTATGCCAACATCAGGTGTTGAGAAATCCCAGCCCAGACTATGCAAACTCAGGTGGTTTTTGTTGGGTTGCTTCATTAATTTGTTTTTTTCTAACCTGTTTCCTTCCCTTACCCCACCTTGCACCTTTAGCAAGGTGCTGCATGCTGAGAGCTCCTTCAGGAAAGTCTGGTAAAGGGTCAGAAAAGAATAAACAGTGACAGTTTTCTGCTGGGGGAGAGAAAGAAAACGAAAGAAAGATAAAAGAGGTCTGTAAATGCTTCCTGCTGAGCAAGGAATTAGTCCTGGCAAGTGGCTGTGGGTTTGTGGTTAGACATTGTTGTGGCAATGGGTGTGCTTTTGCTTAGTATTCCAAATTATTTCTGAAGGTGCAGAGAACATGGAGAAGCCATCAGTAGCTTTCATTATTTTCTTGTGCAAATAGCTTTTAGAAGCAGCAAGTTTGTCATTTGGCCCTTAAATAAATGAATTGTGCCTGGGAATTGTCCTTTCCAAATGGCCACTTGGCCGAGATTCGGAAAGGAGTGGATTCACTGCAGCATGGGTGACCACAAAACCTTATTTCCATGTGTGATGTTATGCTTTATATCTGCCCGGACTCCCTTTTGTGCCTTCCAGCACGTGAAATGCACCTTTAATGTTGTTGAAGTTAAACATTGTTGTAGTTTATAGGAAGCATCTTTGCTGTTGATCCTCATCTTGGAAAAGAGCATTTATCCTCACCTCCTTCCATCTGAACTTCGACTGGATTATTATATTTCCTTACAAATCTGTCTGTAGTGGGATAATTTAAAGAGTGAATATCAGGGTATGTTACTGGTTCACTTTTTGGAGCTCTTCACTGCTGGGAGGAAAGGTCCCAAAATTTATGATTTGGGGGTAAAAATAATTGCTTGAAGATGATGAACTTTGCTTTGCTCAGGGCATGTGCTTGATGTGCACGTCAGTATTTGCTGAGAAATGCAATTCACTGAAAACAACCCAATTTGCAGAGTTTCTGGTGCTGGATTTAGGGTTTGGTCAGTGCTGCCTGGAAAGGGATGTGTTTTTGCCAGCCACGTGCAGGTGGCACTGGCAGCCTGTGGATAACCACAGGCAGCAGGAGGCTTTCTAGCAGTTTCTCAGGCATTTTAAATTTGGGATATCTGAAGTGCTGGTGTTGTGCAGAGTGGTGGATCCCGAGATCCATCACCAGAGCTGCTGCAGCTTCCTCCAGGTATTCCAAGGCAGGGTGCTGGAGGTTCTGCCTCCTTCCAGACCCTCTCACTGTCTCAGTACTGGTCCATTTAGGATGGGAATTTGGCAAGGTAGTGTGTGGCATTCAGTAAAACCACTGGTTTTTACACTGCTTTTATAGAAAGCAAAAAAGCCAGAGGGGATTCATGGAGAAGGGTCCCAGGAATGATGGAGCCATCTCCAAGGAGGATGAACCTGGGAGGGGAAATGGAGAAGCAGAAAACTGGAGCAGGAACAAAGTGGAGGCAAGGATGAGGGGCAATACATCATAGATTTGTAAAGAGAAGGATAAGTGTTTGGAAAATAGCTCAAGTCTTTGGAAGCTGTATTTAACAGAAAAGTAGTTCTTTAATCATAGAATGATGATAATGAGTCCTAGAATGGTTTGGGTTGGCAGGGTCCTTAAAGCCCTGGCAGTTCACCCCCTGCCATGGGCAGGGACACCTTCCACTGGATCAGGTTGCTCCATCCCAGCTCCATCTAGCTGGGCTCAGAATATTTCCAGTGATGGGGCAGCCACAGCTTCCCTGGGTACAATACTTGGCTGTTGCTGGGGCAGGGTGTGAACCGAGTGCTCCTTTTCCCTTCAGCGTGCAGGACAAGGCTGGAGTGCTGGATTCCGTGTCCATCCCGCGCTTCGTCCCCGAGATCACCATTGGCGGCTCTGAGTACGACAAGATCTATTATGAGTACCGGGAGGTGAGTGCTGCTGGGGACACGGCCAGGGGACATGGCCAGGGGGCTCCTCACTGCTGGGGACACGGCCAGGGGGCTCCTCACCATCGAGGACACATCTGAGGACACGGCCAGGGGGCTCCTCACTGCTGGGGACACGGCCAGGGGACACGGCCAGGGAGCCCCTCGCTGCTGGGGACATGGCCGGGGGGCTCCTCACTGCTGGGGACATGGCATGGGGACATGGCTGGAGGCTCCTCACTGCTGGGGATACCTTGCCCATTGCTACTGGGAACTTGTGCATTCTGCCTGAATCCCCACCTTTTTTGAAGTCTATCTTCCCCCCAAGAGGAATAAGGAAGCAAATGTTTTTTTTTCATAATCTGATTTTTTTTTTTCTTTTTGTCTTTAGATGTGGACTAAAGGATAAATGGGTTTTATTTGTTTCTGTTTCTTGTGCCCTGATGGGTCTGTGACCTCTGAAATCTAAGAGGCCCTTAAGTCAGGCAAGAACACTGGAAACCCATGGCCACTCCTTATCGAATGCTGAGGGAGGGAGGGTTTTTTTAGAGGAGGAATTGAATGCTGCCTCGCTTCCCCAAAGTGCTGCTGCTTTAAATAGAGTGTTTCTGCACGTGGGCACACATCCAAAGCCTGTTGTGCCCAGTGCTCTCATACACCTCATGCAGGCTCCCACACAGGGTTTTAATTAGCTCCTGCCTTGCTGCTTCTGGAGACAGCAGCTTCCAATCCCCCTGGAGCTCTGCCCTTGTGCTGCTCAGTGGTTCCCTGGCATGGTGTCCTCACCCCACACGGGGCTTGCCTAAGGCCCAGGTATTGGAAAAGCTCCTTGGAGAAGTTGTGGAGCTGATAATTAATAGTGAGTGGCCAAAGTTACAGGTGAGCCTCTGTTTTCCAGTTGGGCTGAAATCTTCTCTGCCACTGCATCTTATGATTTTCCAGGCAATCCTGAAGAAAAAGGGAGGAATATACAATATAAATGGTTAGAAGCCACGATTTGCATAATCCAAAGCCTATCATTTTTCTTTTCCTGGTAGTATAGAGTCTTTTACTGAGATTAAAATGTAAGCTACAGATTTATGGACTTGTTTGGAAACTGATCTACCAGTGTTTTCTTCTGGAATAGACAGAATATTCCAATAATTTGTTCCTCCTCGGCTGGCTGTGTAGTGGAGAGGCTCCTGGATTCACACTGTTCTGCCTCATTTGAGATGTGACCTTTCCAGCTTGTAAAAGGGGCTAAAGGTTAAAGCAGCAGAAAGCATCTGAGGTTGTCTAATGGATTTGAAAACTCCCTGGTCCAGCTGAGAAATTGCTCTCAGAATTTCCTCTTCCTTGCTGTCACATTCTTAAATACAAAACTTCAAGCTTGGGCTCAGGATTTTTGGAGCCCTTCCCTCCAAGAGCTGCCTGTGTTGTGCAGCACAGACTTGAGGAGGATCTGCTGCATGACTCGTCTCTAGCACACAGCATCCATCTGCACTGCCTGTGCCTTTCTTCCCCAAGATGAGAGGGCTTTTCTGGGGCTGAGATGTCCCTTTGCAGTAGAGCTGGGAATTACTGAGGCTGCCTGACACACAGCTAGATGTGACCTCAGTGCTGTGTGCTGAGAGCCTGGGGTGAGACTTCTGAAAGCCTTTTTTCCTCTGGCTGTACAGCAGCACGTGCCTCTTTGTGCTGGCAGGAAACGGAGAATGTCCTGGCTCATCCAGTGACTGGCTGCCAGGAGAAATTTGTGACTTGCCTTGCAGATGTAGCAAAGGGATGCTTAGGAGAGGGAATATGGTTACCTGGGAAGGAAAGCTGTGCTCTCGGATTGCTCTGCTCCATGCCAGTTAGTTGACAGCTGAAGCTGAACAAAACAAACCATTGCCAAAATATAATCTCCCTTCTGCAGCCTTGTTTGTAGGCCCTGATTCAGGAAAGTGCTGTGGAAAGTGATAATGTCCTTTGGAATCAGGAGGAGTTGCTTGTTTCAGGAAGTATTCTGTTAAAATTAGGCTACATTAATACTAATTTTCTCTCTTCTAAATGCTTGCATACTTGTAATCCTTCAGTAGTGTGGGGGCTGTACAGGGATGGTGCACAATGCAAAAGATGCTGAGTTTTCCTGTTTTCCATCAGCTACTGGAAGGGGAAACACAAAGCCAGCCCCACCTGCTGTTTTATGTTCTGAGAATTGCATTCTTTGTGCTGCAACTTTGAAGATCTGGGTTTTTTTTTTTTACCTTACAACTTTATTTAGCAAATGAAGGGCTGAATTCTTTTCTCAGGCAAGGCTCCTGTGCAGAGGTGATCCAGCAAGAAGCCAGTCAGCACAGGCACAGAGAGCAGATGAGCTTCCAGACACCCAGATTTGGGCTGGGAGGTTGTTGGGTCTGTAAAGAGGGAATCACAGCCCCTGCCTTGCCCGTGGCTGTGCAGGGATGGTCACAGCTGTGCTGCCACTTTGGCATTTGAAGATAAAGGGTTTAGGTTCACTTGTAAGTAAAAGTTTAGGCTGACTTGTAAGTAAAGGCTTAATTATGAGATAATTACAGAAGTTTAACTTTGCCTTGTGGGAAATGTGTGCTTTTAAAGTTGGTGTAATGATGTTTACCACATAAATACAATGATTTGCATAGGGGATTTTTTCCCTCTGTAACTACTCATAAATCCTTGAGCTCTCCAATAGGCAGCAAACTGCTGTGCTTTTCAGAGCTCCATGCACACAATTCATGCTGCCTAACAATGGTGGTTTTCAGGGAGTTACAAATTCCAGGTAGAAGCTGGGTTTTGTTCAAAATATTCATTAGAAGCAACCAAGAAGGAGGAGGAAGGAACACTCTTCAGAGTTCAAGATTTTAGTGCGTGTGCTTTTCCATGAAATAATGAGATGGCCACATACAGTGCTGAATACTCGAAACTCACTTTTTTTTTTAATGTATATCCTCTAAATTATGTAAGGGGTCTTGTCATGTGTGAGGAGGTGGCTTTCTGCAGCCTTTTTATACCATGAAGTCCTCTGGCAGGGTCCAGCAGGTCTGCTCAGGCATTCAGGAACTTCTAAGGATGCTCTTCTGGCAAGGGAAAAGCAACCTTTCAGTCAGGTTCTGTAGATCAGAGATAAGCACGTTCGTTCTTCAGGGAAGCAACATTATTTTAGGAACTGTCAGACTAGTAAAGGCTTGACTACCCTTTTTTTTCCCTTAACAACTGCTGTATCTCTCTGCCTTTCTTCCAAGTGCACACAATCCCCAGGGATAATGCTCCAAACTCCGTGTGCGCCCTGTGAAGCTGGAGAGCTGGAGCACTTAGGCAGATGTGTTTGCAGCGAAGATGAAAACAAATGGCTCTGTTTAATGGAATCAGTGTACTTAAATACTGTGCTGATGTACTTCATGCTCCTGCTGCATCTCCTGGAGTGGGGAAAAACGGCGTCTTTGACGTGCGTGTGCTTTTCTGTGTACATAAAAGTGCAGCTGTTTGCTGGAATTTGGAGAAGCAAAGAATCACAGAATGCTTTGAGTTGAAAGGGACCTTAAAACTCATCTCATTCCCAACCCCCTGCCATGGGCAGGGACACCTTCCAGTGTCCCAGGTTGCTCCAAGCCCTGTCCAACCTGGCCTTGGACACTTCCAGGGATCCAGGGCAGCCACAGCTGCTCTGGGCACCCTGTGCCAGGGCCTCAGCACCCTCATAGAGGAGGAGTTCTTCCCAGTATCCCATCTAACCCTGCCCTCTGGCAGTGTGAGGTGTTTCCTCCTTGTCCTGTGCCATGGAAAGGTGAGACAAGGCTCTCATTTTATTTCCCTCCCTGTTTTCCTTGGTGGAAGACTGCTTTTGGAATATAGGGATGCTGAGCATGAAGCAAGGAAAGCTTGAGCAGATCAAAGTCCTGGCTACTGCTGTGAGGTGCAATTCAGCTCCTTCCACAGCAACTGCACAGCTCGGCTGCCTTGCCTAACTTCATCTTTGTGCCCTGCTCCTCATCCTCCTCCCTCCTGCCCCAGGGCTTGGGAATGTGTGGCTGGCAGGGCCCTGCAGTCCTGGCTAGCAGCAAGCAGAGAAGAGGGAAGAGGATGGAGGGTGGGGAATCCCACACTCTTTTCCCAGGCTTTTCATCACTCTTTTCCATAAGGATGCAGCCTTAGGAGGGAAGATCCTCCAATGTCTGCCATGCCTCCAGGTTGGAGGTGGTTGCAGGACAGTAGCTTTGAGTGGTGGAAGGTGAGCCTGCAGCATGGGTCAGCTCTGTCCCACCACCCAACACTGAGAGTGCTGGAAGAGCTTGTGTTTGCAATGGGAAATCACAGCCAGCCCCAAAGAGAGGGTGTTAAGGGAAGGCTCTGCAGGTCTGAGGGGCCCAAGAGCTGCTCTGGCCCCTCTTTGGCAGCTGTGGGGCTGAAGGTGGCTGCTGGCAAGCAGAAGGTTAGCAGGGCCCTTAGCTCTGCTGAGAGTGCAGGGACCCCTTCACATAAAAATCTCCTGAAAGAGCTACAAAAGGAATACTTGAGCTTTCAGAAAGCCAGAGTCTGGATCAACAACAGGATCAACTCTTGCCTTTGCAAGAGCAAGGAGCTTAGGATGTCTTTCCTTCTCCATGTTTGCGATTGTTGCCATAGCTGCTGCCTTTGACAGAACCTTCTGTTTTCTCTCTCCTGCCATTTTTTTCTTGGCTAGATGAAGCTTTCATTCTTTTTAGGATCAAGATCTCCTTTCCTAACTCTGTTTTAAAGGAGGTATTTGACAGCTGTAATGCCCAGCCCTATCTGCTCTTGAATCCAGGAAGGAATGAAAACAGACACACAATAAATTAGAAGAGGCTTCATTTAAGGTTTTTTTTTTTTTTCTGTTTTATCTCTGCAGAAGTATTTTTAGCCCTTTCTAAAGTAACAAGATGTTGCCTAGCTAGGTATCAGTAAGACCAAAAGAACCTGAGGAATAACAAAAACCTGGGAATGACAGAGCTGTTGCTCAAGGATACCTGGATTTGCTCCTCTTCCCACCTTCCCACTTCTCCTCTGCTCTCACTAATCCTGTCCATATGGGGAGAGTGTGAGAGCATCCCCTCTTAAGGAACAGGCAGCTTTTCCACCCTGCTCACCCTGAAAAGTATCATGGACAGTTGGCAGGGATATCTATCCCAGAAACAGTAGGGAAGGAGCCTGACAGACCTTGTAACTGTCTCAAATCTTGGGTTTGGTGGTTGTGTCTGTTTTATTTTAGGTGATGGTCCCTGCTGTCCCAGGCACGGGGTGCCTCTGTGAATCAAAAAGACAGTCAAATCTCACTGGCATTAAAGTAATCCATTTTCATCTTGATAGTCTGTCCCTGTGAAAGGAAACGCTTTTTTGTGTGGGAGCACATCCCCCTTTCCCAAACCCCTCTTAATCCCGTACCTGTGGAGGGATGTGATCCCCAGGGTAGATCTCTGTTAAATTAAAATTAATTGGAATCGAATTTAATAGAGGGGTAGCATCTCCATGGATCTTACACTGTGAAGTAGAGTCAGTTTGAGGTGTTTAACTGTGCTGTGTGGCTTGGATTAGTTCCTTGGCTTTTCCCTGCACTCTCTAGTGGATAACTGATCCTCTTATGGGCACTTCTCTTTCCAAAGGATTTTTGTCTTGTTTTTTCAGTGAATGAATGAAGGGCAGGACAGCAGTCATTGAACAGTTCCAGCAAACTGGAATTATTTTAGCCTCAGTTCAGCAAAACTTCTGGGTGCTCTTGTTTTTTGGGCTGCGATGGATGTTAACAGCATTGAGGGCTTTATTTGAGTAAGGGATGGCAGGAGTAAGGCTGTAACAAACATCTGTCTGTGCCAGGCCTTTGGGAACCAAGCCACGCGCACCTCAGATGTGCGTGTGGAGGGCAAATTGTTCCCCTTCCTTGCTTTAAGTGCTCTGGAGCACAAGATCAGTGGTGCTGGAGAAGATCATTGAGTCCAACTTAAACCCAGCAGTGCCAAGGCCACCACCAGCCCATGTCCCTAGGTGCCACATCCACATGGCTTTTAAATCCCTCTAGGGATGGGGACTCCTGGGCAGCCTTTGCCAAGGGTGACAACCCTTTCCATGAAGAATTTTTTCCCTAATACCCGATTTCAATGTCCCCTGATGCATTTTGAGGCTGTTTCCTCTTGTCGCTTGGGAGGAGAGACTTGACCCCGCCTGGCTACATCCTCCTTTGGTGTAGCTGTAGAGAGGAACCAGAGGAGGAATCATATGGAGCGATCAGGAACCAAACCCTCCCAGAATCCAGCCAATATCTGCAGCTCCATGTTCCTAGATTCTCTCAGCTTTTAGCTGTGTGCCTACAACACTGACAACCCTTTGGAAGCAAGGATTTCTCCTGTAGGAAGCAGTCATCTGCTCCCAGCAGTGGTGGAAGGGGCTATTACTGGGCTGTTCTAAACAGCCTCGGGGTATTGATGAATGAGCCTGAGCTCCCAGAGCAATGACTCTGCTTTTAAGTGCTCTTTGATCAGTGCTGCTCTGAGCAGGCTGTTTATAGAGCTCTTGGAGCTGTGGAGCCCAGCCATCAGCACAGAGTAGAGCAGGAATAGAAGGCAGTAATGGCAATTCTGTTTGTTCCCCAAAGGCTGGAAAACAAGGCAGGCTCCTCCTCAACAACCTTTCCAGGTGGTTGGAGCTCTCCAGAGCTCTAGCTGCACGTGCCTGGTGTGGAATGATCTGGAGCAAGCAGCTGGCTGGAGCTGCTTGTTGCTCTTCCACAGCCTCTGCTACTTTATAGGGCTTTTCATCATGTTTATAGTTTTGACAGGCACTTCTGTGGCAGGTTCTTAATTTAACTGATGAGACGGTCTTGTTTTCATCTCTTTTCCTAATGCTCTTTTAAAGTTGAGCAGTTTGATGCCTTTGAGCTGGCTCTGCCTTTGGGTTCAGCTCATTTCAGGAGTTTTGTGCTATGTGTGATGGATTTTATCCCATCCCTCTGGAAATAATCCTCACTGCCAACTTTTGGGCTCTGTGGAGCGTAATGCAGCAGGGCAAGGCTTCATTCTCACTCAGTTTCCATGGAGTGGAAAAATTTGTTCCTTGGTGACCTGGCAGGAGTTGCAGGAATGTGGGGGAGCTCTTGGGGCTGCCTGGTGGAATCTCTGTGATCATAAAATTGTGGAATGGGTTGGGTTGGAAGGGACTTTAAATCTCATCTCAGCCCCGCTGCCATGGGCAGGGACACTTTCCATCACCACCCCGTGGTGCTCCAGCCTGGCCTGGGACACTTCCAGGGAACTTGTACTGCAAGAGAAAGTGAATATTCAGTCCCTCTCTGTTGTCTCAGCTGCTGGCAAGTCCCATAGAGCTTTCTCCTGTCTCCTTTCCATCATCTCTTACAGCTGGGCTGCCCAGCCTAGACAAACCCAGCAGCCTCAGGGCTGGTCCCTGATTTCCATCCCTGGCCTTGTGCTGGCCAAGAGCAGCCTGGGAATTTCAGCTGGGTGCACTTTGGAACATCAGCCTAACCAGAACCAGCCCATCTTACCCCTTGCCCTGCATCCCCACATCTTCCCTGGTGCTCCTACCACACCTCTCTGCAGAATCCTACCCTGTTCCAGCCATGCAGCTCCTTTACTGCAGTCACAGCTGGAAAATGTGGGATTTGAAGAGCAAAGTTTGGCAAAGTGGCCGGTGTCACTTGTGCATCTTGTGCACAGAGCATCAATTCCCATCATCCTGCTTCCTAGGTAATATGGGAATTGTTTACTCTGCTTCCCTCTTCCCTTTTTTTCCCTTTTTTTTTTCTTTTCTTTCTGATTATTTTGAAAGTTTAGCTGTAACAAATCCCCAAACTCTCCTGCCTTTGCCAAGGCCCACTGTGAATGATGGAGTTATGGATGAATACTTATAACACTTGCTTTGATGTCTTGCATGTCTTTAACCAAAGGCACACAGGGAATTTGTTTTGGACAATGAACGCGAATTCTGTCGGGGTTGATATTGTAGCTTTTTTAAGAGGGCAGATGTACCCAGAAACAAAACTGTAAACTGCTGTATTTTCCCAGAGATCTCCTGTTGCTTTAATAATCTACTTCTCTGGGAATCTCTTCAAGTATCAAAGGGCCAATTATGTGCTGCCTGGAGAGGACCAGGGAGGGCTGTTTTTGTGTCACAGGCTGGTCACAGTTCCTCCCTGGCTCACTGCTGGGAATCCGTGGGGCAGAGATAGTAATCATTTCTGTTCATCTCCCATCTCCTCTTTGCTCAGTGGGGGGAACCTCTCAACAGGACTGTGTGGTTTCTGCTGATGTTTAGACAAGACATTAATTGAAAAACCTCAGAAAAACTGATCACAACTGGTTTGTGACAAGGTAGGGTGGGAAGTGTCTCGTGGAGGAGGTCAGGTCTTCTGTCAGCTTGATTTTTAGGGAAAGAAGTGTCTTGGTTTTTAACATTCAAGTGAATAGAAACGCAAGTCCCCTTCCTCAAAACAACAGGCTTCATCTTTTAATAAATGGTTCATTTTTGTGGCCTGACTACAGACTTTATCAAGACTGCATCTTGCTTCTCTCTGCAGGGGCAGCTCTCCCCAACTGGATCCTCTTACATGTTTTTTTGGAAAGGGAAAATCCTCAGGACAAGTCTGGGGTCTTGTGTGAAACCAGTGTTTGTTTGGAGACAGAGCAGATGATCTGTGCTTAATTATTTGGAGAGGCTGCCAGCAGATAGCTTATTTCTAAAGGAAGAGTTTTATTACAGCATCTTTGCTGGCTTCAGCCTTTCTCACCAAACTCATGGGCTTTTTTCCAGTATTTGAGCTCAGAGGTGTTCTGTTCTTTCTTTTTGGTTCCTGGAGGTAGGAATAGATGTTCTGGAGATGAGTTCTGCTTTTAGAACCAGGATCTCACCATCTCTGGCATTCCAGGTCGTGGTCAGTACCTTCCAAAGGGCGCTACTTCAGCACTGAGACTCACAGGCTGCTGCTTAGGTCCCAGGGTCCTTGAAATTCGGGTAAAGGCTTCAAAAATCTTTGGGTTTTTCCATCAAAAAGTGGTTCCTGACTTTGCTGATGAAGGCAGGCAGATACTGTTTTTGCTTTAATGAAGAAAAGTTCAGCTCTTGAAGGCTAAAGCTGCAATTTCATTTGAACAGTTTAATTTAACGTGGTATTTAACTCAATATCTCACGCATGAAGTATTTCATATATTTAATAATGTGTGTGCCTATTTTGGAATGAGATTCAGTTCCTCTTCTCCATGATACAGTTAGGGGAGCCATCTCAGGCTGGGAGGAGCTGGATGAATCCAGGTGGAATGTGGTGCTGAGATCACTGGCCTCATTTTCGTATTTATATTTTGGCTTTTGCAGTCCCTCCTTCAGCTGCACAGCTCAGTCTTTTCTGAGAGACTGGTTTTTCTGTAAGTTTTATCATTACAATGTAGAAACAGTATTTCATGTTCTGTAGATCTCACGAGGCACTTCAGAACTTTGAGGGGAGTGACCAGAGTTCTGACCGAGCTTTCTGCTTTCTTTAGCTCCCTGGGCACAAGTACAAGCCAGGCTACAACGCTGATGTTGGGGACAAGTGGATCTGGCTGAAATGAAATCTGTTCCTGCTGGAGCCCTGGCCAGGATGGACCACAGGACCTGAGGGAAGAGGAGCCACGTTCAGTGCACCTGCTGCACATCACTTGTGTAGCACCAAGGAAACACTGCTGAAATCATTTCCCGTCCCCAGCAGAAGGGAGTAGACTCCCAGAAGGAAAACCACTTCATTCTGGTTTGTTTTTCCCTGAGGAACTCAGGGATGTTGGATAGTCAGTGTGGGATAGCCAAGTGAGCTGGGGCAGGCTGAACATCAGAGCTGAATTTTCTCTTCCTCGAGACTGTGGCACATTATTATCCAGGATTAGTGTTGTTCTGCTGATTCAAGAGGAATTAAACCTGTACCCTCCTGGCTCTCACAAAGTTAATACCTTGTTCTGTCGTGCGTGGTGTTCTATGAGGTTCATTAGAAGCAACAACGTGTTCTGAAAGGCACTGACTGGACCTCAGCAAAGCATAAGAAGTTCTTTGAGAGATGGAAATGAGTTATCTCAATTAATACAGCAAAAATCTCTGCTTAAAATTCTAAAAAACAGTCAAAATAATTGCCAGCAGTTGTACTTACAGCTTCTTGCTTTGATTCTACTATAGAGTGAGATGTTTGTTGGCTATAAAAGACAAGTGAAATTATTATTTTTGCAAGTTCCTGAGAGTCCAAGTTGGAAGGGTTCTTTTAAAAGAAATCATTCAATTTAGTATTAGTCACAGAAATGAGGTACCTTGGCATTGGTTCAAGCACCACCGTCCAGATTTAGGCTGCAGTTAATTTTGCATTTCCAGCATGGGGCTCGCTGCTTCAGCCACTGAGGAAAAGGGCTGCCAGGCATTCCAGAATTTAGGGCAGTGCCTTGGAGTTAAGCAGCCAAGTCTCGCTTGTGCCCCTTCCTGTATCAAAACCAGTATGAAGAGTCCCTTAATGAGAGCCTTGGGGGCCTGGTGAGCTACTGGATGAAGGAGCAGTGGGAAGAACTGTGGCTCTTTTTGCTGATCCTGTGGGGCTTTGCTTCCGTGTTTCATGTCTCATCCATCTGTCCTCTGGGAAGGGATGCCTGAACCCTTCAGGACTCCCAGCCAGTGCAGTGAGATCCTGAGCAGTGTGAGCCTCCCTCCACCTGCCCAGAGCACCATGTCCCAGCTCTGAGGGGTGTGGGGATGAAAAGAGCACCCGCTGTGGTTTTAAGATTCCTCTGGAGAGTGCAGCTCTGTTTGTACATGTCTCCTCCATCCTGGTGTCGCCAACTTCTCTGGGTGCTGGAATTCACTTGGCAGTGTGTGCAGCCCAATGCCAGATCTGGAGAGGTGTTTTGTGCTGTGGGTGGAGCTGGAGAAGCTGCTGTGGGACACTGTGGGGGGCTCACTGGGGTGCAGAGCAGCTTTAGGAGCCTTCCCCACCCACTCCAGCAGCACGGAAGGCTGAGCTTTGGATATAAAAGACTTTAATTCCAGTCAGGAAAAGTAAGGCTGGTGAGCCCTGTGGTATGACAACATGCATCTCAAGCACTTTCAAAAACTTTTGTTCAGGCTTTAACTCTGCTTTAAAACTGTTTATAAGCTAAATCTGTGAAGGAAATAACTTTATCTCCCTTTGCTGTAGGAAGGAGCACTAGCTTTTCTCTTCCCTCCTCTGTGTTTTTCTCTTCCCTCCTTCCCACTCCAACACCTCAAGAAAAATCTCTTAGCAAACCAGGTGTAGAGATTTGGGTTTTGGAGGCTATGCTGTGCCAGTTGGATGAATCTATCTCCAGTTCTTAGTTGGATAGGGAAAAATAATACGGCTCGAATCCTCTCCATGCTTCTGCCTAGGGGCATGTATGAAACCCATCTGCAGTCTGTCCTCTCTCTCCAAATTCCAATTGCCTGGGGTTTGCCACTTGCCTGTCCTGTCCTGTGCTTGGCTCTGCCTGCTTTCCCAGGGCAGATTCTCTGGGGAAGGTCACATTTATGGGCAAAACCACCAGCTTTCCCTGTGGTCACTCCAGCTCAGCAACAACCTTGCCCTTGGCTTCACTTTGCACAGGAGGGGAGAGAGGAGATGAGTGACTGGTGCTTGTCTGTGCTATCCCAGTATGTCTATTAATAGCTTCCCCCTCAGCTGGGGAACCAGGACCTGGATCAATCTGATCGGTCCACAGCCGTGATTTAACACGAGAGAGGTGGTGAACCCTCTTGAAAAGGCGTGTCCGGAGTCCCTGCGAGGGATCGGGAAGACAAGACACCGTTGGGATCCTCTCTAGGACCAGGTGCAGCCCCGAGCAGTTTGCCGTAGCCGGACGCCTCTGCCTTCCTTTGGAAGGTACTGATTTTCTGATAATAGTACTGCCCTGACCTGGGGTGGACTTTAACTTTGGGAAGAGATGTCTGCAGACCTGAGCACTCGTTTTTATTGTGTAGATGGTCTTATGTTTGCCGTCTGGAGAGATCTGGCTCGGAACCATGGAGTCTCTATCTCCGACAATGATTTATTGGAGTTTCTTCAATTTGCAAACAGTCGTGTTTTTTTTCACGAGTCTGGCTTTTTCCCTGGATCCAGAGGCTTGGAGGTCCCTGTATTTCGTCGTCAGGCAACGCGTCAGGCAAGATTTCCGAGTAACTCAGTACATGATAGGTTTTTTAAAGCTTTTTCCGATAGTCCTGGGATGGACCCCAGTGAGCACGTCTGTACGGGGCAGGGGGGTCCCCCGCACCCAGCGGGGGCCTTTCAGCCCCCCCCCATCACGGCCGGATGGAGACCAGTTTGTTCAAGGACAGTCTTCGCTGCTTGGTGCCTGCCGCGCAGGGCGCGGGGCAGAGCCTTTGTGCAGGGCTCAGAAGTTTTTTTTCTGCTTCTGCACAAGAGGAGCCGCCTCCACCGCCGCCTCCTCCGCCTCCTCCTCCTGCAGCGTGCGAGCCCCTCCTCCTCCCCTCGGAGGCTGCGGAACCACTGCCGGCCCCGGCGGAGGCACCGCCTCCCTTGCCGGTCCGCCCGCCAGCAGCCGTGCCGCCTCCTCCTCTGCCCCATTCGGAGCTGAGAGAAACACTCGCCACTGAGAGCCAGCCTGAAGCCGCTCCAGCGAAAGCGGAGACGCCGCCTCCCCGCCGCTTCGCGCCGCCCTGGCCGCGCCCGCGCCGGCCCCGCTCGCCGCGTCAGCTCCTGCCTCGGAGTCGGCGGCCGCGCCTCCGGCAGTGACAGCGGCGCCTCCGGCACCGCCCGTCATGGCTCCGGCGGCGGCGGCCGCGCCCCCTGCCCCGGCGGCCGTTCCCTCCACGGCGGCCGACCCCGCCGCGCCGGAAGCGACTGTTCTCTTCGTGCACCACACCGCGGAGGGCGAACGCCTGCTACCTGCAACCTCCGCTCCGCAACCTGCCTAGGCAGTGGCTTTGAAGTAAATAAGAAACGGCCAGGAGACCTTGCGCTCCTTTCTTGATAAGGCCTTTATTAAAAGATAGCCTAAGGGGGCGGGGGTACAGCATTCGCGAGGCCACCACTACTCCCAGGGAGTCGACGTTCCAGAGGAGGGGGCAGCGTCGGGATCTTTGCCCTCAGAGGATACATCCAGAGACTCAATTATGGCTCATTGGTCTAAGGGGGTTACTCCGTTCGGACTTCTCTCCAGTCATGGCGACCGGCTCCAGGGGTATTGAAGGCTTTCTCGGATACTTTGAGACTTTCCTGTCCCGTAGATGTGGATTGTTGTTCAGTCCCTACTTTGGTTTGTGGTCTGAGTCCAGTTTTAGTCCTCTGCTGGGGTCCGGCAATTAATATGCAGCATATGCTAGGCCTCCTGGGAATCAGGAAGTCACCTCAGGGAGCAGCGGCTGAACTACCCGACGCCATGAAGGGGACAAAGAGGGTTCAACTTACTAGGCATAAAAGGGTTAACACCAGGGGAACATACCAAAACTAGGGGAATACAACCGGAGTGTGAACTGGGCATAGGGGCACATACATCAGGTAGGGAAAATACGGACAGGGTGGAATCAGTGAATACACTCAAGTGAACTTCCAAACTGTGGAATAAGCAGACAAATGACTGAACATACAAACAATCGAACAGCGGAGTAAACATACAAACAAATGGTTAAACCTTAAATTTATTCATAACAATCCCCCCTCTGTTACTTTGACTGGGTGTAAGCCCGCCTCAATTAGCAGTTTCTGGCTCCTGATAGTAAAACTTCCTCAGTCTTTGGTATTTGTCATACACTTCCTTGGCTGTCATTCTCTCTGTACCCTCTAACCTCATTATATTAGTTTTTCTTTTCCCTTTCTTTTTGGAGGCTTCTAGGGAAGTGGGAATCATGCTGCCTGACTGGATTGCAGATATAATTATTTTAATTAAGCATGGTATAAGGCAGGGAAAGAATAGCAGTCCAGCTAACCCTGCTACTGCGATAAATGCTACCTTTTTCCACCAACTAGTCTTCCATGACCAAAAGTTATCCCACCAGTCTGTGTTAACAAGCGGAGTCCACTCTTGGGTTCCGACATAAGCAATTTTCCTGATTTCCTTAGATATGTTACAGATGACTTCACTCCTATTATCTATCTCAAGGCAATGCTCTGTGGTGTTAAACTTCCCACATATTCCTCCCTTGTCTGCTAGCAGGTAGTCAACAGCTAATCATATCTGGTATACAACAGTGCAGGTTTGGGAAAGTTGTTCACTAACGTGGTCTAGGGCTAGGGCAGTCCTATTGGAAATGGTTTCTGTTACTGCTTGGAGTTTAATTATACGTTTTAACATGTATATAGGGGTCCGGTACCCCCGCGAGCCATCTTGTGCCCAGGTGGCAGGTCCATATGTCTTAATGCTTTCCTCAGGAGTCCATGTTTTTCCTTTCCATTTTTGGGTTCCTCCCAATTCCACCAGACTCCTTTTTTCCCTTTTCGAAGATGTTTTCAGATTATCATATAAAGGAACTCCTAACCCTGGACCTGCCTCTTTGGGAAGTAGGAAAAAGGATGGCTTTATGATTCCTATTGTGCAACTGCCTGCCCAATCCCCTGGTAGATGCGTATAAGCTGCTTTCCCACAAATCCAAAAAAGATCTCCCAGAACCTTCCAGAACCCTTCCCCAGTTTCATGAGGGAATTCCCAAAACTTTGATATAGACGTCATTCCCCAAAAGGGGTTAATTCCTTTATCTGCACACTCAAACAAGTCATAACCTTCATTGTATACACACCCCCTTTCTCTTTTACTCATACTCCCAATACCGGTTGGGTTCCTGGGGAACCCAACGCATGATGAATGGTGTTCCTTTTGTTATTAAATATCGCTTACAAGCCGTCCTTCCCACTGGGGTGCAGAACTTGTTTCCTGTTCGTAAAATGCATTCTTCTCCAATCACACTGTTCTTTAATTCCCACCTCTCCTTTCTTCTATACTCTGGTGTCACTTGTCCCTCCTCTGTTTTGATTTCCAAAATTTCTCTTGGTTTGAGGCTCATGCCTTCCCAAGGCCACACATCTGACATTTGTGTGCTCCCACAAACCCAGCATCTGGTGATGTTTAACTCTTTGCTGATCTTTTCTACCAAATCAATGAACAGGTTCTTCCCACCTAGATCTTCCTGTTCTTTGTTACTAGTTTCTATATTCACTTTCTTTTCCTTAATTATATTCACTCCCCCTTCAGTTATATCTTTTTTTCTCCAAGCATAACCAGTTATCTTTCATGGGACAGTCCCCTAGGAGTCTTTGCCTCAAAGAGGCCGTATTCTTCGTGAACCAGTAGACCTTCCCTTCCTCTTTACAAGTTTCCAATTGGGACTGATTGTAACAGGAAGGACTCAAATTGGTATGTACTCTTACTAGAGACTCCCAAGTTCTCCCCGTCATACAAGGGGTGGTAACACTTGATACAGGAGTCCATTCCTCCTGTACTAGAGAGACTCATAATCATGATTATCATCACTTTTATAGAGGGTCGACTCATTTTCCTCAGGAGTCTGGTAGGGGTCATTTTCCCTTGACCTCCCCCGGTCTTGCCTCCTGGGATTATCTTCCGTGTCTCTACTGCACAGGGGAACTGAGTCTTAAGGTCTTTAAACCTTGTCCTTCCTGTCTCCCTCCCCTATTCCCTGTTTTGGACTTTGCTATTCCTGAGGGGCACTTGTCCAAGGGAAGATATATCTTCTAAGGAAGTGGAGCTATCTCTTAAGGGGGTTTTAAGGTAACAGTTTCAATACATTCAGAAAACTTACAACTTATTCACTTGTAACAGAAACTGTGCAGGCAACAACTATTACTGGTGCAGTTTAACAACTGTATTAATTTTTGGGAGTTTTCTTTAATTTCACCTTTAAGGCTCCAGTGGGTATAGCAGTCCAGGCTGGGGTACTGTCCGTTGACCCAGCCTCTTCCCTTGGGGGTTCCACAGGTCCTTTTACTCGTGAAATGTGCGTCCACCCTTTTTCCCTGGTCCTGACGGCTGTGTGTGTAGTAAGTAGGACTTGAAATGGTCCTTCAAATCATGGGCTAAGAGGAGCAGTAGTCCAAGATCTAATTAGAAACCAATCTCCGGGACTGATGTTATGGGTGCTTGTTTCTAAAGGAGGGGTCTGGGGGAGATATCCCTTTTTCCTGAGTTCCCCTAGTGTTTTTATGATTGCTTCTAGATATTTCCGGGATGCTTCTTCTCCCTCTACATATTGCGCAGTACTGTAAGGGGAGATTAGAAATGGGAGACCAAACAACATCTCGTAAGGAGACAATCCCAGGTCTGCTCTAGGTTGAGTTCTGATCCAAAGTAAAGCAAGGGGGAGACACTTCACCCAGTCCAATCCTGTTTCTAAAATCAATTTTGTGAGTACTGTCTTGATGGTCTTGTTCATCCTCTCTACCCTGCCGGAGCTCTGGGGATGCCATGGAGTATGTAACCTCCATTTTATCCCTAGAGCTTGCGTGGTGTCCTGCAGAATGCGAGCTGTGAAATGTGGGCCTTGATCAGAATCAATATTATTGATTCGCCCATACCGGGGGATAATACTTTCTAATAAAATTTTTACTACTGTCCCCGAGGTCTCGTTTCAGGTGGGGAAAGCTTCTGGCCAATGAGTTAGGTGATCTACGATCACCAGGAGATGTTTATATCTCCTCGCTGGGGGCATTTCTGTGAAGTCAATTTGCACATTTTGGAATGGTCGCTCAGCCAATTTTCTTCCTCCCGGTATAGGTTTCCTCATCACCTTTTGGTTTACCTTCTGACATGTTATACAACCTTGTGTGATTGCCCTTGCTATGTCGTATATTCCTACACAGACGTAATCCCTCAAGAATTGGTCACACAGTCCTTGTGTCCCCCAGTGAGTAAGCTGGTGTATCTCGGCTAGAACTCTCCGTGCTAGAGCTTTGCATATAAACTTTCTCCCATCTGGGAGAATCCACTCCCCTTGGGGCCCTTGTTGCAGTTTTAGTTCTTGTATAACTTTTTGTTCTCGCTCTGAGAATACCATGGGTTCCTTAAGGTATCCCCTTCCCCATTTGTGCTAGTAGCATCTGTTAACTTCAGAACTCTGACCGGTTCTTTTGGGTCTTGGGCTGCTTCTTTTGTGGCTAAATCGGCTGCCCGGTTCCCCCGTACTTCTAAGGTATTACCTTTTTGGTGCCCCCTCACATGTACTACTGCAATTTCTTCAGGTTTCAGTCACGCCTCCAAGATGGACTTAATCATCTCCCTATGGGCTAAGCCTTTGCCCTTAGAATTCAGGTAGCCCCTTTCCTCCCAGATTTTACCAAAGGCGTGGACAATACCAAAGGCATACCGAGAATCAGTGTAAATTGTTCCACACTCCTGGTCCAGAAGTTCTAATCCCCGCTTTAGAGCATACACTTCACATAATTGGGCAGACCAATGTGCTGGTAATTTTCCCTTCTCTTGGACTTCTAGATCTTTCTCATCAGATACTTTTATCACTGCATATCCTGACATCCGCTTTCCATTCACTACTCTCGATGACCCGTCACAAAAATATATTTCTCCCTGTCCTAGGGGTGTGTCTCCTAAGTCCAGTCTGACTTCTGTCTGCAAACTAATAGCTTCCACACAACAGTGTTCCAAACCGGGGGCTGGTCCTCCAGATAAAAATTGGGCTGGATTTACTAATCTGGTTGTGACTGATTCCAGGTGGTCTGAACTCATCAACATAATTTCATACTTTAGTACTTGGGCATCGGAGAGCCACTTGTGTGCCCCCTGACTAAGAATGCCCTTAATGTCATGCCGGGTATATACTCTGATTTTTCCTTGAAATGTCAATTTTTGAGCCTCCTCAACTATAAAAGCTGTTGCTGCTGTTGCCTGGAGGCACGTTGGCCATCCTCTGGCTACGGGATCTAGGAGTTTTGATAGATGCGCGATAGGCTTCTTGTGACTGGCCCATTCTTGAGTTAAAACTCCGTGTGCTACCCCTTCTTCTGCATTAACGAATAGATGGAATTCCTTCTTTAAATCTGGCAACCCCAGGACTGGTGCCGAGATAAGTGCTCCCTTGAGTCTCTCTAACCTCTCATCATCTTCTCTTGTCCATTCTATTGGGTCTGGAAGAACCAGCGTTTCATATAGAAATTTGACGTTCTGGGTGTAATTTTCCAACCATAATTTACAATAGTCAAATAAACCTAATAATTTCCTAATGTCTCTTTTTGTTTTTGGGGCTGGAATTGATACAATCCCTGAGATCCTCTCAGGATTCAACTTTTTGTACCCATGTCCAATCATGTGTCCCAGGTATATTACCTGAGGTTCCACAAACTGTAATTTGTCTTTTGATACTTTTAGTCCGATTGTCCCTAAATAGTTTAGTAATTTGATGCTGGTTCTCTGAACTAGCTCCTGGTCCTTCCCTGAAATTAAGAGATCATCTACATACTGGAGTATCTGTACTCCTTCCTCGGGGGTGAAGGCTTCCAATACTTTTTCTAGAGCTTGCCCAAACAGGTTAGGAGACTCACAAAAGCCCTGGGGCAACCGGGTCCACCTTAGCTGCATCCTTCTATTCCCCTCAAGGTTTTCCCACTGAAAGGCAAACCAGTCCCGACATTCCGGAGCTAATGGACAGGCCCAGAACGCATCCTTCAAATCTATGGTTGTGAACCATGCGTGATGATGAGGGATTTTGCTTAGAAGGGTATAGGGATCTGCTACAGTAGGGTGTCTCGCTATTGTTCTTTTGTTGACCTCTCTGAGGTCTTGTACTAAGCGATATTTCCCTTCAGCCTTCCGGATTGCCAAAATCGGGGTATTATGCGGTGACATACACTGTTCCAGAATACCTTTGCTTAGCAGAGATTGAACAATGGGCTCTAAAGCCCTTCTGTTCTCTAAAGACAATGGATATTGTTTGACCTGTATAGGAGGTCCCTCTGTCACCTGTACCTTTAAAGGGGGAATATCTGCCCATATTTTCCCTTTCCAGCCCAAACCTCTTGACTTATTTCCCCTAAATCTATTTCAGTCAACCTCAGCATTTTAACCACCATCCTTCCCCCTTGAGGAATTATTCTTATCCCTAACTGCACCTGGAGGTTTCTGCCTAACAAATTAGTATCTAAATCAGGGAGGTAAACCAAGTCTACCTGACCAGCCCAGGAATTTCCTTTTATTAGTATTTTTTCCAAAACTGGCGCTGGAAAGGGTCTGCCCTCTGCCTCCACAATTTCACAAGTCCTACCTCCCATTGTTACTCCCAGTGGAACTTGATTAATACTAGAACGATCTGCTCCAGTATCAACTAAAAATTCAAACTCTTGAAAGTAGGGACCTACTTCTAAAGTTAGCAAGGGCTCAATAAAATGGTACATGAGGTCCCCCAACACATAGAGCCCCTGACACCCCTAGTCCTGCCCTCTTAATATTCTTTCAAGGGCCTCCTGCTCTCTCATGATGGCTTCATCTCAAGAGGCCTTCTGACAATCTCTCTTAAAATGTCCTACCTCTCCACAATAATAACATTTGAAATCCTCAGGCCACCTGGGCCTCACTCACCAAGCTGCTACAGGAGCTTTATTAAAGGGTGTTCTCCCACTAGGTGGATTGGAATTCTCCTTCCCTTCAGCTATTTCTTTCCCTACCCCTACACTTTCTCTTGCCACTGCAATCATCATTCGTGCTTTGCTCTTGGCTTTCTCTTCTTCTCTGCGCAAGTACACTCTTAAAGCCTCTCTTAGCCAATAATTGATTCCTTTTTCCTGCCAGTCTTCCAGCCTCTCTAGCTTCCTCCTAATGTCTGGCCATGCCTTGGATACAAACTGAACCTTTAGCAAGACTTGGCCCTCTTGGCTCTCCGGATCTATATTGGAGTATTGCTGAAAGTTTTTTTTCAACCAGCCCAACCAAGCAGCGGGGGTCTTATCCTTCTCCTGACAACAAACGCCAGCTTAGAGTTGGTTCCTTTGGGGACTGCCTCTCTTATCCCTCTGATTATCAGAGTCCGGTACTCCTCCATATTCCTCCTATCTTGTGCCTGGTTGGGGTTCCAACTTGGATCTTCTACAGGTAACTTACGGTCTGCAGGAACCCCAGTTTGATTTTCCCTGTCCCAAATTTTTATGGCAGCAGCTCGAACCAACTTTACTTCCTCAGGACTAAATAATATCTTTAAAATGGAGGTGAGCTCCCCCCAAGTATAAATATGAGGGCCAAGAAACTGGTCAAGTTGTTGCGATACCCCTACTAGGTCCTCTACTAGATTACCCATTTCTTTCTTAAAGCCTCTTACCTTTGAGGAGGTAAGGGGTGCGTTTACGTGTCCTACCCCACCAAAAACTCCCCCCATAGGTACCTGTCTTAAGGGGAATAACCGATCTGCCCGCATAGCTCGGGATCTTGTATTACAATATGGACCCTCATCTAATCTCTCCCGTGGGGTCTCATTGTGGGGTTGGGGAGGTTGCAAATCCTCAGCTTCAATGGAATTATCTATTGAGGGCCGGGGTTCTCCCCACTGACGAGGGGGCTTAGGGACCACCTTTAGTGAAGGAGACATGAACATAGGGGTAGCAATTTTTGCTAACGGGTGTTCAGAATAAACTAAAGAACTCAGGGTATATGGGGAAGAAGTAGGGGTAGAGAGGGAGTCAGGGAGTTGAGATGGGGCAGGGATGGGAACCTGGCGCTGGGAGGCTTGAGGCGGGTTACTGGGGGCAGTAGAGACAGGGGTCTGTAGGGATGACTGAAGAGGGGTTAAAGGAGTTATGGACGATGGCGGGGTAGTAAGTGGTGGAGACAAGGGAGAAGACACCTGAGAAGGAGGGGGAAGTACTGGGACAAGAGGTTGTGGAAGGGGAGTTTGAGGAGCGGGGGAAGTTGTTAAGGGTGATGAAGCAGACAAAGAACTGGTAGTTTGGGACAGAGAGGTTTGAGGGTCAGGTGAAGAAGAAGGTAAGGGAAGGAGGGTTGGAGGAGGGGGAAGAGGTATAGGAGTAAAGTTTGGTGGAGGGGGTAATGGAATAGGATTTGGTAGTGGCGGTAAGGGTTCTGGGGAACCTATAGGATGAAGAGGAGGAGGCAGGTGATCTAGGGAATCCCATGGTTTACTCTTTTCTTTCTGTTCTCTGTCTGGCTCCTCCTTGCATTCTTTTAACTTGCAGATCTTAACAGACTTCCTTCCAGACTTTTCCTACCCCCAACAGGCAGCGTATACCAGTTGTTCTTCCTCTGGCTCGGGTTGACTACGTAAACTCTGCATTAATTGAGCACACATCCAGGCGTCCTCTGACCCGAACCACGGCCATTCAGTATCTAGCTTTGGCCATACTTCCATACAAAGATAGATCATCTTAATCTTATCTAAATCCCGGGTTGCCTTATTCATTGCCCAGTCATCTAACCTTCTCCCGAGGGGGCTGTTCGGGGGAATGTTCTTAACTCTCTTGGCCTTTCTACCACGGGAGCTCCTTTTGCTAGTACATTGACCCATCCTGAGGGTATTACAAAAAAAACTCTTAACGTGCCCTACCCAAACACAAAACAACTGACGGACAACACAAATTAGACTAAAACTTACCTCTTTCTCAACAACTGATTCACTCAAAACAAACTTCTACCTCCTGAGACCAATTAAGAATCCACCGAAACAAAACAAAACTGCAGTCCCCCTCAATCCTTACTGCGCTCGACTCACACTTCCCCAGGGTCCTGAGTGCCTGGGTTAGTCTGGGGCCTGCAGGTCAACACCCTAATGCTCTGTCCTCCACCTGCCCGAAGGAACACGCTTCACACACACACTTCCCCAGGAGCCTAAGTGCCTAGACCCTAACCTGAGGTCTGCAGGTCAACACACCACGACTTTCAAAACCCTTCTACCTGCCCAGAGGGTTGGACTGCGCCCGACTCACACTCCCCCAGGATCCCGAGCGCCCGGGTTAGCCTGGGTCTGCAGGTCAACCCACCGCCACTTAAAAACTCTTCTACCTGCCCATAGGGTTGAAACAAACTAAACAAAACACACACCAAAAGACAGGGGAACTACACCAACTCAAATAAAACCTAGGGGTCCCTCCCCACACCTTCTCCTTCAGGTTGGGTTCCAATGGCCAACCCCTAGGGGGGGGAAGTTTTGGAGTGAAGTCCTAGCAGGCTAATCCCTCCCCCAGTCCTTAACTCCCCCTTTCCCAGAAACCCAGAGCCCGGTCCCAACAGGGTAGCGCTATCCTCTTCCAGCATTCCTGGGTCCTGACCTAGAGGCCGGGTCCTAGCGGAGATCTCGGGGGCCCTTTCTGGCCCCTACTCCCTCCCCGTACCTCCCATGAGGCTAGGTCTTAGCGGGGCCTGGGTCCTCCGTCCCTCCACCTCACAACTTAGTCAGGGGAAGCTAATCAGCTAACCCCTGAGGGAGGCGTCTCACTCGCTTCACCGGGCCCAAATCAGGCCTCTTTTGCTTCCCCCGTTCCCAGCCGGCCCCCTCGCGGGAGTCCGGAACCCCAGTACTAGGGGTCCTCACTTGCCATGGGGGTCCAAGCTGCCGGCCCCCGTCTCACTTGCACACACACTCGGTCACCGACTTTCCCCGTAGGCTGTCTTCGCCGTCCAGATGTGGACAGCTGTCCTCCGAAGGTCCGAGGTGGATGGCCAGTCCTCCTGGGCCCTCGTGGGTGTGGTCTATCCCGGACAAGCCCCCAATTGAAGTAAATAATAAATGGCCAGGAGACCTTGCGCTCCTTTCTTGATAAGGCCTTTATTAAAAGATAGCCTAAGGGGGCGGGGGTACGGCGTTTGCGAGGCCACCGCTACTCCCAGGTGAGTCGACGTCCCAGAGGAGGTATAGACGATCCTGTCGATTACGGCAGGGTCGGAGTCTTTGCCCTCAGAGGATACGTCCAGAGACTCAATTATGGCTCATTGGTCTAAGGGGGTTACTCCGTTCGGACTTCTCTCCAGTCATGGCGACGGGCTCCAGGGGTATTGAAGGCTTTCTCGGATACTTTGAGACTTTCCTGTCCCGTAGATGTGGATTGTTGTGCAGTCCCTACTTTGGTTTGTGGTCTGAGTCCAGTTTTAGTCCTCTGCTGGGGTCCGGCAATTAATATGCAGCATACGCTAGGCCTCCTGGGAATCAGGAAGTCACCTCAGGGAGCAGCGGCTGAACTACCCGACGCCATGAAGGGGACAAAGAGGGTTCAACTTACTAGGCATAAAGGGGTTAACACCAGGGGAACATACCAAAACTAGGGGAATACAACCGGAGTGTGAACTGGGCATAGGGGCAATTACATCAGGTAGGGAAAATATGAACAGGGGTGGAATCAGTGAATACACTCAAGTGAACTTCCAAACTGTGGAATAAGCAGACAAATGACTGAACATACAAACAATCGAACAGCAGAGTAAACAGACAAATGGTTAAACATACAAACAAATGGTTAAACCTTAAATTTATTCATAACAGCTTTGCTCTGCCCCCGCCGCCTTTGGAAACCAGCCCCCCTGCGCCGCAGCCGGCAATCGATCCATCAGCGGCAATGCCCGCAGCGCCGGCCAAGGACCTCCCCCCACCAGCTCCGTCACCGGCATCGGCCGTGACACCCGCCTCGCCCCCCTCCCCGCTGATTCTACCGGGTCACCAGGCGCTGCGAACAGCGACAGCAGCGAGCACCAACAGCCTGGCTCCTCGCAGGGGTGTGCACTCCCGTGGCTGTGCACCAGCCTGATCATGCTGTGGAATCTGAAGGTTCCTCTGGGGAACACACCTTCCCTGCTGTGTCCTGGGGCAGCCTGTGCGTCCCGCTTCCGTTCGGGGGGCGGGAGCCGCGGCGTCCCAAGGGGCTGTGGCTTCAGCAGCACCTGGGTGGTGTGGGGGGAAGGCAAAATGCTGGAGGAGTTGCCGTGACGCTGGCCGCGTGGTGAGGGTGGGCTGTGAAGATGAAGAGCCCGTCCCACTGGCCGGGCTTGGGCCGCCCGCCGGGGCTCGGGCCACCACCCTGCCAGCCGGGTCTGGGCTCCTTGGTCCAGCCTCCTGGCCTGGGGCCCCCGTGCCCCCCACGGCCGGGTTTGGGATCCTTGCTCCGCCCACTCGGACCGCGTCCACTGTCCCGCCCAGCACCGCAGGGTCCTAAAACCTGCTGCTGATGGGCATTCTGATTCTGAAAAAAAAAAACCAAAATCATTAAAATTAGTTTTAAGATTAATTAAATAGAGATGGTTGAAAAGACAAAACATGAAAAAGTGGTTGATTTAAGAGCTTTGGCCATAGCATTCCAGGAATTTTCTCAGTTCTTTTGAATTTGGTGATGGTTTTTTTTTGCACGGGAAAGGTATGTTTGCATGGTTGACGATCACCCAGATGTATTTGCATCAAAATCAGGGGAGTTTGGAAAATCATGATCCGGAGATGATTTCCAGCTCTGCTCATTTGAGTTTTATCAGCTGTTGCAGTCTCTGAGACAACATTCAGTGTTCTGGTGTTTGATAATTATATGATGTCACATTTAGTGGTTTTCTATGGTTTTTTAATTGTTTCAGGACTTTCTTCAGTTCTCTGTTTCAGGATTGAGAAGGACTTTTAAGGATGTCAAGATCAACATCTCCAGTCAATGAACACCTTCTCCTGACACTCAGCTGTTTGGACTTTGAAACTTGAGCATTGTTTTCATTGTTATTTGGGTTTTTATATTGTAAGCTTTGTTTTAGAGATTTGATAGAAGTAGGTGTTTGGCAGGTAAAGGATCTCTTTGAACATGCCACATCGGCATCTGATTCGGCTTCTGATTGATAATTAGCAAGTTGATAAGGGAACCTCTTGAGATGTGTTTGCTCTCTCTTTTGCAAGGGCCCTGCAGAAGAATTGCAAATGCAGTTTTTATTTCTTTTTAATTTATTTATACAGAAAAGGGTGATATGTGGCAAGCACATTTCTCTCTCTCTCTCAGGATTTTTCATAGAGGTGCACAGAGATAGAGAAAACAATTTCTATGTCTGCTCCTTGTTTTTCCTATGTGGAATGTGTTTGGAGAATTGTTCAACTGGGGTGATTGCTTGATTGGATTCTGGTGAGGATTGTTTGAGCCTGATGGCCAATCCAATCCATCTGTGTCTGGACTGTTGCGAACAGGGTCACGAGTAGTTAGTGAGTTAGATATGGTAGTTAGAAAAGTAGGTATGTAGTTTTAGTAACTTCCTTTATATAGTATAACAATGTATTATAGTTTAGGTATAATAAAGAAATCATGCAGCCTTCTGAAATGGAGTCGGACATCATTTCTTCCCACCGGGTTCGCATGCATTTTACAATAGAGCACCACGAGGCCTCTGAGAGCCAGGGGACGCCGCTCCCTGCACTCGCTCTGCAGGTGCCTTGACATAATCTCCAGCATGCTGTCACCACATTTAGTCGTGTCCAGGCGCTCGAGGACCTGGAAGGCACAGGGCAGTGACAGGGGACCCGGCCGGCAGGAGCCCAGAAGCGCACAGGGCTGGGCCCAGGCAGCAGCACAGGGCGTGGGCACTGTCCTGGCAGCTGTGGCTACGAGAGGGCAGAGAGCTGGGAGGCAGCTCAGCGAGGCAGCGCTGGCCAACAGGCTCACCTCCACAAGGAATGCCAGGGCAGGTAGATCCCAGCACGGCTCCTCCCTGCTGAGCTGCCGGAGCAAGTGGAGCGTGATGCAGGAACAGAAGGGGACCAAGACATTGCACATCTCCCTGGCAGGAGGAAAAAGGCATCAAGACCCTGAGGTGGGGAGACCAAAGCTCTCCCAGCACTGACTCACAGAGCTCTGGTCTTTCCCCAGCATCCCTGGAGGGGATGTGGACCGTCTGAGAGGCAGCCCATTCTGGGCGCCCTCCTCTCCCAGCCTTTTCCAGTCTTCTTGGCCATCCCTCACTGACGAGGCCCTCTGGCCCATGAGCACAGGGACTGTGTGGGGCACAGGGCACAAATGCTGGGGGCAGTGAGCAGAAGGGGGTCTCACCTGGCCAGCAGACCCACGGCATAGTGCTGGGTGTGAGCACACAGCATCATGTCCCAGCCACCCTTGCGCTCCATAGACACCACCACATGGTCACACTGCAGTCGGCAGCGCTCAGTGCCGAGGTGTCCATGGGGCAGGGCCCAAGGGCAGAGGCAGGGGGAGCAGCGGGCCTGGTGCCCCCTGAGCCTGCCCCTAGGCCAGGTTTCAGCCCAGCGCCTGAGGCGTGGAGAGGATGGTGAGCTGCTGGAGAGGTGACCTGGGGCTGAGCAAAGGCCCAGAAACTCACAGCCAGGGCAAAAAGGTCCTTGTTGTCCCCATCGGAGGTGCACATTCTGTGCAGAGGCCAGTCCTCCATCACACAGAGCAGTGTTGGCAGCGCTTTCTCCAGTGCTGGTCCCGATGAGCCTATGGCTCTCCACATCTTTGCAGCAGCTCTGTGGGATGGCAGCTCTGTGTCAGGGGCATCTCAGTCACAGCACCATGCCCTGTGCAGCTGTGGGGGCCCAGGTGACAGAGGCCTGGTGCCCTGAAGGGCAGGGGGGGAGCATTGGCAGCAGGCTCAGGAAACAGAGGGGCCCGAGGGTCCTGGGCCTCTCTGCCTGTCTGGCAGAGACCATTGGACAGGCTGTGCAGGGCCACGGGCCCTAAAGGCTGCTGAGCCCTGAGCTCTCAAGGCTCGTGGGCCCCGTACCTGTCACACGTTGGGGCACAGCGCAGGAGGGTCAGCACCACGTCAGCAGGGTGTTCTTCTGCCAGCCTCACAATGTCCGTTTGCAGCCTGGCATCCACAGAGACGTGGGACATGAGACTCTGGTGGATGTTCTTCACCTTGGCTGGCACCTGGAGGAGGCATGGGGGAGACTTGGAGCGCTGTCCAAAGGAACAACTTCCCCAGCTTCCCCCAAGAAGTGCTTCTGTTCCCACCACACTGTGCTGGCCTCAAAGGCTGAGGGGGCCCAGAGACCATGGCTTGAGGGGACACACCATCCTGGGAGGCCTCCAGGTGTGGACCCAGGCTGCTTACCTGCTGCTGCTGGTGAGAAGAAACACAAGGCTCCTTGAAATAGTCAAATATGAGTTCCTGACTCAGAGTGGGAGTGGGCGTGGTGTCAGTATTTGCAAGGCCCTGAGTCTCTACACTGTTGGCGTTTGTGATGGCCACATCCTCAGTCACTGCCATGTCAGCCTTTGCCCTGTGATCGTTCATTGCAGCCTCAGAGCTTTCTGAGTGCTCCAGTGAATCTGGGCTGGTGTCAGTAGTTGTGATGCCCTGAGTCTCTTCATTGTCGTTGTTTGTGATGGCCACGTCCTCAGTCATTGATGTGAGAAGAGCCTTTGCCCAGGTTTCAGTCTCTGAGGTCTCAGCGTCTTCTGAGCGCTCAGCCAAGTCTGGGCTGCCATCAGGCTCTGCCTGGAGCCCGGTCAGCCCCGAGTCAGGCTCGGCTGTGCCCTCAGCTGCTGTGCTGCCGGTCTTCCTACGCTGAATGCGCAGGAACTGCCGGAACATCTGCAGGAGAAGAAAGGCCAGGGAAGCCCGGGATGTTCCATGGAGTGCTCCAAGCGTGGTGCTGGGCTGAGCAGTGACAGCAGGCCCAGCCCAGGTGGGGATGGCTGCTGGTACCTTCAGGCTTTTGCGGAAGCGGCCACGGGCGGGTTCCTGCTCTTGTGTCCGGTCCAGGGCTGCATCTGGCAAAGAAGCAATGCAAGGGCTGGCTGGAGGGCATCCCCCCAGAAAATGCTCTGGTCAAAAGAGAACTGGGGGAAAAGATGAGGAAAATGAAATGTCTGGTGAATGCGGGTGCAACACATTCTGTATTATATATAGAGTTGGAAAAAATTGGTCCTGGTAAAGTTTTGAATGTTAGTGGAGCCACAAGTCACCAGCAGAAGTTTTCCCTTTTAAAACCACAATCTTATAAACTGGGAAAAACAGTAGGAATACATCGGTTCCTATATATGGCTACGCCCCCCCAAAACCATTCGTCCCACACAGATGGGAGTGGCTTTGTAGGAGCAGATCAGTGAAAATCACTGATATGATATACAGTTAGCACAGAGCAACAGGGGATAGAAGCCCTACCTCTACGAGTTTTTGTCTCTATAGATTGGTTTTTTTTGGATTATTTCATTAATTTTGTTCATTTTATTAATCTCAATTACAAGAATTCCAATTTGGTATTTTGGATTATTACTAGTTATATTTAGTTTGATCTTTTTATTGTAATCTATTCAGATTGATTTATTTAATTGTTTCTGTTAGATTCATTTGGTGTTCTAATAGTATCATTTTATTTTGATTCTACATTTTAATAATTTTATTACAATTTATCAATTATTTTATTTGATTGTTTTACTCTACAAAGTTTTGTCAAATTTCATTATTTAATTTCAATCATTCAATTTAATTATTTTATTTAAAGTTGACAATTGTGATTCCAATTATTTAATTTCAGTCATTCTGCTTCAAATCTACTAATTATTTCATTTTATTTCAATGATTTGATTTTCAGTTATTTAAACCTGAACTGGATTAGAAATTGTTATTCCAATTGTTTTATTTCAGTTGTTGTATTCCATTTTTTAATTTCAAGTTATTAATTATTGTCATCAGATGACACAAGGAAAAACGACGCACCACAGCTTTGGTCACAATGAAGAGACTAATTTATTTTCTCTGACTCCAATCTTTTATAGTTCTCAAAAGATGCCAATGGATTGGAGGGTGAACGTGCCACCTCTCCAACGACACTGGACAAACTACCTGTGCATCAAATTTCTCCGCCTCTATGAAAGAATGCAAAACAATAGGTTGTTTACAGAAAGTTGTGTGGGAAAGTTCTCTACAAGAATGTAAACTCAGAAGGCTTTAGAAAACTCTTGAAAATCAGGGCGACAAATTATTTTATTCAATTGTTTTAATTTTAAAATTGTGTACAATTGTGATTTTAATTATTAATTTCAATCATTCTGCTTCAAATCTACTAATTATTTCATTCTATTTCAATTATTTGATTTTCAATTACTCTCATTTAAATCTGAACTGGATTGAATGTTGTTATTTCAATTATTTTATTCCAATTGTTTTATTTCAATTTTTTTTCAATATCTTATTTCAATTGTTTTACTTCAATTCACCAATTATTTTATGTAATTGTTTTAATCATTTCATTCTATTTCAATTATTTGTTTTTCAAATATTCTTATTTAAACCTGACCTGCATTAGAAATTGTTAATCCAATTGTTTTATTCCAGTTGTTTTATTCTGGTTGTTTTACTCCAATTGTTTCATTCCAATTGTTTCATTCCAGTTGTTTTATTTCAATTGCTTTATTTCAATTGATTAATTATTTAATTCAATTGTTTTAATCGAAAAAATTGTGAACTCCATTATTTTGTTAGATACAATACTTAAAATTAAATGATCATATTCTAGTCTGATTGTGGATTTCCAATAATTTTATTGAAATTTAATTGTTTTACTCCAACTGTTTCTTTATTGCAATTACACAATTCTCATTTTGTGATTCCAATTAATTTAATTCTGATCATTTTTACTTTAATTCAATTATTTTATTTTAATTATTTATTTCAATGGTCTTAATTAAATGCCAATACATTAATTTTTTGTTTGATTTCAATCACTTGATTATTCAATCTGGTGTTAATTACGTTATTTTAGATTGTTGTATTCAATATTTTGGATAGAATTTATTTTTGACCAATCAAGGTTCCAATTGCTTTATCAGTTTACTTTGTTAAGAGTAATTTCAATTGTCCTATTTCAAATAAGTGTAGATCCTTTCATGGGCTCATTTGAGTTATTGTTTGCTAGGTTAGTTAGTTGTCCAGTTCATTTATAAAATGGGGCTGTGTACTAGTAAGAACTCCCGTAGGGGAAGGACTGAGAAGGGTAAACTGAAAGAAATTCCACCCAGTAGCCCTTTAGGAGAAGTGACTGAAAAATGGGAAAGTGATGAGAAGTTTAAGGAATTAGATAAAATAAAGATGAGACAGTACTGGGTCGAGGTATGGCCAAAGGAAGCTCTTCAAGAAGGGTCAGTTTACTGGCCTTGGTATGGTTCAAAGGACAGGTGGTTGTGTTTAGCTGTAAACAAACATGTGAATTCGAGGGAAAGTGTGAGTAAAGAAGAAACTAAGTATGCAAGTTGTTGGTTAGAAAGTAATACCCTGGAGGAAAAAGCTAAAGCGTACAAAGTGTCCAAGGACATTAAGGACGTGGAAGACGCAAGGGAAGAGCCCATAAGAAGGTGAGACCCTTTAGATTATCTTCCACCCTCTCCCCCTGCTGTTCCTCCAACACCTCCACCTGCCCAACCTGCTCCTCCAGTACCTCCACCTGTCCAACCTACGCCTTCAACCTCTCAAATTCCTCCCCATATTCTCTGCACACCATCAGTAGGAAGTACATTAACAACCTCAAGTCAGCTGGTTATAAGCCCTGACTCCAGTATTAATGTTTTGTCTTACCCTCCAAACCTCCTAATATCGGGTGCTAATCAATCTCCTCCACAGAATGTTGTCTTAACCCCTCCAAGACACATAAGTGAGACAAAGATCGAAGAGAGAGCGGGATCAGTAACAAACAGTGATTGGCAGAATAGTGTGCAAGGTAATAAAGTTCAAGGTTGTAATTGTGGTAAAACTGAAACAGATAGTCCAATATCCCGCCGTTACAACAGTCGATTGAAAACAAAAGAGTGCTGCTCAGGAGGAGAAAGGGCAGAAAGACTATTTCCCCTAAGGGAAGTTCCCATGGGAGGAGCCAATGGGGGAATAGGATTTGTGAATGCCCCATTAAGAGCTTCCGAGGGGAGGAATTTTAAGAAAGAAATAAAGACCTTAGTAGAGGATCCCCTTGGAATCGCAAACCAGCTAGATCAATTCCTAGGTCCTAATATCTATACCTAGGAAGAATTAAATTCAATAATGGGGATTTTATTTTCTCCTGAGAAGATACAGCTGATATGAATTGCAGGAGTAAAAGCATGGGAGAAAGAAAATAGAAGGGGCAACCCTGCAGATGTTCCCCCCGGGGATGTTAAAATGCCTCTAACACCACCGGATTGGAACCCGAATAATGAAGCAGGGCGGAAAAGTATGACGGAATATAGATCTCTGATCATAGAAGGAATCAGGGGCGCAGTTCCCACAGCAAACAATGCAAAGCTAGCATTTGATAGCCATTGGGAAAAGGACGAGGCTCCAAGTGCGTGGTTAGCCCGGTTCAAAAGAAATTTTCAACTTTACTCCAGTGTGGACCCAGAGAGCCAGGAGGGAAAGGTACTCATTAGGGTACACTTTGTGACAAGGGCTTGGGATGATATCAGGAAAAAATTAGAAAAGCTTAAAGATTGGCAGGAAAGGAGTTTAAATGAGTTACTAAAGGAAGCACAAAAGGTGTATCTAAAGAGGGAGGAGGAAAAGGCGAAAATGAAGGCAAAGATCATGATAGCAGTAGCAAGGGAAAGTCAGGGAAAACAGGAAGATACCCAAAAGGAGGTAGAATGGTATAAGAGGGAGAGAAAACCAGACCGAAGAGGAGAATTTGAAAAACGAGAGTGCTTTTACTGCGGTAAAGGGGGTCATGTTAAGAAATATTGTAAGCAGCTCGTAAAGGACCAGAAATTATACAGAGAAACTGAGACAGGAGTTGGAGAAGGAGAAGATTAGGGATGTCAGGGGCTCTATTCTCTGAGGGCAGTAAAAGATTTAAAAGCGGAGCCCTTGATAAATTGAGAAGTAGGCCCTCAGAGAGAAGAATTTGAATTTTTAGTAGATACAGGAGCTGATAGGTCATGCGTTTTTAAGATACCAGAAGGAGCAAACTTAGTAGAGCAACTTGTAAAGTAAGAGGGGCAAGCAACAGTCCATTTGAAGTACCTGTAATTAAACAAGTAATAGTGAGAGGAAATTCAAGGGAAGGATGTGTTGATTCACTATTTATGCCTAAGTTGAACTGTAACTTACTCGGCCGTGATTTACAAGTAAAGATGGGGATGGGGTAGTTCCGAAAGAAGGGAAGATGGTAGCAACAATTATGAGATTAAATAGAGAAGACGAGAAAGAAATAGATTCCCAGGTGTGGGCAGAAGAGGGTGGTCGAGGTTTATTAGACATACCACCGATAGAGATAAAAATGAAACCCGGAACTACAGCCATTCAAGTCCATCAATATCCCATCTCAGCTGAAGGAAAACAGGGGTTAAGTCCCGTAATAAAAGGATTGATTCAAGATGGGATATTAGAGCCGTGCATGTCACCCCAGAATACACCAATTTTACCAGTTAAGAAACCGGATGGAAGATAGCGATTAGTACAGGATCTAAGAGAGGTCAATAAGCAAACTGTAGCCAGATATCCAGTAGTGCCCGACCCTTACACTCTGTTGAATAAAAAACCACCAGAACATTCCTGGTTTAGTGTGATAGCTCTTAAAGATGTGTTTTGGGCGTGCCCATTAACAGAGGAAAGTAGGGGGTGGTTTGCTTTTGAATGGTATGGTGAGAACGCAGGGAGAAAACAACAATATCAATGGATGAGATTGTCCCAAGGGTTTACTGAATCACCAAATTTGTTTGGACAAGCACTGGAAGGGTTATTAGAGCAATTTGAGCCAAAACAGAATACCCAGATTTTACAATACATGGATGATCTATTAATTTCAGGGGAGCAAAAGGAACTAATATGAGAAACTACTGTAGAACTTTTAAATTTTCTGGGAAAAAAAGGGGTTAAAAGCATCAAGGAAAAAAGCTCCAATTTGTAGAGCAAGAAGTAAAATATTTAGGACATTTAATTGGGAAAGGTTATAAGAAATTAGCAATGAGTAGAATTGAGGGAATCCTATCCCTGCCCTCCCCAAAGACAAAAGGGGATGTAAGAAAATTATTGGGTTTGGTTGGGTACTGTAAATCCTGGATTGATGGACACACCAAGTTAGTTAAATTTTCATACCATCAATTGGTTGAGACCAGGACTTTTGAATGGACTGAAGCAGATGAGGGGAAATTAATGGAATTGAAGGAAAGACTGATGAAAGCTCCGGTTTTAAGTTTGCCTAATTTGGAAAAACCTTTTGAACTGTTTGTAAATGTAGATGAAGGAATTGCTTAATGGTGTATTAGTGCAAGAGTGGTGCGGAGAAAGGAAACCAGTTGCGTATCTATCTAAATTGTTAGACCCTGTGGTGAGAGGCTGGCCCACCTGCCTACAGTCAGGGGCCACTACTATGACTCGAGTTGAGGAAAGTTATCAACTAACTTGTGGAGGTAAAATTAAGGTACATATCCCCCATGATATAAAATTAATATTAAGCAAGAAAGCTAGTCAATGGATTACGGACAGTCGATTACTGAAATATGAAATGAAGTACTCACTAATATTGATAACATAGAACTTACAACTACAAAAGTGCAAAACCCTGCACAGTTTTTATATGGGAAATCAGAAGGCCACCTTGAACATTGTTGTGAAGAATTAATTGATCTGCACACTAAAGCAAGATCTACAAGAATTCCCTTTATTAGAAGGGGAAGTGTTATTTGTAGATGGCTCTTCTCGAATTGTCGAAGGGAAAAGGATGTCAGGTTACGCAGTCATAGATGGGGAAACGATGAAAGTAATAGAGAAAGGAAAATTGCCAACGAAATGGTCAGCTCAGTGCTGTGAATTGTATGCCCTAGTAAGAGGTCTAATTTGGTTGAAATACAATAAAGGAACTATCGATACTGATTCTAAGTATGCTTATGGAGTTGTTCACACATTCAGTTAGATTTGAGGGGAAAGAGGGTTCATAAACTCTAAAGGTAAAATGTTAATTCATGAAGAATTGATAAAAGACATATTAAAAGCACTAAAAGATCCATTAGAAGTCGCAGTAGTACATGTTAAAGGACATCAAAGGTGGACATCAATAGAAATACTCGGAAATAATTTAGCGGATCAGACAGCTAAAGGGGCAGCTTTAGGAAAAGAAGAGCGGCTATTTAAAATAGAAAACCTAAGAGTAATAGATGGGGAAGAGATTCCAATATTCACAGAACAAGAGCAAGAAGAATTGCAAAAACAAGGGGGCGTTAAGGATGAATTTGGGAAATGGACAATGCCTGATGGGAGGCAAGTATTGAATAAAAATCTATCTCGGAAAATCCTAGAAATTCTGCATGCCTCTACGCATTGGGGAACTCAAGCACTGTGTGATCACTTCTTAAGAACATATGTGCGGATTGGGTTATTTGGGCTAGGAAAAGCTGTAACAAAGGATTGTATGACTTGTCAGAAAAGAAACAATAAAATAATGGAGGGGGAAGAGAATTAGCTAAAAGGCCTTTTCAGAATATACAAATTGACTTCACTGAATTTCCTCAAGTACAGAGGTTTAAATATTTATTAGTTATCATCGATCACCTTACCCATTGGATAGAGGCTTTTCCAACAGTAAAAGCAACTGCAGAAACTGTTAGTAAAATTCTACTTGAACAAATTATCCCATGTTATGTTATAGTGAATACAATAGATTCAGACAGAGGGCCTCATTTTACTGCTAGAATTTTACAATATGTAATCAAAACCCTTGGTATGACTTGGAAGTTGCATACTCCTTGGAGGCCCCAAAGCTCAGGAAGAGTAGAGCGAGCTAACCAGACCCTGAAAATTACACTTGCCAAGCTAGTAGATGAAACAAAAATTAATTGGATCAAATGCCTCCCATTAGCCCTGATGAGAGTGAGAACAAAGCCTAGATCTGATGTGGGTATTTCCCCTTATGAACTGATGCTTGGACTCCCATTTTTGACCACCTCACATTGCATGGGGACATCCGAAGGAGATAAAGGTGTGAAAATTCACCTAAAAATAATTGCAAAACCATTAGAAGAGTTAAGAAGAAATGGCTATTGTTGCATCCCGGAGTTTGGGTTTAGATTAGGGTTTTTAATTTATGCTAAAATAAGTCAAGTTCTGTAATCCCGTGTTTCCCCTGTGTTGTTCCCCCCCGCGGTTTCTGGCCCCATGTTGCCTGCTGCCGGCTCTTACCCCTGTGCCGCTCCTGTAACCACCCTGCCGTCCGGCCCTGGGAAACCCCGTGCTGGCCACACGATCCCGCTCAGCCCGCTCTGGCTCGGTGCCCGCCCCTGCGGGGTTCTCTGGTTGGTTGCGGTTGCTGGCGTCACTGCCACGGCAGCCGCCCCTATTGGGCGGCAGGCCGTGGATCCTCTCGCCCCGCCCCTCTATAAAGCCCTATCCCGCCGGCAGTCAGGCGCCATTTTCTCCCATGCGAGTGCCGGGAGCGGTCGTGTCTTTCCATCGAACCGCGCCACGTGACCAATAAACCGTTCCTGCCAAGCACGGAGTAAATGGACAAATTCCTTCCTCTTTGCCGGGTCCCTAGCGCACGGTAACAGCGGTTGGCCAGCCCACGCGCCCGAGACACGGAGCCGTGTCCGGGAACCCGCGGCAGCAAACCCCGGTAGCACGTGGAAGCTACGCCACAGCCAGGCTCCCAAGAGCCGCGTGCAGCCGGGGAGAGCAAAAACCCACGCCGCAGCTATCTCCCGCAAAGTACTCCTATTGATTTTAAAATCCATAAATATCAAGCAGGAGATTGGGTATTAAATAGATCGTGGAAAGAACAGCCGTTAACCCCCAGATGGGAAGGCCCGTACCAAGTTTCATTGACTACCAAAACTGCAAAAAGAACACAAGAGAAAGGGTGGACCCATGTTACCAGGGTCAAAAGTCCAGTTCCGGCTCCCACAGAATAGACTATGGGAAATTCGACTAACGTCAAGCAGCACCTCTTGTTTTTATAAGTGTTGTTCTAATGTTGTAATTTGTGAACTGTTATTTAAAGATATTGTTTATCAACCTGTTGTTTAATATCCTATTTAAATCCAGTATTAGTGTAAAAGTTAAGATAAAGAGTTATATGAATATTTATTGTCATATTTATTCAAGTGTTACTATTGAAAATATTTGTTGAAGTTAGAAAAGCATCTCTTTGATTTTAAGAAGTAAAAGTAAAACATTCAACTAATGGCAACTAATTACAATTTCTGGTATTTCTCATTACAGAATCAGTGACAAGAAGTCCCCATAAGATAGAGCATTCGCCCACCATAGTAGTGATCTGACCCTAAAACGGAAAAAATAACAAGTCGACACAGGGAAAGAGTGGAGTGAGACGTGGATACCGGTAAGAACGTAAGCACAGGGGGCAAGCCCAGATCAGGTGACAGCACTCTTACCATCCGAAGCTGACTAAGGACCATGAGAATCAAGAGAGTAACCTGTACTGGACCCCTATGGGGGTTGATAGCAATAATGACTGTGAGTCTCCAGGAGAGCTCACCAAACTCCTGTGATAAGTGCTATCATGCTGTCTATACCGGAAATGCGCGAAGCGCAGTTCTCAGATTCCACACTAATCTTAACCCTGAGTGTGTTGACTTGTCACAATTACAAACCTGTGTAGAAGATGGAAAAACCTATTGGCTATTTGAAAATGAATGGACCCCTAAACAGAAACTAGTGGGGGAATGCCCTACAAGGGAGAAATGGTTATGCACTGACAAGAAACCAGGGAATAAGGTCATTAAAGGATTGGACTTAATAAAAGAAAAAGAAATTAAAAGGGTGAATAAACCAGGGGTAGAAACAAAATTACCGAATGGAAAGAATTTGTTTTCAGATCTAGTAGAAAGAATCAGCCATGAGTTCAACGTATCGAATATACGCTGGATATGTGGGGATACCGGGAGGTCAGAAATATGGCCCTGGGAAGGAATCGCACTCAGCCCTCAAGAAACTCTAAAAGCGATGAAAAACCTAGATAGAGATCGAAAACCAGACATCTGGAATGCAGAAGAAGTTTGGAACTTAAAGTCCGAGGTAATCAGGGAAGAATGTATATGGAGAAAAGGACTGAAATTTCTTTCCTATGTAGGTGAACTGTCTTGTAAAAGGTATCTAACTACTAATGATACCCATGAGTGGTGGATTCCCCAGAGTAAACATCTGTATTGGGCACAAAAACAAAAGCCAGGCTCAAACTGTTCATATATACAAAGAGAATAGTTGTAGGAGTGTCTAGCTAAAGAACCGAATCTAGTTCAAGACGAACCCTGGTTGTCTAAATTTTGGAACAAAAATGAAGTTAGAAATACCAGATCACTAAAATTCTGGAAAGGCCCGAAAGGATTGTTTTGGATTTGTGGAAAGATGGCATATGTGATGCTACCAAAAGACTGGAAGGGCAGTTGTACATTAGGTGTAATAAGAGTGTCATTCTTTTTACTTCCAAAAGATGACCATCCAGATTTAGGGGTACCCCTCTATGATGAATTAAAATGTCAAAAGAGATATCTAATTGGAGGAACCCAGAGCTGGGGAGACGAAGAGTGGCCCCCAGAGAGAATTATTGAAACCTATGGCCCTGCCACCTGGGCCCAGGACAGTTCATGGGGGTATAGAACCCCCATTTATATGTTGAACAGAATTATAAGGTTACAAGCACTTCTAGGAATAGTTTCTAATGAGACAGCTTTAGTTTTAGCCTTGTTATCAGTACAGAGCCGCCAGATGAGGACTGCCATATATCAGAACCGGCTAGCCTTGGACTACCTGCTGGCCGAAGAAGGAGGGGTATGTGGAAAGTTTAATTCATCTGAATGTTGTCTAGAAATTGATGATCATGGGGACCTAATTAAAAATATAGCCACCAGGATTAGAAAACTTGCACATGTACCAGTACAACGATGGACCCCATTGATAAAAGCTAATTGGTGGGATAACATCTGGAATGGAGAATGGTGGAAAAAGATACTGCTTATAGTGGGGGGGGGGGGGGGGCACTCATAAATTTAATTTTCCTTCCTTGTTTAATACCTTGTCTTATCAGAATGATTAATAACATTGTCCAGACTTCTCTTGAAAGGTCAACAGATGAGAAAATTATGATGATGAAAGAAAACCAAGACGGAAAAGGAACAGAGAGCGCAAAAGAGATGTATGAGAAATACCAGAAGTTAAGAGAATTTTACTGAAAGTATGAAAGTCCAGTTTGATAAGTTAAGGCTGATGCGGGCCAAGCCCGATCAAAGAATTAGAGGGAGGATTGTTATGAACAAAAATAAAATTTAAACCTTTGGGGAACTTAGTTGACAATGGTTAAATGTTGTTACAAAGTTAAATGTTGTTAATACCAGTAACAAAGTGTGATTAGTTCTATGAAAACCCAGTAGTGTGGTTCATGTATAAAGGGGGAGTGGAACCAGGGAGGAGATGGGGTGCCAATCTTTGTGCAGGGGCAGAGAAACTTCCAGGAGTATTCCATCATAGAACACAACCACAACTTGGATCAAGATTGGAAGAGAGACCAACCAATGGGAGGTGAGAATTCCAAAATGATTGGCCAAGACTGCACCAACTTATAAGTCAATCAGCAACGGAGAAATAGACCTGTCACAGCACGGATCCTGAACGCCCCAATCAGGAGACAAGAGAGAGACTTGAAAAGGCCTGGGGTGTCTAACTCCCGCGTCTTTCCTGGGAGCCGCTTTCCCTGGAAACACCCCTAGGTTACAATTACTAAGCTGTTGAAACAGTATCTGGACCAGCCCGAGGTTTTTGCTTCCAGTTGTTCATTTTGTAATAAACAAGCTTACTTTTTTAATCAACATGCCTCCTTTTTGTTAGTTTAAAGTTTCTTTCTAAGCCTGTTTGCAACATGTACTGTGGACTATGGAGAGGATCTTGCAAAAGAATTTGCATCAGGATAAAGAGAAGGGGAGAATGAAACAAGGTCTTTGCTTGACATAAGCACAAGCAATTCACAGAAGTAAACGAGTACTTAGCACAGATATACATAACTACTTAGCACCAGTTAGCATAAGGAAAAGCTGGAGGGCCAAACCTGACAGGAGAGTGACTTGACAAAAAGCTTTAGACATAGTCTACCAGAAGAACTAAGGGCAAGTACGGAATCAGCCCTGTGCAGGGAAACCATGAGGAGGAAGTGCTGCTTTAGGGCATGAACACTGCTCCTGGACAGCGCCTGGGCATTAGCTTCGAGGACAGGAATCTGACAGAATGTATTTCTAACCTCCTGCCTATCGAATCACCACAGCAGGGTAAAGATGGATGGTATTTTTGATACAATTCCTACATAAACGCACTGAAATTGATACATGGCAGAGAAGCGTGTTAGTGGGGTGCAGCCCCCTGCCCTCCCGCCAGATCAATAAAAGGGCTTTTAGGGGACAATGCATTTGTCTGCTGATTACTTTGAATTAGGGAGGCCCCTCAGGACTGCAGTATCCTGAGGGAACACCATTGGCCTTGACCTGTAGGCACCTGCAAAAGCTAAAAGTCAGCTGCCTCAGCTTTCAGAGCCTCTCTGGGCCAGCATCCTGACGTGGATGCAGGACTGCTGCCAGGCACTGCTGGGACCCAGCGGGACAGGACCGGCTGTCTCGTGTCCACGTAGCACCCCTGACACAGCCAGGGCTGTCCTGAAAGCAGACAGACGCTCCCATGTCAGCAGAGAGGAGCAAGGAGCACTGGGCTCCTCTCAGCTGGGCTCACCACTGTGCTCCAGTGGGAGGGGCAGACAGGCCACCCACCTTCAGGGCATCCCCTGCATCAAAAGGACGTGCATTTTGGCCTTTTCGTCCCTTCACCCCAGAAGCAGGCCTGACATCTCCTCCTCTGGAGTGGAGTTTTTCCAGTTCTGATGTCATCTCACGCTTGGCCAGCGCCTGAGATGAGCTGCAATGGCTTGTGATACCACTTCCACGCCAAGCACAGCTCCATTGTCTATTGTTCCTCTTTCACAGGTTAACTTCCCTTCGATTGACCAACCCATTGTTTCTTTTAAGGGTCAAATTCACAGTAATTTCACAATAAGGTTTCCTTCATTGTCTGTTCTTCATTACCTGCCTGATGTGCACAACAGCAGACCAAATACGGCAGGGCCTTAGACACGATTTCAGTCCCTGACACACAGGCTCCTTGTCCCACTGCCGGCCTTCCGTGTGCTCGGCAAGATCTGCAACTCCACAGTGTTGTGGAACTGCACCTTCAGCACAGGCACCTTTCCAGCCTGATCTGCCCTCGTTGCTCTGTGCGTGTGCACAAAACACGGCGTGGAAGAGAACGGCAGCAGGGGCCTGTGTGTCCAAGGGCTCGGGATTTGTGTCACTTCATCTCCACAGAGATGCAGGCAAAGTGAAAAAGCCAAACTGTTTATTAATAGAAGACAAACCAAAGGGATGGGGTGGGAGGGAAAAATGGGATGGGCAGGATCTGAGGGCTAGAGGGAAAGAGCTGTCAACAGGGAGGGAGAGTGGAAGGGAAAAAAGGGGATGGGCAGTGTCTGAGGGCTGGAGGGAAGGAGCTATCTATAAGCAGGGAGAGGGCTGAAGCCCTGCAGGTTTCCCACAGGGTCAGCTGTGCCAATCATCAGCTGTGCCTGGAGCTCCAGCTGGTCTCTTCTGGTCTCAAGGTAGTCTCATCTTCCATGGCATTTGGAGGCCTGATGCAGACACTGGTTCCTCTGAGCCACTTCTGCAGCTCTTTCACTGAATGTATCATGAACTACTATGTTTGTCTGGGAAGGACTGTAATCTCTCCACAGGGCCTGAAGGGCTGGAAGAGAGAGGGACAGAGCCCCGGTTAGAGCCAGGATCTGTGGGAATCCTAGCAGACCTTCCTGCGAGGTCCATCCCACCCAGCTCTAGCCATGGCCACAAGAAAAAGGGGGTGTCAACTGGATCAGCCTCCCATGAGTCTGACCCTCCGAGATCCTGAAATCTCTCTGTGCTCTGCCCATGCCAACTCTCATCCACACAAGGAGCAAAGCCCACCACAGCAAAAACAGGGATTGCAGCTCCCTGCCCAAGCATCGCACCTCCCCTGCCAGCCCCCGCTGTCAGTCCGCAGCCCTCACTCACCCTGACTGAGGGCATGGAGCTTTCCCTGCTGCCCCCTCGAGCTGCGCTCGGCCATCCCTGCGAACACAGAGCCTGTCACGGCCCAGCGGCACAGCTCCCTGCCAGCGGCGCTGCCAGCCCAGTGGCCACACGGCCTCGTGGCCCGGCAGGGCTCAGCCCGGGCCCTTGCCGCACGCTGCCGCCCAAGGGCACGGCTGCCGGAGGGTGACAGCAGCGCCCAGGCCAGGCGGGGCTCCGTGGCGCCGGGCCCGGATGGCGCTGCCGGGGCAGAAGGCGGGGCTGGGGCCGAGCTGCCCGGCGGGGCGGGGAGGGAGCCCGGGCTCCTGGCTCACCCATGAACCTGACGGCCGCCTCTCGCAGGGGCCCCTGTGGGCTCTGCAGGTAGGGCCGGGCCCGGCGCAGGTGCTCGGCCGCTCGGCTCCTGTCCTCTGCCAGCTGGAGAGAGCGGCAGGAGGGAAGGGTTGGCGTGGGCTCAGCCCCTGGGCCGGGCACTCCCTGCGCCCAGCCCCGGCCTCCCCTGCCCGCACAGCCCTGAGGCCCGGCCAGCAGCCGCTGGCGCCGGGCTCTGGAGGGGGCAGAGGGCCGGCTGCTGCCCGGGGAGCCGCGGTGCCACCCCGCAGCCCCGCTGGGCCGGGGCTCCATCGGCACCCGGCTGGGACCCACGGGAGCCTGGAGAAGAGCCCGCGCGGCCTCTGGCTGCAGCAGCGGGCAGGGGCACAGCTGCCAGCCCACACACTGAGCACTGTGCCCATGGGGCTTCTCCAGCCTGAGCCTGGGCCTTCCAGGCCATCCTTACCAGGACCTCAGCAAACTTCCACAGATGCTCCTTCTCCAGCAGCTGTTCGAGATTTCTCCTCTTCAGAAACTTGGCTGCACAATGCAGCGTTTCCCGAGAGGCCTGGAGAGCAGCAGAGACCCCGAGATGGCCCCACAGCCCAGGGCACAAGACCTTTGTCCCTGTGCCAAGGCCTGGAGGAGGCTGCAGCCCGCCAGGCGCCAGGGAGGAGGCAGCCGAGCCCCCTCCCAGCATCATAGAAATGCTCACCTTTGCCACGTGCCAGTTCTCATCATGACAGTAGATGAAAAGTGTGTCCAGGCTCTTGTTCACAATTGTCTTCAGGGACTTTTTTCCCTCATCCACTACCAAGTCCATCACCTTACAGAAGAGTTGAATGGAGAGCAACTGCACATGGCTGTTGTCCTAGAGGAAAGGAAAAGACCTACACCAGCTACTCCAGGCCCACCTGGGCAAAGGCCTGAAAATCCACAGGGCACAAACTTTCTGGGAAGCACCCAATGCCTGTGGATGCAGAACCTTACGTGGTCAAAGAGCAGCAGGAGAGCCTCAGCCAGCTTCGGGGCAGTGGTGCTGGATACCAGGATGTCTTTGTGCTGGAGCACATTTGTGAACACACGGAGGCTCATGCTGACCACCTCTCTATCTTCATCCCCCAGCAGCTGCAGAAGGCTTTGAGACACGCTGCACATTCTTCTGGCCTGGGTGGAACACAAGGCTGTGCTGGGAAGCCATGGACGGCTGCACGGCCAGCAGCGCCCTGGCACTGCAACCCCACCCTGCTGCTGCAGGGCCCACAGGCCAAAGGCCTGTCCCAAAGCACTGGGGCAGGTGAGGCAGGAGAGCTGGGAGCAGCTGCCTCAGCTCCTGAAGCCCTGCCAGCCCAAGGGGCTGCTTTGCCCGGCGCAGCTTCAGCCGCTGCCCCCTTCTCACCATCGAGGGATCCTTGCTGAGCACCACGAGGCCTCTGAGCGCCAGGTGACGCCTCTGACTGCATTCACTCCGGAGGTACCTTGACATGATCTTCAGGACGCTGCCACCACATTTACTCATGTCCAGGTGCTCGAGGACCTGAAAGGCACAGGGCAGTGACAGGGGACCCAGCCACCAGGAACCCAGAAGCGCACAGGGCTGGGCCCAGGCAGCAGCACAGGGCGTGGGCACTGTCCTGGCAGCTGTGGCTACGAGAGGGCAGAGAGCTGGGAGGCAGCTCAGCGAGGCAGCGCTGGCCAACAGGCTCACCTCCACAAGGAATGCCAGGAAGGGCAGATCCCAGCACGGCTCCTCCCTGCTGAGCTGCCGGAGCAAGTGGAGCGTGATGCAGGAACAGAAGGGGACCAAGACATTGCACATCTCCCTGGCAGGAGGAAAAAGGCATCAAGACCCTGAGGTGGGGAGACCAAAACTCTCCCAGCACTGACTCGCAGAGGTCTGATCTTTCCCCAGCATCCCTGGAGGGGATGTGGGCCCTCTGAGAGGCAGCCCCTTCTGGGCACCCTCCTCTCCCAGCCTTTTCCAGTCTCCTTGGCCATCCCTCGCTGACGAGGCCCTCTGGCCCATGAGCACAGGGACTGTGTGGGGCACAGGGCACAAATGCTGGGGGCAGTGAGCAGAAGGGGGTCTCACCTGGCCAGCAGACCCACGGCATAGTGCTGGGTGTGAGCACACAGCATCATGTCCCAGCCACCCTTGCGCTCCATAGCCACCACCACATGGTCACACTGCAGTCGGCAGAGCAGATCCTTCATGGCCTGCACTGCAAACCTGTGTGCAGAGCAAAGCCCAGGTCACACTGGGAGCACTGCCGCTGGCCACAAGGGCACGGGAAGGACAGGAGGACTGGGACCTGTTGGGCTCGTAGGGAAGGCGGTGTTTCGCCTGGCATGCACTCCAGAAGTTATCAACTTCCTCTGGTGGCATCTGCTGTGTGGTGATGACAACATGGGAGAGCAGAGCCACAAACAGTTGCCCAGAATAAGGGATCATGGCCTTGTTGCACTCAGGCACAATCACCCAGATCACCAGAGTTGCCTGCAAAAGAAGCAGCCCAAGGCAGCGCTCAGTGCCGAGGTGTCCATGGGGCAGGGCCCAAGGGCAGAGGCAGGGGGAGCAGCGGGCCTGGTGCCCCCTGAGCCTGCCCCTAGGCCAGGTTTCAGCCCAGCGCCTGAGGGGTGGAGAGGATGGTGAGCTGCTGGAGAGGTGACCTGGGGCTGAGCAAAGGCCCAGAAACTCACAGCCAGGGCAAAAAGGTCCTTGTTGTCCCCATCGGAGGTGCACATTCTGTGCAGAGGCCAGTCCTCCATCACACAGAGCAGTGTTGGCAGCGCTTTCTCCAGTGCTGGTCCCGATGAGCCTATGGCTCTCCACATCATTGCAGCAGCTCTGTGGGATGGCAGCTCTGTGTCAGGGGCATCTCAGTCACAGCACCATGCCCTGTGCAGCTGTGGGGGCCCAGGTGACAGAGGCCTGGTGCCCTGAAGGGCAGGGGGGGAGCATTGGCAGCAGGCTCAGGAAACAGAGGGGCCCGAGGGTCCTGGGCCTCTCTGCCTGTCTGGCAGAGACCATTGGACAGGCTGTGCAGGGCCACGGGCCCTAAAGGCTGCTGAGCCCTGAGCTCTCAAGGCTCGTGGGCCCCGTACCTGTCACACGTTGGGGCACAGCGCAGGAGGGTCAGCACCACGTCAGCAGGGTGTTCTTCTGCCAGCCTCACAATGTCCATTTGCAGCCTGGCATCCACAGAGACGTGGGACATGAGACTCTGGTGGATGTTCTTCACCTTGGCTGGCACCTGGAGGAGGCATGGGGGAGACTTGGAGCGCTGTCCAAAGGAACAACTTCCCCAGCTTCCCCCAAGAAGTGCTTCTGTTCCCACCACACTGTGCTGGCCTCAAAGGCTGAGGGGGCCCAGAGACCATGGCTTGAGGGGACACACCATCCTGGGAGGCCTCCAGGTGTGGACCCAGGCTGCTTACCTGCTGCTGCTGGTGAGAAGAAACACAAGGCTCCTTGAAATAGTCAAATATGAGTTCCTGACTCAGAGTGGGAGTGGGCGTGGTGTCAGTATTTGCAAGGCCCTGAGTCTCTACACTGTTGGCGTTTGTGATGGCCACATCCTCAGTCACTGCCATGTCAGCTTTTGCCCTGTGATCGTTCATTGCAGCCTCAGAGTCTTCTGAGTGCTCCAGTGAATCTGGGCTGGTGTCAGTAGTTGTGATGCCCTGAGTCTCTTCATTGTCGTTGTTTGTGATGGCCACGTCCTCAGTCATTGATGTGAGAAGAGCCTTTGCCCAGGTTTCAGTCTCTGAGGTCTCAGCGTCTTCTGAGCGCTCAGCTGAATCTGGGCTGCCATCGGGCTCTGCCTGGAGCTCGGTCAGCCCCGAGTCAGGCTCGGCTGCGCCCTCAGCTGCTGTGCTGCCGGTCTTCCTACGCTGAATGCGCAAGAACTGCCGGAACATCTGCAGGAGAAGAAAGGCCAGGGAAGCCCGGGATGTTCCATGGAGTGCTCCAAGCGTGGTGCTGGGCTGAGCAGTGACAGCAGGCCCAGCCCAGTTGGGGATGGCTGCTGGTACCTTCAGGCTTTTGCGGAAGCGGCCACGGGCGGGTTCCTGCTCTTGTGTCCGGTCCAGGGCTGCATCTGGCAAAGAGCAAGCGCAGCCAGAGCTGAGGGGCTGCGGGAGAGGCCGGAGAACACAGCCCAGCCCTGCACTCCCCAGGCAGGGAGAGCCCCAGAATGCCCCAGGGGATGGAGCACGGCCACGGCGGGGTGTCTGCCCGGCCCCTCCTCCATCCTGTCCATGGGCCTGTCCCCAGGGGATGGGATGGGATGGGATGGGATGGGATGGGATGGGATGGGATGGGATGGGATGGGGCCAAGCTGACTGCAGCCATCAGCCCTGTGGCTCAGCTCTGCCACTCACCATCCTGCAGTGTCTGGAACTGCTTCGCTTCTTCATGCTGTTGTGCTGGGTCAGCTCCAGGGTGTTTCTTTTTTTTCCCCCTAATAACTTTGAACACACTGAGAAATCTGTCTGCCATGCCAGAGTCTGGACTTGAGGGCACCTTGAAGGAAGATGGAAGGGTGAAGTTCTGAGTCAACAAGTCGTGTAGTTGTGCCTTGAAGGCATCTGAGGCAGAGAAACCTCAGGACGGCTGCAGGACAGCAAGTCCTGCACTCTGGTCTTGAGGGCTCCTGCCACAATGACAGGAGACTCCTCGTAAGGCTTGTGGTCACCAATTCCCTCAGTCTGGCCTCGCAGGCACCTGCAAAAGAAAAGCCTCGGGAAGGCCACGGGCTGCCAAGTCCCACAGTCCTGCCACGAGGTCACCTGCAGGAATAACGCCTCGGAAAAGCTCCGGGTCAGACACGAACGAGCGCGCTGTGCGAGGGCTCCTCACGGCACCGCTCTGTCCTGTCCCGTCCCGTCGCCTGCTCCGAGCACTGTGGCGTGCTCTTGTCACCGCCAGCTCCTATGTCACCACGTGTCACAAAGGGAGGGCCCTTGGACACCCTGGCCTGTTCCATGACACGGTGACCGTGCTGCAGCGTGTCACAAAGGGCCCTTGCACACACTGCCACCTGCCCTGGGGCCACCCCCAGCCCCACCCAAAGTGGCCCAGGCTGGAAGGAATCCCTGGCCCCAAGTGTCTAAGAATGCCCAACAGGATCTTTAGGAACAACTCAAACCATCAGCAAACCCTGCCGTGTTCTGTGGGATCAAGTAGCTCCAAAATTTGCAAACTTCTCAAATTAATAGCGATTGCCGGAGAATGTGAATGATTTGGAAGTTTGTTCCTACCTAAAAGCAGCAACTCATTTGCCTTAACACATTCCATTGGAAGTCCCTTTTGAAACATAGCACTATACAGAGGCAAAAAGAAGGCCATTCTTTGGTGTGCAAATGGTTTTCGATGAAGGGATGATAATATCGTAATTCTCTTAAGGAATAAAAGCTCTCAAGGAATGAAAGTCCACTCAGTGGTACAAAAGTAGCCCAGACAAATGAGTAGATGGACAAAGGGCTCGTCCTCCCCCAGTACAGATATCTAAGTGGCCAATAAAGTACATCTCTCCCATCTTGTTCCTTGCAGGAGAATCAGGACCATGAAGAGAAATAGTCACAGATATTCCTTCTGGCCTCCATAAGCAAAGCTGTGCCAAACCACAGATGCTGCCTTCAAGCTGACTCAAATTCCAGCCTAGACCTCTCACCTTGCAGACAACTCCTTCCCCAACACGCTCCCCAACACCAACCCCCTGCAAACACCCGCAGAGAAGCCCTCAACAGCCTGCCAGGACTGTCCCCACTCCTCTGAAGAGCTTTCCCACCCTCCAGCAGACCCCCTGGTTCCCTGTACGTGCTGTGGGATGGCACTCGGGAGCATCCGCTCCAACGCCTTCCCTGGCAGCAAGCTCAGGCTGCCAGGCCTATGGATCCTGGCTCATCCTTCCCACCGAGCCTTCCTGTGCACGGCTGCTCCATTGGCACATCTGCGCTCAACTCGGACTTCTCCACTCAGCCAGGGCTGCTGGGAAAGGATGGAGAGCAGCCTGGCAAGCTCTTTCTCCAGCTCCCTCTTCCCTCTCGGGGGAGGTAGAACATTCCAGAGGAAAGCAACTGGTGCCGCAAGGAGTGGGCGGCATCAGGCAGCTCTGGGGAGGCCCCTCAGGACTGCAGTATCCTGAGGGAACACTGTTGGCCATCCCCTGCGTGTATCTGCAAAAGCTTAAAGTCAGCTGCCTCAGCTTCCAGGGCCTCTCTTGGCCAGCATCCTGACGTGGATTCAGAACTGCTGCCAGGCACTGCTGGGACCCAGCGGGACAGGACCGGCTGTCTCGTGTCCACGTAGCACCCCTGACACAGCCAGGGCCGTCCCGAAAGCAGACAGACGCTCCCGTGTCAGCAGAGAGGAGCAAGGAGCACTGGGCTCCTCTCAGGGTATCTCAGCTGGGCTCGCTCCACAACACGCCCCCATTTTAAGGCCTGCTGATGCCCAGCTGCCAGAAATGCCTACCTTGTGCTCTCCAAGATGCACAGGGAGAGTCAATGAGCAGGACACATGGGGAGGCAAACCTTCCAAGCCTTTCTGAGGCCAGGAGCACACCAAGATCAGCCAAGACTCTCCACGCTGCCTGGCCCACCCAGCCCAGCTCTGGGCTGGCCCTGGGCCACAGCAGCTCCCACCAAGCAGGAGGCAAATGCGTATTGCTGAGAGTCGAAACACAGCTGTCTTGGTTTGGAAAGACAGGTGTCTGCTAAGGAAGGTGGGAGCCTCCCCTGAAATGGAAAAATGTAGACCTCTTCCCTCTGAATTGTTAGAAGTTTGAAATTAAGGGGGGCTCTTGGGCAAAAATATGGGAGCAGGAATAACAGTTCTTTACTAGGGAAGAAATTAAAAGATAAAATAAACAATGCAGTGAACTAAAACAACAGGAACAGAGTCAGAATACAACCTGACACCCTGTTGGTCAGGTTGTTGGTAGCAGTGCAATTGGAATTGTGGCTGCAGTCCTCCTGGAGTGTCAGGTGTGGTTCTGTTGGAGTAGTGATCTTGTAGAAAAGGGTGCAGTCTTCCTCTGAAGAGGCAGTGGAAGAGGCAGCTGTTCCTCTGGGAAAATCCAGCGCAAAAAAGCTGTGCTCCTGGGCCAGAATTTCAAGCCTATATTTGCAGGTAGGAATGCTTGGCTCCTCCCTCTGGCCAGAGCCTCTCCCAATGGGAAGTTAGAGTTCTTATCAGTCATGCAGTGACACTCAATGGCCCCTTATCAGCAGATGTCTCCCCATAAGGAAGGATTGATTGTGGAAGAGATAAGGAACAAGTGCCCACTTAACACAAGACAACACAAGACAATTTGCCTTACAGATGGCAAATAGAATACATCTTGCTTTTTCCAGTCTGGGACAACAGCAGTCAGGGAAGATGTGAAATGTGAGTGTGTAAAGGCCCTTGAATTCACAGCTCCCAGAGAGAGCTTTGCTGCTCACAGCAGGACAGAGATGGTTCTGCTCACACCTCTGTTCAAAGGGGGGTAACACATCCTGCTGCAGGTGCTTGGGTTGTTCTCTGCAGCTCCAGGTGGATGCCAAAGCTGCTCTTCACAGCCTTCTTCCTGCCCCTCTGCCAAGTGCAATGGGCCTTCAAGGACTGAAAGGAGCACAGAGAGCCAAAGGGGGACACTTGCAGCTGCCTCACTGGGAGCTCCCTGGGGAAGCACTTTCCTTGAGAAGCAAGCCCCCTTCCTCCAAAGGCGTTTCCCTAAATGTGCAGCTTTTCCGGGGAACACCAACACAGCCTTAAGAAACGCTGGCAAGGCTGAAGGAGTTCAGGTCCTTTCAGGACAGGCACTCCAGCTCTAGCTCGTATTCCCCCAAGTGCTTTTCCAGATGAAGGTTCAGACCTGCAGCCCCAGGCCCTCTACCAATAGAAGCTGCTCACTGCCTCTTTGTGCCGGATCAGTCCGTGTCTCACAAACGGGATGGGACCCTGACTGGTTGCAGACTTAGGATTTATTATCTGTCTGTATCATACAAGCAAAAAGTAAGAGACACAGGAAAATAACAACATCCATGCAAACACAGATCAGAGGCAAGATGGCAGCCCATGCAAAGCCTTTTTCTACATATTCTTTGAATCAATAGCAGAAAAGAAAAGGTGTAAATGCATTATACTCTAACCAGTTACAAAAGGACCCATGTGGGTTTAACGTTAACAAAAGGACTTCTATGAACCACAAACAATACACAATTATTCACTCTTTAAGATGGAAACTTTTTCTATCTTTGCAAGGCATATATCTAGGACTTCTCACATCTTGAGCTATCAATAAGTTCTTGTTCTTTCTTGTTCCTCGTGATAAATATCAATGTATTCACTTGGTTCTTAACTTCCTAGCTTTCTCATGAGAAGGTTTATAAATTTCCCAGCCTTTCTCAGCTTTAGAAAGTGTCTTTTACCTTTTTATATTCCTACAGATGTGGACTTGGGGATGCCAGTGCTCCCCAGGGCATTTCTGTGCGCCTTGGAAAACATTGAGTGACTTTTCCAAACAGTTTATAATCTGTGGGTTTGGCATTTGTCTGTTTCACTTGGATGGCATGAGCCTGCTCTGCTTGGCACCGTGCCTTTGTTAAACAGCTGAGGCAAAGGTTAGTGCTAATTTGACAGGGTTTGGGATTGGGTCCAAGACAAAAATGGTTGTGTGTGGCTTGGTGTGACTTGAAGAGTTGGGAGCTCCTGGTTTTTGGATGCCAGGTACCTCTAGAACCTGTTCAAAGAGAAGTGTTTGCCATGCGTGAAGCTTGTCAACTCCCCCCAGCGTAACCCAGTCTGAGAGAGCAGATCTGGCTCTGGGGTTGTTACCAATAACCTTTTATTTTCAGTGCTAAATCTATGCCAGAGGCAAGGGATGTGTTTTTGTCTCCATGGCTGCCTTGCCGTGCTTTTCTTTGGGAATGTGATGGGCAAAAAAGGGAAGAGATTAGATGACTTTGCTCCTTCTCCCTTCTTTCTCCTGCTGGAATTTTTTCCTCCATTGCAGGGCTTAGGAACCTCCTTGCAGAGGCAAGAAAGCCAATCCATAGGGGGGTGCTCTTGGGGATGTATGGGGCACATCCTGATTCATTGATGCTGGAGGCTCTACTGATCCTGTCTGGCATCTTCCCTGGCTGAGTGAAAGCCTTGCAGTCTTTGGGGATCACACCAGCAGCAGGAACCCTGCAGTGCTCTGGCTGGTTCAGGACAGAGCTGGATTTTCCCTTACTGTCTTAAGAATTACACACAGCCTCTGTCCCAGCACTTTGAAAATGTAAGTGACAACCACACCTGCTCCAGCAGATGCCTGGGACTTACCTGGTAATGCAGATGGCTTTTGCCACGGTCTTTTTCATAGAATTACAGAATCATTAAGCTTGGAAAAGACCTCTGCAATCACCAAGTCCAACCATTAACCCAGCACTGTGAAGCCCACCACTAACCCATGTCCCTAAGCACCACATCCACATGTTAATTCCCATTAATTGTGCAAGATGCACTGCAGGAGATTGGAAAAACTGGGCACAAACAGCAAATGTGAATTGTCTTATTAGCCAGTTACTTTTGTTTTGTGGGTATATTATCGATTGGATACATGTTGGACCTGTTTCCTTTAATCCCATTAATTTGTGGTCTCAGCTGCTTTGTGTGGGAGTCTGAACTGCTCCATTAGAAGGAGTGTGTTAAATGGGATGAATTAGCCAGCTTTTAATACAGCTCGTCACCTGCTTTGTCCTGCCTGGCAGCCAGCGGGTCTCTCTTCCTCCTGCCAGCCACTGTTTCCAGTCCATCGTAGCCATTGGCCCCTTGGAGACCTGGCTTCAGCAGGCTGAGGGATCCGTAGCTCCGGGGGGGATTCCAGAGGGTGGCATCTCCCCATCTTGTTTCAAGCAAGGGGATGTTTCAGGAGTGACCCCTCCTTCCCATGAGGTTTCCTGTGTTGTAAATGAGCTGGGATATGGTTAAAATGTTGGGTTTTCCCTTCCAAGTCAAAAAGTGACTGGGAATAGTCTCTGTACCCTTGGTGGTTGCATGGGCCTGGAGTCCTCTACCTGGAAGTGCTTGGGTTTCTCTTGGGATTGCTCCCAGTCCTGATGCCTCTTGGCAGTTTGAGAGAGGATGAGTTCAGAGACCTGTTTGAAGGAGGAGAGCCACAGGAATAACATGGCCCCTGGCTGTGGATGGTGAGGACTGGGCTGGATATGACCACCAGCTGCTCCACACCACCAGTCCTTTGGTGGCAGACAACATCTCTTTGAGTTTCCTCCCCTCTCTCCATGCTCCAGACCTTCTCCCCAGGTCAGGTGTGTCCCATGGGAGACAGCTTCTGGAGGATTTTTGAGCTCAGCTCTGCAAAAATGGACTGCTCTGTGTTTGAGAGAAGGGGAAGTGAGCACCTTTGGTGGGAGATTAAAAGCCCCTTGCTAAGATCAGTGGGAGAGGTGAAGAAATTTTGCTGGAAAGCACAAAATGGGTATTTCCTGCTGGATTCTGAAAGCCACAGCAGCTCTCCCCAGCTTTCCCTGCAGATACTGCTGGTGGATGCTGTGGGAGAGAGCTGGAGACCAGATGCTCTCAGGATGTGCATGCTCTCAAAAAGTTCTGTGCCCTTTTAGAGCTTTATTTTGGAAGAACTTGCTTCTTTTTGAAATCCCCTGCCAGCCTGCCTCATTTCAATGCTTTCGAGAGGAGTCAACCCTTCAAAAGAAATAACATTTTAAATGAGAATCAGTGTTTCATTTTGAAACTATTATACTCCATGAAGTGCAAATTGAAGCCATGTGGTCTCGATGGGATTTTTTTTCCTTGAGCATCACTCGGCTATCATGTGAGGAGGCTTTTTGCTTGGTGTCTCCAAGCAAAGATTCTGTTGAATCTCGTCTTTCCCAACCTTTCCCAGAGGTCTCACATCCCCTGAGCAGGCTGGTCTGACAGCACAGGATGGAAAAGAGCAGAAGCCACGGCTGATGGATAAGGTGGAGATGCTGCCTGAGCATCTCCAAGGAGTACTGAAGGTTTGAGGGAACAAGAAGTATCCCAGCTCTGCCAGCGATGGAGATGGAGGCTGACTCTGCTCCAGAGCACCCTCTCCACTGCTATTTGTGTCACCTTGTGCAAGACCTGCAGCTAGTTACCCTAACCCTACTGTATCCATACCTTGGTTGATGAAAGCCTCCACGGGTGGGTACTTGTTGACACTCGGGCTCCGGGTGTAAATACATCCCAGGGATGCTTTGATTCCAAATTAGTTTTGAATTCAAGCATGCCAATCCATCACATTTGCTGCAAAGCAAAATGTCCCAGATCAGCAGTTGCACATGAAACTGCTTTAGATTCCAAATTTGGTTTTGAACTTAGTGTTACCAGGGAAGAAACCCAACAAACCTTCAAAACATTTCAGTGGTGAAGTGAGAGCTTCTGCCAGGGAGAAAATTAAATGTATGGTCAGACTTGGGATGGTTTGAGGTTCTTCCTCATATCCAGCTTTCAGAGGATCTTTTCCCTTTGGATCCAGCACCATCTGACAGCCAGGGCTGAGATGGGGCAGGCAGTGCTCTCTGCTGGGATGTGAATTACACGGGGGGTGTGAGCTCAGTCGGTCCTCAGGGAGCTGCATGAGCTGCTGGTGGTGGTGGCAGATGTGGGGTGGCTCCTACACAGGAGCTGCTTTGAGCTTTTCTGTGATTTTCCTTTTTTTTGTGTGAGCTGGCACAAAGACATGTCTTGAAAATCATCCTTTTGCTGGCAGGTGAGCTTGGATTGAGTTTTTTCAATGATAATCAGCAGATAAAGGATCATGCTGGAGATTTGCCTGGGAGCCCCTGTCCTCATTCCTGTTCCCTGAACAACTGGTTCTGTGGGAGTCCTGTGATGCTTGAGGTCCCACAAGCAGGGCAGCAGGAGGTTTCATGCTGGCTGCACCCAGGGGTGTTGCCTTGAAGGCATCCAGTGCTGAAGCATGAGGCAGCTCCTGAATCAGCCTAGGGAGGTCATGGCAGCAAGTCCTGGGAGCTGAGAGCTCTCAGGTGTCACTGGGAGTACCATGGCCGCCAGCTCTTGATCTGCTTCCAGGCAGCCAAAGGTGGAAGGGAGAAAACAAGTATGGG